>NC_061511.1:268785175-268929929 GCF_022539505.1 Lolium rigidum
AAGGGGAAGTAAAGGGAGCAATCTCACTTCCCCTAGGTTTCATCCATATGGAAGGTTTTGAGTTGGACTCTTATTCAGATTTTGGGCAAACCCTTGGGGGTTCCACCTATATAAAGAGAGGGAGAGGGAGAGGGCTGGCTACCTCTTGAGCTGCACCACCAAGGGCACCCAAGGTCGGTGCCCAAGTGCCCCTCCTCTCTCCCAAACCCTAGCTACTCCCTCCTCCTTCTTCTCCCGCGGTGCTTACGGCGGAGATCTCCACCACCACCGTCACCACGCCGTCGTGCAGGCGGGATCCGAGGAGGATATACTACATCCACTGCCCGCTGGAACGGGGAGAAGGACGTCATCATCAACACCGTACGTGTGACCAAGAGCGGAGGTGCTACCCGATTGTGGCACCGTCAAGATCTTCTGCGCGCTTTCGAAAGCGATAAGTGATCGATTACATCCACCACGAGATTTTTCTCGTTAACGCTTAGCGATCTTCGAGGGTATGTTGATCTTCACCTCGTTGCTACCATGTACTAGATTATATCTTGGCTTGTTATTCGTTTTTGCGGTAGGAAATTTTTTGTTTTCTATGCTACGAATCCCTACACACGGGAGGGACGGGCACCCGACGGTAGCTGAGCCGCTAGCCGCCAGACATGTGCACGTCCCCCAGGCGTCGCACGACGTCCAGTTCCGGTGCATCAGCCTCCCCACGCTGATGGTGTAATGACCTTGGATCGGGTAGGATCCTTAGTCCCTGTGATTAACATGCTAGTCCCTGGATCATAAGCTAGCACTCACAGTCGATGAAATACCATGTAAAACACATTGTCATTATTACACGAATCGAATAAATCCAAAGTTTAATTTATTACAACTTTGCATAGCTCAAGGCTAGCTCAAATAAAAGCAACGAAAAACTTAAGATAAATTGAGTCCATCAACGCCATAGGCTCATTGAGTGTAGACCCGCGATCCTAGCGCACCTTTCTTCAACCTTCGTATTCTGCACATGAGTGCAGCCAATAGATTTGGTCAATACTTTGAATGTATGGAAAATTACACCAAGAAGGGAAAAATTGACTAAATCTACATGTAAGGCAGACAAGAGGAGGCTTGAGGTTTATTTGCGTAAAGCCAATTTTACAAAGTTAAAGAGAGAAAATCTTTTACCCTACTTTGCAAAATTTTGATAACTAATATTGGCCGAGTGGAGCACATGGATATTACACACCAAGTGTCCAAATCAACCTAACACTTGGATATGACACACCAAGTCCCGAGCACTTGGATATTACACACCAAGTCCCCAAAACCCACCTATGAACGATATTACACACGCCATAGGGTTTTTAAAACTTCTTTGGAAAGAGAGAGGAAATCCTTCAGAGGCTCCATCCTTCAGATGCTCACAATTGTCCTGTTACCGTGGACACGGCTGATCGATCATGTTAACACTCTCGAGA
Source organism: Lolium rigidum (assembly GCF_022539505.1). Taxonomy (NCBI): domain Eukaryota; kingdom Viridiplantae; phylum Streptophyta; class Magnoliopsida; order Poales; family Poaceae; genus Lolium; species Lolium rigidum. The sequence continues at coordinate 268,786,636 of NC_061511.1, forward strand.
GGTTGCGCTCTTTACCCACAATTCACAACCAAGCCTTTTTGCCAAAATTCTTCATCTTCATTAAGGCCAGGACGAGGTCACGACGAAGCTTTTCCTTAGCAGCCCCTCTACCTTCCGGATCCGCCCGTGCCCATAATTACTCCCAATGGCGGTACCCAGGCGTGGTTTCCCACTAAGTACTTAGCCAAGACAGATCCCATATTGTATTGTGGTTGCACTAGAAGCTTCTGACATCTGGAACAAGGTAGACTTCTTTGATCCTGGGCGGCAGTCCTCCACCAATCTCCACTCGTTGTCCCGTCAAAACCATTTCGCCCAGAAGAAAACTTAGTTTTATTTTGAAGGAGGATTTTGGGGGAAAAGTCGCGCTCATAAACAGAGCTCAAGTACTTAGAAAAATTTCTTGTTTCAAACCCCTTTCGATATTTACGTAGCATAAGCATAGCACTTAGAAAATTTTAGGCATTCCTATGGGCGGGATATCAAGTGGAATTATTTCTAAGTATAACTCTACTCATGGCAATCTACAAAAAATCACGCGACTTGCAAAATATTCACCAAGTAAAATCTACCAAAACATCCTACACATGCATACTAATCATTTGAAGGAAAAAGACATGCATAGTAGAAAACTTGGGACAACTTGAACAAAGGTGTAACTTGCCTTGATCCGAACAGCACTCTAAACAATATCCCTCCTCAGCAGCACTCGCGAACTCCGCACAATCTATCGCAAAGGTAAAAATAATTTCAATGAATAACCAATGCAACAATAATGTTTCGCACTATATGCATGCATGCAATTATGATATAATGATAAAATACTTTAATTTCGGCTAAAAATATTACGCATTAAGTCTAACATGCAGGAAACATCCCACACATTGATTTCCAACACATACTAATTAAAAACGTGAAAATTAGTTACTTATAATTTGAAAATTCCAACTTCAAAGTGTAGATAATAAAATTCTGAAACTAACGAAAAAAATCAATCAAAACGGAGTTACGGTTATTTAATTATGATTTTCGGAAGTATTCAGATTTTGTTGTTTTTACGCAGGGACGTGGCGCGTTTCGAAGCATCGGATCTCGATCAGACGGATGTGGCGCTCCTCGGCTTCAGCTTCGGCTGGACTTAGGCTGGCGGCTTGGCTCGGCTTCGGCTTGGCTTCGGCGACACGTGAACCTGTTATCACCAGAATTTGACCAAGTCAGAGGTGGGCCGCGATCAAGATGGTTTGAAGAAATATATATATAGAAGGAGTGCGTGGATCGGCCTTTTATACCAAGTTGGGCTTAATTGCCCGGATATCTGTAATATATTAGATCGTATTTCAGTTTAGAGAAAGAATCTTAGTCGTGCACGGTTTAGTGCATGCCCACATTAGAAAGTCCCCTGGACTATAAATATGTACCTAGGGTTCATGGAATAAACAACAACTCACGTTCAACCCCAAAAACAAACCAATCTCGGCGCATCGCCAACTCCTTCGTCTCGAGGGTTTCTATCAGGTAAGCGACATGCTGCCTAGATCGCATCTTGCGATCTAGGCAGCACAAGCCCCACGTTGTTCATGCGTTGCTCGTATCGAAGCGCTTTTGATGGCGAGCAACGTAGTTATCATTAGATGTGTTAGGGTTAGCATTGTTCTTCGTTTAAGCATGCTTACGTAGTGCAACCCTTGCATATCTAGCCGTCCTCACGCCTATCTCAGGTGTGGGGGCGGCACCCGCTTGATCATTATTTAGTAGATCTGATCCGTTACGATTGCTCCTTGTTCTACAAGGATTAGTTTAATATCCGCAATAGTTTGGCCTTACAAAGGGGGAGGATCCTGTGGCACGTAGGGTGGCGTTCGCAAGTCCTAAACGGGATGTTCCTAGGATCAACTTCATGTTGGTTTTTTGGCCTCGTTTAGGATCGGCTTACGAGCACCGTGCGTGGCCATCGGGCCCAACCCGGAGTAGGATGATCCGATTATGTGGTGAAAACCCTAAATCGTCGTAGATCTCATTAGCTTCATCTTGATCAAGCAGGACCACCAAGTATTCGTACACCCCGTACGGATCATGGGTGGATCGGCTCTTTGAGCCGATTCACGGGATAACCTGAGAGCCGATCGAGGCTCGTATTTAACGTTTACATGTATGCCCTGCAGAAACTAAGCGAGGCAATATCATCACCTTCACGACCGGGTATAGGTCGGGTGGCACGCCCTGCACTTCGCAACGCCGCGTGTGACCGGAAGAGCATTGCGGGCCGTCGCTCGAGAGGGTCTCGGCCGGCCGCAGCTCTAGGCTCCCCGGCTCTACGAGTGTTGACAAGGCCGCTGCCCGCCGGTGGGTTTTGGCAGTCAACACATTCCGGCACGCCCGGTGGGACATATCGTCTACATCAACCACATCGCCATCTACATCCGAGATGGCGGACGGCACGCCGGTCACCTACGAGGATCCGCCCGACGACCTCAAGAAGCAATACAACGAGATCAAGGCTACCCTCGAAGCCGACCTCATCGGCTCTTTCGGAGAACCCGTTACGGTGGCATCGGATGGAAGGGGTTCTCACCGAAGGTGCACTCGATGGGGTAGACCTTTCTTCCCCGTCGGAGGAACGCACCGGGGGTCCGCGGCAAGAGATCAACTACCCGGTGGCTCACTCGCTACACCGCCACTCCGAGAACTTGGTTAACGTGCCTGGAGCGTGTCGCCCGCGCGTGATCCGAGAGATCATGAGCCACCGGTACTCGCCGTCGGGACCGGCTCTCGGGACGCATCAAGGAGAATTGCCATTCCGAGTCCCGTCCACCGCTGCCATTTGCGTTGGCAGCACTCGCTGAAGTGCCGACTACACCGGCATTCCTCGTTTACTGAATTGGTGGCGACCCCGGTGACTACCGGTTCTTAATGGAGGCGCCTAAGGAGATCCCTCATGGGTACGCATGCATGTATGTGCCGGATTGTGGTGATCGGGCACTCACTAACCAGGCCACAACATCGGGGACTCCGGCGAAGACAGGGAGGAACGTCGGCGACGGAGGCGGACGTGGCTAACTAAATACGCCACACCGACGAAACTCCCGAGCCCGGCTCCTGCCGGCTCGGCTCGGAGCTGGAAAAGCAAATGTGGCGAGGCCAAGTACGCCACCCCGGCGAATCTTCGAGTGCAACTCCTACGGCCGAGCACGGCGGATCGGATCGGTACCATACCGAGAGACCAGTTCGGCATGATGCCGAAAAGAAGGGCGGTCGGCTATTCCAAGCCGTACCCCGACGATTACGAGATGATCCCGCCGCCACCAAAATATCGGCTCCCCGACTTCTCCAAATTCGGTGGATCGGATGGCTCCAGCTCCATCGAGCACGTCGGCCGATATTTGGCTCAACTAGGACCGGCTTCGGTGTCGGATCAGCTACGCGTGAGGCTCTTTTCACAGTCCCTCACGGGATCGGCTTTTGGATGGTACACCTCTCTACCGACGAACTCCATCCGGTCTTGGAAGCAATTGGAAGAACGAGTTCCATATGCAATACCATTCGAAGTTTCCGAGTCCGGCATTGCCGATCTAGCACAACTACGTCGAAGCGCGGGGAAACGGTGACGGAATCACATCCAGCGCTTCAGGAATCTTAGGAACCGATGTTATTCGGTTCGTATAACCGAAAAGGAAGCGATCGAGTTGGCAGTAGCGAGGCCTTGCAACACAGCTCAAGGACATGGCCTCCCAAGCGAGATTATCCCTCACCGGCGCACATGGTTCGAAACTATCGGCATATGAACAGCGCCACCCCGACCTGTACCAAGACAAGTTCAAGCGTGCAGTAGTCATGGTCGATACGGAGGAGGATGAAGTGCCACGGGAGGCCAAGAGATAGCAAGTGGCCGAGTGGACTCGGGGAGGAACCCCGTGGCCCGCAAATGGGTAAAGCCACCGGGGCCGCCTGTGGGATTTGATTTTGACGTGACCAAGACTCGAACAAATCTTCGACCTCCCGCTTAAGGAGAAACGAGTTGACGGTTCTGAAGGTCTCAAGTTCCCCACGGCGAAAGAGCTAAACGGAAAGCCGTACCGCAAATTCCACAACTCGCTTTCCCATGCCACCAACGACCGCCGGTGTGGCGTCGGCACATCCAAGCGGCGATAGAGAAGGGGCGGCTAATTTTCAACCGAGTACGCCATGAAGGTCGACACCCAACCCTTCCCCGCCGTTAACATGGTAGGAATCACCTACCCCGAAGGTTGCCAGCCCGAGCCCCTCGTTCAACATCAACATGGTAGGGCCCGGAAACCACTCCGGCAAAGATGGAGATGAGGGCAGCTGCTCTCACAGCAAGGATACGGATGAGGCCGCTCCATGCGATCGGCTCGCGTCATGATGGCAAGCGCTATGTCACGAGAGGGAGAGGTGAAGAATATAAGATATCGACGACCCCTCTCGATCACCTCCTCAACAAATATGTTAATCGGCATGGTCAACGCCGGCGACCCTATTACGGTGATAGAGAAGAACGTTTGGCTAGAGAAGCCGGAAGATATCGTCGGCAGGATCACGATGAGGAGGAGCATGAGCGCTATGCCACGGAAGCATCAAGGGAGCAAGACGACAACGCCGAGCATTGGGACTGCCCTTCTTCGGACACTCGCCGGGATTCGAGAATGAGCCGATTGCCCACAATCGGCAATTGCCCGAATGCAATCGAAAAAGAAGGAGGCAGCCAACGTGTCCGTGTTCGAGCGCTTAGGGCCTCTCCCACCACAAAGCAAATGCGGCTGAGTCACCTCGTTGGGCAGATCTTGAAGATTCGGAAGACGAGGGAGAAGTGGAAGAAGACGAGTATCACCGGCCAAGGTGGTGCCCCGACGGACTCAGCCGTTCCCGAGGCGCGAGGTTCAGCGATTGCGCGGCCCGGAGGAAGCCGAAAGGTTGTACCTGCATACGCTAAGAAAGGCACGGCCCGATCCGGCTGCAAAGGTTCGGCGAACCCTGGATGAAGAGGGTCGTCCACGGAAAATGGAGTGGCGCCTAAACAGAGGAAAGCCGATGATGAGACATCGGTCGGCACAAACATGGTACTCGTCTTGCCGACAGAGCGTAGCGCTCCACGACTCTACGGAGCACACAAGGTGGACGACAGCGGGCGCATCAAGTCGGAGGTGGGGTTGGTTTCATCCGACTCGACCAAGTAGCAAGATCAAACCAATGGGCAAACCGGAGAGAGGCTGATCCTTGTGATCGGCCCCAAAATTTACGAAGGGAACTTACAAAACCTTCAACGAACAAGTAACGTGGAGGCTGATTCCAGCAATCGGCCAAAATTATCCTCACCTACCTCTCTGCCTGGGTTCAACATGTTATCCATACAGAGCCGATACCATCAATTGTCTTGACAAATCGGCTCTGGGGGCACCCAGGTATATGGAAATATGAGGGTATACAACAGAAGCATCTCATCTTTTGTTGATGGTTATTGGAATATGGGGGCCGATGCACAGGTCGGCCGTAAAAACAAAAAAAAAAAAAAAAAAAAAAAAAATGAAAATTCGAAAGTTTTCGAACACAGCCGATGCAGGGCCATCGACTCAAGGGAAATTTCTTCAAGGACAATGTCAGGAGCAGCATGTCAAGAATCAAGAAACAGCCGATGCGTAGCCATCGACTCGGTTGTGCGAGGATTATCCAATCCGTGGGGTTAGTACAAGCTGGAATGGAAGATTATCGTACAGTCGGAGGAAGAAAGAGCACATTCTCGCCTCGAGTAAGAACTCGGGGGCAGCTCACCTTGAAGGCTTTCCGCTCGGAGAGGCCGATTTGTGTTCAAATCGGCTGACGCTACATAAGGAATTTCCCCGCACACAATCAGGCCCCGGTCTACACAGTTCATGCGCGTATTCCTCGTCTCTGTTTTACATCGGCTGAGACTCGGGGGGCAACAGGCCTGGTAGATCGCTCTGTTGAAGGGCCGGTGCGTTGTTATCGGCTCATCACACATTGGCAAAGTGGGCAAATCGGCAAGGTCAGTAGGAGAGGCAAATCGGCTCAATCAAACTCAGAAGAAATCGGCAAAATCAAAGTGGGGAACAATTCTTCATTGATAAGCGGGATTTCTTACATAAAGAACCGAATTGCTCTCAAAAGGCAATACGAGGGGATACATTGCCCCATCTACCACTACCGACCCTATGACAGAGGTCCTATCTACGGGCCGTCATTGCCCTCATCGTCATCCTCCGAGCTCTCATCGGCACCGCTGCCGATGGGCTCCTCGTCGCTACTCCCGTAGCCCTCCACGGGGGCTTCATCCCCGTCTTCGTCGTCACTGCTGTCGTCGTCCCACCACATGCGGAGGCGCTTCGCCGGCGGGTAGCCCTCGAGGGAGTCGTCGTCGTCGTCGTCTTCTTCTCCCTCTTCTTCAGAGGTGGGGCAGCCGTCCCAGGAGAACTGGTCGTCCTCGCTTTTGGGCTCCAGTTCCCCATCGGCAAGGAATTGGAGATCTTCGTCCCCGCTGGTCAAGGACTTGTCGTCCTCAGACCAAATGGAGGAGGCATGGCTCTCCTCGTCCCAGTCTTCCGGGGCACGAATTTCTGGCGGCGTCTCGCGGGAGGAGTTGGACCCGTAGGAAAACTCGGAGGAAGAGGAAGAAGACATGGCGGCACTGAAGGTTTTTGGTGCTGATGCGAGAAGGACGAAGGGGGCGCAAATTGTTTAGAACGGTTAAATAAAGGGGATATGGGAGAGATTCAATGCCACAGCAGTTTCCGAGGAGGTGTTGCCCAACGAGAAAATTTTACGGCCACGTGGAGAAGTGGAAGGGGCAAGGCATCATGATGCGGATTCCGCGGCAGCTCTGCTCTGCCATGACATGACCCGACGAAAGAAAGCGTAATGATTTTGGAAATGTCATTTCCAAAACCAGGGGGGCATGTGTTATCACCAGAATTTGACCAAGTCAGAGGTGGGCCGCGATCAAGATGGTTTGAAGAAATATATATATAGAAGGAGTGCGTGGATCGGCCTTTTATACCAAGTTGGGCTTAATTGCCCGGATATCTGTAATATATTAGATCGTATTTCAGTTTAGAGAAAGAATCTTAGTCGTGCACGGTTTAGTGCATGCCCACATTAGAAAGTCCCCTGGACTATAAATATGTACCTAGGGTTCATGGAATAAACAACAACTCACGTTCAACCCCAAAAACAAACCAATCTCGGCGCATCGCCAACTCCTTCGTCTCGAGGGTTTCTATCAGGTAAGCGACATGCTGCCTAGATCGCATCTTGCGATCTAGGCAGCACAAGCCCCACGTTGTTCATGCGTTGCTCGTACTGAAGCGCTTTTGATGGCGAGCAACGTAGTTATCATTAGATGTGTTAGGGTTAGCATTGTTCTTCGTTTAAGCATGCTTACGTAGTGCAACCCTTGCATATCTAGCCGTCCTCACGCCTATCTCAGGTGTGGGGGCGGCACCCCGCTTGATCATTATTTAGTAGATCTGATCCGTTACGATTGCTCCTTGTTCTACAAGGATTAGTTTAATATCTGCAATAGTTTGGCCTTACAAGGGGGGGGATCCTGTGGCACGTAGGGTGGCGTTCGCAAGTCCTAAACGGGATGTTCCTAGGATCAACTTCATGTTGGTTTTTTGGCCTCGTTTAGGATCGGCTTACGAGCACCGTGCGTGGCCATCCGGCCCAACCTCGGAGTAGGATGATCCGATTATGTGGTGAAAACCCTAAATCGTCGTAGATCTCATTAGCTTCATCTTGATCAAGCAGGACCACCAAGTATTCGTACACCCCGTACGGATCATGGGTGGATCGGCTCTTTGAGCCGATTCACGAGGATAACCTCGAGAGCCGATCGAGGCTCGTATTTAACGTTTACATGTATGCCCTGCGAGGAAACTAAGCGAGGCAATATCATCACCTTCCCGACCGGGTATAGGTCGAGTGGCACGCCCTTGCACTTCGCAACGCCGCGTGTGACCAGAAGAGCATTGCGGGCCGTCGCTCGGAGGGGTCTCAGCCAGCCGCAGCTCTAGGCTCCCCCCGGCTCTACGGTGTTGACAAGGCCGCTGCCCGCCGGTGGGTTTTGGCAGTCAACAGAACCACGATAACGTGCTAATATACTAAGTTCAATTTTTAACTGATAAATCCAAAAATTCTATAATTTGCGAAATTAGTATCAGCGGGTAGAGAATTTAATTACGAATTCATTGCAAGAACCAACATCTAAAAATAAGGTTTAGATTTAAAGTTACGAATTTTTGAAGTCTAACATGTAACATGAGCTAGCAGTTTTTCAATTGATCTGATCGATCTATCACATTCGTGCGCCGGTAGAAAAAAAAACAAGGGCACGTGGCATGACATGATAGGCTGGGTACCGGCAAGGACGAAGAAGACGGACGGCGTGGATGGCGATGTCGTTGTGGTGGCCTCCTGGCTTGACGAAGGTGAGGGCGAGGTGCGGCTCGAGTAGATGATTTTCTTCCCGTCCTCGTCAGCGATCCCCTAGTCCCGAACAACATCTATCTCCGGCTGTAAACGATGAAGTCCGGCGAAACTCCGGCGATCCTGTCTAGTCGTTCCCGTGGTCCTGTGCGAGGGAAAAAAATACGTGAGAAGGATGCGATCGATGATCTAGGAAGCTTGGAGAGAAAAGGGGAGGCAGGGAGGTCCTGGAACCTCGACTTCAAGTTCGCAGCGACGAACTCCGGCGAGATCAGACGTGCTTTCAGGTGGTCTACGGTTTGCGATTTTTGGAAAAACAGAGAGAGGCCGATGCGGGAGTATATATGGAGGAGTTTTCGTGGCGTAGGGGGCACGGATTCGAACGGAATTGGGGCGAAAATCTGGGGATTTCGAGTCGGTTCGGTAGTCCCGTGTCCTCGTCGAACTCACGCAGGAGGTTGAAGACGATACGTGGGTCCCGCTGTCCGCGTTGGCAGGGAAGAGAAGGAAAGAAAAACAAATAGAAAGGAAAAGAAAAGATAGGGAGCTGGCCTCCCGCTGCCTGGCTGGCCGGTCTGGCCGACGCGGTCGTGCGCGTGCGCGGAGGATGGTGGCTTCGTTTGGTAAGTGTGATCCGGTCGTTCCTTTTCTTTTCTTTTTTTTTCTTTTCTTTTATTGTTTCTTATCTCATATGAGCTTTACAATTTGAAAAGAGTAAAACAAAAACTAGATAAAATCTGCGAAACTAAAACATTTAATTAGATTTCAGACTTAAGCATAATCTTGTAATAATTTGGAAACCAAATATGCAGATTTTAAAATAGTATGCCATGATGATATGATGCAACTATTAACATCCTTAATTGTAAAATTTGGGATGTTACAGATGGGCAGCGGCACCCTGTTCGGCCGCTCCTCCTTCTTGGCGCCGCTGTTGGACGCCTCGAAGTCGTTCTTCTTCTTCCCCATGGTGCTGCGGCGTTGGTGGTGGGAGTGGAGGTGTGGGCGATGGAGGAACAATGACGGTGGACTGTTAAGCCGGCCGTGAGCGGAAAACGATGCCATTGAAGACGGCGCAGAAGCCCGGCCGCCGCCCACCAGTGCGCGCGCAGAAGAGGCAGCCGCAACATTGATAGCGAATGCTGCAGCGCAGATGCGGAAGCGATGCCCTCGATACAGGCTCGCTGCTAGGCGGACCCCGGTGGAGATGCGAGCGTTCACTTGGGTGTCCGCGCAGCGTCCGCCGCGACGGATTCCAGGCACATATATGCGTCGGGTTTGCGTCGCCGCGGACTGCCCGATCACGATGTGTCACCTCGATGAAGGTGATACCAGATTTTTTTTTTTTGAACAGAAGGTGATACCAGATATATTTTTGGTTCGGGGACGCAAACCGTCGGTCAGTGTCTTTTGGTCGACCCGTTGGAGATGGCTAAAAAAATGATCCGGTGCAAGGTCAGCTAAATCACTGAAAAAGAATTGCCGAGTCCAAACTCCAATAGCCGCACCGGCGCTCTTGCTGAACTCCGGCCACCAAATCAGCTCGAGTTAGAAGCAGTTCGCCGGAGCTAATGGCGACGCCGTCGGGCTCCCATTCCGCCTCGCCGCCGGTGATATCCGGGACGGCGGCGGTGGCAGCGTGCGCCGCCATGGCGGTCTCCTACGTCGCCGTCCTCTACGCCCCAACGCTCCTCCTCCGTCTCCCGCCGGCCACCTCGCTCCGCGCCTTCTTCCACCGCCGCTTCGTGTGCGCCGCCTTCTCCTCCGCTGCCTCCGTCCTCGCCACTGCGGCCCTCCTACGCGTAAGTGACCCTTCTGCACCTCCAGTCCCCATCTAAGCCCTAGCTTCTGATACCCGAATGGAATCTCAAATCCCCTTAACCTATCTGTCTATCTCCCGCCCTCTCCCCAGGTATGGAGCCTGAGTGACTCGTCAAAAGCGCTCGCGGTGTTCGGCATTCGTAGTGATCACCTGGTAATCAAGCTATCTCTCATTCTCTCCAGTAGTAGTGCCATTTTTTGTTTGTTTGTAGTTGTACACTAATAAGTGTGGAGCTTTTGATGCTTGGACTGAAACTCTGGTCCTGTATCAGCTTGAGGCAGTAGTGATTCCGCTTGTCCTTACGTCCCTAGTGTATGCTGGGTCGTTCGTCTCAAGACTCTGGGTCATGTCAAGCTCCTGTGGCAGGGATGACGGTGAAGTGGGAATCGGCTGCACCGAGAAGCTTGCTCGCTGGATGCAAACCTCCCTACAAGATGTAATGGTGTGGAGGAACTACGTAGTGGTTTGTTCTCATTCCCTTAATCCCTTTGATACCATTCATTTGTGCTGCTTATTAGATGCCGCGGAAATGTCTCGGAATATTAGTGCAGTGAATGAGGGGTTGTTGACTGAAAATCTAATTACAGCACTGTGTAATCAGCTAACAGTCTATGTGTGCAAGCTGCAACCTTTAGTAAGCAAGCAGGACCATGAGTTAGTGATGAGGGGGATCAAGTGAGCCAAGCAATTCAATTATATTTAACGATGAAGGCTAAATATTGCCACCTACAAGATAATTTGGATTTTTTTTGTCCATGGCGCCTACTTGCCCCCTTCTCCTGCTGCCACTGTTTGTATTATTACTATTACAACTGAAAAGCGTCATTTTCTGTATTCATGATCTTATTTGAGGATGATCTTTTGACCAGGCACCATTTACAGAGGAGCTGGTTTTCAGGGCGTGTATGATACCTCTTCTTCTATGTGGAGGATTCAAAATGCATAACATTATATTTCTGAGTCCAATCTTCTTCAGCCTAGGTAAATAGGTATAATATTGCACCAAATCTCATTTCAAATGAATTGGCCTGACACGTTCCTTCAGCTAATATTTTGTAATTCAACCTTTTGCAAGTAGTAATTGAGCCTTTCTGTTCACAGCACACCTAAACCACTTGTTTGAACTTCACCAGCAAGGATGCAATTTTATGAGATCTCTCCTGATTGTAGGTATTATTTTTCTTTGCACCATCTGGTTTTCTCCTTTACTAATGTACTAGTATAATCTTCCTGTAACTTTGTTGCTAGCATGGGCAATTAAGAAGAGCTATAATATCCTAGTTCATCAGGTTGTTCTTCCAGTGATATAAACTTACTTCCTTTATGGCCATACCTGTGATATATCAAGAATGTATTGGTACATTCCCATGTCCCTACGAGAGTGCAAGCAGTCACTTGTATAAGCACTATGTTTACCCATTATGTTTATTTCTTCATACCTCAAATATTCCGTGTCAAACATTTGTAGCATCATGTTCTGCGTTAAATTGATAGCATGAGTAACTCTGCATATCACTAATTATTGTCAAAACAATTAATTGTCCTATGAAATCGATGTGATGCCTTTATTCTGCCATGCTATTTAGTTTGTGCTCATAGTGTTTGCCAACAAGAATCAATTTCTTAGCTCACACACAATTTAAGGCATTACAGAATCGTGATTGCTGGTACATATTATGTTGACCAAGTCATGTTCCTTCTGAAGTTCCATGTACATGCTTGGACTTTTGATATGCTCGTTGTATTACACACATTAGTCTTCTATTTTCTGTAGTTCTGCTCATATTTGTTTGAAAATTATCATCAGATATTGTGTAATTACTTTGGTTTAACCATCTGTGAACACCTTTTCCTTCACCTGTTCAACTTACCATGACTCTATGTCTTCCATTCTCAGGTCTCCAGTTAGGCTACACCGTAATTTTTGGGTGGTATGCTGCAATTTTGTTCATCCGAACAGGTCTTGCTAATTCCTTTTTTTATTATCTTTTTTAAAACATGAGCCCCCCTCGTTGATTCCAGTTGGCATACCCCTTTTGTTATCGAGAAGCCATTATAGTTCATTCTTTCCCATTGTTTATGCCTTAGTAGTGCTCCTTTTTCAGTTTAGATCTAATAGTTCTAGGTTTTTTAAGATAGTAGGTTTGTTTGTTGTTTGTCGTGGTTTATGCTGGGTCAAATGCTAGCCAGAATAACGTTCAAAGTATTGATCTCTATATTTCAAAGTTGGTTTAGTCGCATAATGCAAACGCAAGCGCAAGCGCAAACACAACGTTAGTTTAGTCTAATATCGGTAATGTAAGCTAAGCGAAAGGAGCAAATATGGTGGGACTCTTGCCCTTAAACTTGAGAGGGATGAATGGCATGGAAGAACTGCTTAAACACAAACCTGCATACTTTTGGTGGCAATTTGCAGGATTTGGGCCATCAGATTTGTGAAAGTGCCCTGACATGGCACCACATGGCAGATCAAGTGCATCGTAACCGTGCATCTCTGTTAATCCAAATTGAATTTTATTCAAATATTTTAATTTGGTGCTTAATTTGAGTTCACTCTGTCAAATACTAGTGGGTGATTAAATTGGAATAACGGGTCAATTTTTGGTGTATTATGGCTGTTGATTATAGCAGTTTCTGTGAGCTAGTGCTGAGTACATGAGGACGAGTCGACATCCAATCCAAGTTCAGAACCTGAATTTTGACCTCACGATACTTTCTCTTTGTTGATATGTGCCTGGAATCCTGGATGCTGCACTGCTTAACCTCATCATCGCTGCTCATCTACACCGATTATCTGTGCTCATTGTCATGCCACAGAGATCATCTGCATGCGTGAAGCGATAGCAAAGTTTCTGGTAGCTCATGCACTTGACTGCTTGCTGTGTCCTCTGCATTCATGTTGTTCCAACACTTAATTGGTTTCTTTTCGACATGAACCCTATTGTATGTTCTTGAAGAACTTTCAATAGGGCTGGTGCCCAACACAATGCAGTGAAATGCTTGAACATTGATGATTCAGCAGTGTTCGTAGGGAATACGCTGCCACAAACATTTCTTGCTGCTCCATGCAGGCGATATCTGTGGTAACAGCATGGAGAGTCTGCTCACCGTCCTTATCAATGCATGCCCAGAAGGGAGGGTGATGTTTACCAGCACCAAACCCCAACATGAATTTCTTGCGAGGAAGAATCGGTTTGGGCGACAATTTGGGTCCTAGATATCAGCGGTTCTTATTTACCTAGCACCAGAGGATAAAAACCTGTTAAAATGAACAACTGTAACACATTAGTAATCAACTTATTATTAATTCATCCACACATTATTATCTGACAGAGTCAATACAGATTAAGTCTTTGATTGGACCGCTTGAATTACGTTTGTTTTGAATTAACCGTGAGGGGGCATGGTTCAACAAAAGTAATGCTGACTTGGTCTGCCTTATGTCTCAAGTCATTCCAATGTGCGTGTGTGTGTGTATTGCTTGTGAGTAACCAAAGCTTTCTTACGCCACCATGTGTTTTGAGTTTACTGAATGCAAGTGTGCTAACTTGTATATTTCTCTCTTGCGTTACTTAATTAAACCATGCATGCTTTGGGACCGTAGAAATTGGGCCTCCCACATGGACCAAATGTGTAACACAAAATTCAAAAGTATGTTGCTCATTACGCCCATTTGCTGATTCAGCATGGTATAATTTTGTGATAACATTTTTATGGCAAATTATCAAATAACTACACCGTTTTAGATTTGTTTTGTAAAACCGGACTTATTTAGTGTCAGGGATCTAGGAAATCGTGCCTTCTAGGTTTTCAAGGAAACTGACAAGCATGATTCAGTAGCTAGCTAGACGAGTTTGATGGTGGCCCTGTTATGAATTTACTCTGGTCTTGTTATGGTTGTGTGGTTGAAGATGGGCCAAAATTGTTGGTTCAGGTGAAATCATAAAAGGCGTGGTTTGCTGAAACAGCGACACAGAAAAATTGTAGTTTTTGAAACTACTTAAAGAAGTTTCTCAAGAACTAGTGTAGTTCTGCCATACTGGTAAATTTACTCAATCTTTTTGTTATAGCACTCGCTAAGCTTATGCCTTGTGAATTGGTTAGAGAAATGAAAATTTACTTGTAGTAAATGCATGATTTGTCGCTTTGTAACACGCTGAATTGACTGAAAGTGTATTTTATTTTCTTCACAAACGTGACATCGATTAACTTCTGTTCTAAAAAACTGCAGGCAATCTTGTGTCTCCTATTGTGGCTCACATATTTTGTAACATGATGGGTTTGCCTGCTTTCTCATCACCGCGAACTAGAGGTATGTATATTTTATGTTTTTCTCATGAAAACTAAACTCATGCAGAGTTGTCAAAGTTTTCCTTAGTGTAAGTGGTAGAAACTAGGGTTCTACCGGGGTGAGGGCGTAGATTGTAGGGGTGGAAGTGTTGCGAGCACGAGGAGGAGAGGCGGCGCCGGCGGCAGGGCGCCGTCGCGGATGCGTTGGAGGCGGCGGCTAGGGTTTGGGCGGCGCGGACGGGAGAAGGCCGACTCCTTTGGGAGTCGGCAATAATGATATCTGATTATTGCTTGATTGATTTAGTCTATTACAACTTGTATATATAAGAGAACTCGCGAAACCCTAATCTGCTAACTGGGCTAAGCCCCTAACTAAGCTTGGCCGGTTGGGCCAATGGGCCCCCTCCGGCGGTAGACCAGGCCGGTCATAACATCTCTCCCCGCTGCGCAAACGGCTCGTCCTCGAGTGCGGTAGTACTGAGTAATCTTGCTGGAACTCCTTGCGAAGCTCCCAAGTCGCCTCCTCCTCGGAAAGGCCCTCCCACTGCACCAACAAGTGCCAAACATCACGACGTAGTTGAGCGCGGAGCACCTTGGCCGGACTGGGTAGCAGACGTCCCGCGGCCGTCGGCGGAAGTGGTGGAGTGGCCACCGGCGGGGCACCGCGATAGGGCTTCGACGAGGCCCACGTGGAAGACGTCGTGAATGCGAGCCCCTCCGGCAGCCGAAGCACGTGCGCCATGGTCCCAATCCGCTCGACGATGATGAAGGGCCCCGCATAGCGCGGACCAAGTTTACGCTTCGCACGCGGGTCGAGGGAGCGATGAGAGCGGTGCAACGAGCGAAGCCACACCGATCACCCACCGCGTACTCAACCTCACGATGTCGCCCGTCATAGTAGTGCTTGGCGACCTGTTGAGCTTGGACAAGACAGCTGCCGCACCTCGGCCGGCATCTCGTCGCGGGCGCGGATGAGCTCGCCGGCGGCCTCCGTTCGCGCGCGTCGCTTGGATCCACCGCTAGGATAGGTGGTGGTGGCCGGCCGTGAGACCACCTCGAATGGCGTAGCACGCAGGGCGGAGTGGTAGGAGGTGTTGTAGCGATGCTCGCCCACGCAAGCCAATCCACCCAAGCGCGCGGACGATCACCAGTAACACGAGCGCAAATACATGGCGATCACCTTATTGACCACCTCGGACTGGCCGTCCGTCTGAGGATGGAACGCCGTGCTGAACCGGAGTTGGACTCCCGCCATGCGGAAGAGGTCCCGCCACACGTGCCCCGTGAACACCGGATCGCGATCACAGACGATGGACGAAGGAAACCCGTGTAGGCGGACGATACCGTCGAAGAAGGCGCGGGCCACAGACGCCGCTGTGTAGGGATGGCCAAGCGCGATGAAGTGGGCGTACTTGGAGAAGCGGTCAACCACCGTGAGGATGACAGACTTGCCGCCCACCCTCGGAAGGCCCTCGATGAAGTCCATGGAGATGTCGGCCCACACTGCGAAGGAACGTCAAGCGGGCTGCGGGACACCGGCTGGGCGCAAAGTCTCCGTCTTGTTGCGCGCGGCACGTCTCACACGAACGCACCCAATCTCGGACCATGGCCCGATCGCCGGAATGTAGAAATCCGCGAGAAGACGGTGGAGGGTCTTCCGGACACCCTCATGACCGGCGGAGTGTGCCAAGAGCGGCACACGATGGCGGAGGTCATCATGGTCGGGGACGAACACGCGGCGCCGGTGGAGGAGAAGGCCGTCGATGACGCGCCAAGGGTCGTCCGGCTCACCAGCGTCGAGCTGTCTTCGCCCGCAGAGCTGAGGCATCCGGCGCGGACACCGTCGCCTGGCGGATGCGGTCGAAGAGGACGAAGGAGGGCCCCGAGCGGATGCGAGCGAGCGGCCGGCGAGTCTCCCTCGGTGGCGTCGGGATCGGCGTCGCGGCGGGACAAAGCGTCGGCCACCGTGTTGAGGCGCCCGGACGATACTCCACCGTGAAGTCGAAGCCAAACAGACTGGCGATCCACGGTGCTTGGGGCACGCGTCGACGGCCGGCTGGTCCAAGAGGAACTTAAGGTCGTAGTGGTCCGTACGTACGCGGAACGAGCGCCCCCATAGGTAAGGGCGCCGGTGGCGGACGGCACGAACCAAGCCAATGAGTTCCCTGCTCGTACGCCGCAAGCTTGAGGTGGCGTGCGGCAAGACGGCCGGCCTGAAGTAGGCGGCGGCCCGTCACCACGGTGAAGGACGGCACCGAACCCCGCCCGGAGCGTCGCGGTCGACGATGAACGGCTTGTCGAAGTCCGGCATCCGGAGAACGGGGCCCGTCGTCGGGGCCCCTTGAGGGCCTCGAAGGCGGCGGTAGCCTCGTCGTCCCAAGCGAAGGCCTCGTGCGCGGCGGGCGCGTGAGCCGGCGAGCGATGAGGCCAAATTCCGGATGAACTTCCGGTAGTAGCCGGCGAGGCCCGGGAACCCGCGGAGGGCGCGTGGTGAACGCGGCGTCGGCCGGGCGGCGGCCGCCGCCACCTTGTCCGCATCCATCGCCACCCGGTCGGCGGAGATGACGTGGCCGAGATAGGCCACCGAGGTCGTCGCAAACGAGCACTTCGAGCGCTTGAGGTGAAGTCGATGCGCTCGAAGCTCGTTGAAGACGATGGCGACATGCTTTGCGGGTGCTCCGCCCATGATGCGGCTGTAGATCAAGATATCATCGAAAAAACCCAGCACAAAACGACGTAAGTACGGGCGAAGGACATCATTCATCAGGGCCTGGAAGGTCGCGGGCGCGTT
The DNA here is from genome assembly GCF_022539505.1 of Lolium rigidum. Classification (NCBI taxonomy): domain Eukaryota; kingdom Viridiplantae; phylum Streptophyta; class Magnoliopsida; order Poales; family Poaceae; genus Lolium; species Lolium rigidum. The sequence goes on from NC_061511.1 coordinate 268,803,996, forward strand.
GGTGAGGCCGAAAGGCATCACCACGAACTCGAAGTGGCCATGGTGTGTCCGGAACGCCGTCTTGGCGATGTCTGAGCGGAGGTCGAGCTTGGTGAAGAACCTCGCGCCGTGGAGCTCGTCAAACAGCTCGTCAACCACCGGGATCGGGAACTTATCCTTGAGCGTGAGGGCGTTGAGGGCGCGGTAGTCGATGCAGAAGCGCCACGTGCCATCCGAGCTTGCGCACCAAGAGCACCGGCGCGGAGAACGGGGACGTGGAGATCCCGATGATGCCCGCCGCCAACATGAGCGCGCAGCGGCGCTCCAGCTCGTCCTTGCTGCGGCGGGGGTAGCGGTATGGGCGCACCGCCACCGGCGTCGACCCGGGAGCAAGTGTATGCGATGGTCACACGCTCGTGGGGGCGGCGAGGCCTGCGGCTCCTCGAAGATGTCGCCGTGCTGCTTGCGGGAGGTGCGTCGGGGAGGGGTGCTCGGCGTCGTCGGCCCCGGAGACTAGGCTGGAGGCTGCGGCGCGGGAGATGTGCCCCGAGACCCTCCCGGCGAATGTGGCGTCCCCGGCGCCGGAAGGTCATCGTCGGGGCGTCGAAGTCCCGAGAGAATGGGTCCGGCGTCCGCGAAGAGTCGACGCCAAGGATGAAGTCGAAGCGGCCCAAGTCGATGCGGCGCACGTGATGACGAAGTGCTCGTCGCCGATGGTAAGAGGAACGTCTTCTGGACCACCCCATGGCGGTGGAGCGGTCACCGTTGGCCACGGTCACGCGGAGGGTATCCCGCTTGTCGGGCGCGTAGCGCGAGGCGGCGCATAGTGGCGGCGGGGAGGAAGTATGCGTAGACCCCGTGTCCGGTAGCGCCACCGGAGGCTCGCCACTGGATAGTGACCGGAAGCGACATCGTCCGCTCGTGGCGGATGCCGGCGAGCGCGTGGAGGGACACGACGAAGGCCGTGGCCGCTGCGTCGGTCGGCCCGGCCATCTCGGATGCCGCGGCAACCGTCCCAGTCGTCGGGTCGCCCTCCTCGACATCGACGGTCTCCAGGTAGAAGAGGCGAGGGCACACGTGACCGGGCGTGTATGGGTCGTCGCAGTTGAAGCAGAGTCCCAGGCGGCGGCGTTCGAGCTACTCCGCCGGGGTGAGGGCGGCGGAACGTGCGTGTAGGCTGCGGGGGCGAGGGCCGGCCGGGCCGGGTGGGGCGGGCCGGGTAGCGGCCGCGGCCGGAGGAGGAGGTCGGGCGGCGCGGGTGCCGCGGGCCGGGGGTGTCTGGCCGAGCCGCACGGGCGCGACGCTCATAAGCGCGCGCGTAGTGCATCGCCGTCGCGGAGGTCCCGCGGAGCCGTGGCTCGACATCCACGCGGATATGGTCCGGGAGGCCGCCAATGAAGAGCTCGGCGCGGCTGTTGGCCCGTCACGCGGGCGCATGGCATGCGAGGGCTGGAAGCGGTCGGCGAAGTCTCGCGCCGTGGTGGTGAACGCCAAACGCCCAAGTTCCGCCAAGCGAGCTGCCGCGGACTGGAGGGCCGAAGCGGAGAAGGCGAGCTCACGGAGCCGGTCCCATGGAGGCATGCCACCCTCGTCTGCTCCGGGGAGTAGTACCACGTACGGGCGGCGCCGCGGAGGTGGTACGAGGCGAGCCACGTCCGGTCCGAAGCCGAGTACGCTGTCCCCGGAAGAAGCTGCTCGCCGCTGGTTGAGCCGGTTGAGGGGGTCCTCGACGCCGTCGTATGTGGCGAATTCCGGCTTGGCGTAGCGTGGGGGAGCGAAGCGGTGGCGCTACGGGCGGGGTACTCGGTGCGACCGGCGGACGGCTCGGCGAGCGGGCGGGCGGCGGGTCCGGGAAGGACGGGCGCGGGGGTCCCGGCGGTGGTGTAGACGGGGGATGGCGCCGGTGCGGCCGAGTGGGTCGGCAGGGGCTCCGTCGCGGTCACCCACGCCGGAAGTCGGGAGGGCGATGGCGGGAACTGGACCCGCTGGATGGGCACCCCCTGGGGCAGCGGGGCGGGGCCCGGACTGGGGGCCGGCGGCCAGGCTGCCCACGGCGGCGGCGGCGGTGATACCAAATTGGTAGAAACTAGGGTTCTACCGGGGCGAGGGCGTAGATTGTAGGGGTGGAAGTGTTGCGAGCACGAGGAGGAGAGGCGGCGCCGGCGGCAGGGCGCCGTCGCGGATGCGTTGGAGGCGGCGGCTAGGGTTTGGGCGGCGCGGACGGGAGAAGGCCGACTCCTTTGGGAGTCGGCAATAATGATATCTGATTATTGCTTGATTGATTTAGTCTATTACAACTTGTATATATAAGAGAACTCGCGAAATCCTAATCTGCTAACTGGGCTAAGCCCCTAACTAAGCTTGGCCGGTTGGGCCAATGGGCCCCCTCCGGCGGTAGACCAGGCCGGTCATAACAGTAAGAAACTGACTTCTCACCATTAACCACCTGGTGTTTTTGTGTGTTCCAGGAATGACATCGGTAGCATTCATGGCGGGTTCAGTATTCTTCTTTTATTTCCTTTTCCCTGCTACAAGTCCAAAACTATACAATGCAAGGTTAGATGGATGCAGCTGCTGGCATGGCTACTGTAGATGGAGTTAGCACAGAATTGAATGTAGGCAAGATGGCAGCATCCGTTCATATGGGGCTGATCTACGGATATCTATCGTGCACACAGGGGGGGGGTGCATATTTGAATCACCTGACACAATGTGACTTATACTAGATCTTGTTCTCCACCGTTTGTACAACTGTTGTAAAATACATTCTTGTAGCTACTTTGCTCTTCTCTTGCGCTTGACGTACAAAAAAGAGGAAGTGCAATTCATCACTTGTTCGCTAAGGATTAGAAAGCAGCCAAATTGGAAAACTCTTAGTTGAACCGCCGGGCATTTGAGCCGGCCGCATCCAAGGCTGTAATTAACTCAGGATTCGTGCAACAACATGGACCACTAAGCCATTTATTCACATAAGTCAGGTATAATTCTAGTATGTACAGGCGTACAGCACACCTAGCTGGTCCATGGCCGACACCACCTGCAGCCAAACTGTTCGTACAGCAGGACGAACCCGACCGTTCGACCATGGAGAAGCGAATCCGCACTGTATAACGGGCGGCAACGTTCATTTTTACCGGCGATCACTATTTAAGGAGAGGTGGAGTAGGAAGAAGACCACCCGCAGCTGCCCATTGCTTTAGAGATTCAAAATCATCGTAGGCCGGCTTCAAATCCAGATAGTTTAGCTAGTTAGCCGTCCACTGATGTACACGCCGACCCCCGCTGGATGAATCCCTTGGAGGCCCATCCACCGTCACCGGGGATCGAGGTACATCAGATTGGGCATCTGGTTCGTCCTCCCCTGGCGCTGAATTGAACATGAGCATGGCTTCCCCCTCCTTCAAGCAGTTCTGCTCCACAGTCCAGTCGTGTGAGCATATAGGAGATACCAGAACAAACAATAACGGCGGTGGCTTAGCATCGGTTGTTACCTGGTCGGATTTGCACTCCGCGGCCGACGTTGGTGCCGCGTCCACAACTAGATCGTCGCCCGGGTCCTTGGTGGACATTTTGCCTTCAGACGAGAGGGTCTTTCTCCCCAGTTAGCCCTCTACAGCTCCGGCGGATCAGGGGGGTTTACTTGCGGCTGCTACAGGATTTATCAGGCACTGGAATTCCTGGTCCGGTGTGTGGTTGGGGAAGAAGAAGTACTTGCTTGTGGACACGGGAACGGCGCAGGCCGGATTTAATAGTTAGCGGGCCAGGCCAAAATGTGAAACACCAAATTTTTACCAGCCGACAGGTGCAGGTGGTACGGTCCGATCCAGTACCACTGTACCAGCAACCAGACATTTCGTCATCAATCCTCGTACAGGCCCACATGCACTAGGCGTAGACAGTGTGTATTCACTGAAGATTTAAGGCAGAAAAGCGCTATCAGCTACATTCCGTCTCCAAGTCACGATGCCCCATGTGTGGTGAGATATCCAAGCTCAAATGCCCGGCGGTTCATTCTATTCGCTCTCTTTGTTACTTTCAGTGGACCTGTGTAAAGTCGACATCATTGGGCTCTTCATGCAGTTCTGGGTTATTTTTTCTGGATCATGCAGTCATGTTTGCTGAAGTGCGAGGTTGCGGTGTGATGTGTGTCAAGGGGTCTTAGTCGTTGGGGTTATCTCACCAGACCACTTGTTCCCTTGCGTCGTCTCTTTGCACATGTTAGATGTTTAGATGATGTCAATGCATTGCATTCTGCATACTTTATATATTGTATAGTAGATCCTTTACTCGTTAAGATTATCTGATTCTAATCAGATGGCTGTTCGCAATTTAGTGATCTATATGAAGATTATCTGATTCTAATCAGATAACTGTTCGCAATTTAGTGATCTATATGCATGTATTGAGTTGTGGTAGACACGGTCAAGCTATTCACCCCTTCCCTGGCTTTCACGCGTCTATAGTTCCTTTGAGGGTCGCTCGTGGCTGACCGGGCCACTGACGACCGCTCCGCCGGAATAGCTGGCTGGAGTGACTCTTGGTAAGGCGCCGGAGTAGTTTAGGGTTAGGTTTTCTTCTGCTGTTGGTGTTTTGCCAGAGATTGGGCGGTTGCCCCGTAGTGGAGGTGGAACCATGGATCTCCACCGGATCCGTGGTTTAGGTGTGCTGCTGCTTTGCCTTCTCTGGTCGGAGGTGAGCAGAAGAGGAGGCGGATCCACCTTCTCCAATAAGTTAGCGACGTCGGATCTTAGAACCAGGATTCCAAAGCTCTTCTTGCCGGCCATGGCGGCGAGTGGGTGGGTGGCGATCTCCTGGTGATTCAAGCATCTCTTCTCCTGGCCGACCTTGGTGGCGAGAGGGAGAATGGATGCGGGGAATCTCTCTGCACTCCGGCGACTAGATCCAGGTTAGTGGATGGCAACGGCAGGTTGGGGATCAAGCTTCTCTCTTCTTCACTGCCTCACCACGGTGGTGAGATCGAAGCGGATCTTAAAGCTGAAGCCTCCTCATGTTGGAGATTTCCTTTGCCGGAGAGGTGCTATTCTGTTGAGCTCAACCAATCAGCTGGCGATATCGCCGTTGCTATCCAAGGCCGTGAGGACGACGACTCTACAACCTCCGATGCGGAGGCCATGACTTGACTCCGTCGCGGGTGCTCGATATTGCCTTTCTGCAGAGTGATTTGTTCCCCGCAGGATGGTGGTGGACCGCGGCTGCGAGTTCTCGTCGGAAGAAGGCTCCCGAGTAGTTGGCTCTCGTTCCTCGGCGGCGACGCCTTGAGGACGCCGACGGCGAGTGGCAGAGACACTCTTGTACTGGATTGCTTCATTCTAGCTCTTTGTAGGGTGTTTTTTTGTAAAGTGTAGGCCCCTTTCTTCAAATACTAGGTTCTTAGAGCGAGTTTATGCAAGGGGCTTACTGCAAAATGTAATCCTGCCATTTTAATGGATGGTTCTCTGGGTCTTCCAGACCCCTCCTTGTGTGCAAAAAAAAAAAAAGGTTGTGGTAGACACAAGTGACGATGGAGAACAAGATTGCTACACCGCATAAATCTCAGAATAAATGACCATGATGTCTTTCCTAAGATTGCTACACCGCAAGGCATCTGCTGTTCGGCCCCAAGTTCAAAATATCGATATCGGTCTGGTACCAATGTGTCACTCAATACGGATGATATTATAAATATGCTTTGGCTCAAATAACCAAATAGCTTATATGTGGTGTATTTGGAAAGCTAGTCCATCTTTTCCAGTAAGCTATGTTAGTAACTTAGGATGTCCTTGCTCATCGTGCTACTGGAGGCATAGTCTTTGCGAGAGAGACACACTACATTTTGTTAGTTGACACCAACATCCAATCAACACATAACTCAAGCATGCACTACAGAAAATAACTTGCACAAATTAAACTGCATTCGAGGAAATCATGCCATTTGCGATTGTAATAAATGAAAAACATGGTGCATCTCAATAAGGTTTTTTTTTTTTTTTTTTTTTTTTTTTTTTGAAATGGATCTCAATAACATCATGAGGCATATATAAGCCGGCACATTGCCATGTTCTCATTTTTTCACAGCAGACGGGAAGATAACACATGCAAGAAATCATCATATTCATACGACAGTATCAATATGGTCAAACAGCCCGCAATATCCACAGTAGCTACTCGAGGGACATGCGGGCCAAAGACAAGGTGCGACGACAAATAGAAAAAGAAAGAGTGCAAGAAAGATAAAATGAAAATAAAATAAGAAACAACATTATCCATGCACTTGCACTGATTGGTGGATAGAAAGCACACACTCCATGTATTTCAATTTGATTGAGGCGAAAAAGAAGTGGTGAAGTAACCAGGCCCATGGATTGATGAGTGGCCGCCCCTGGCTGGAAAGTTGCAGCCTCATGTTTACACAGACGAACCTCTCACATATCTGTGTAGAAACGCTCGAATAAAAAGAAAGCAATCGAATCAGCAAATGAGCCAGTACACGACGAAATTTCCTAAGCGAAAGATATCCTATCGAGCTGCCGCCGCTGCTTGATATTTCTGACTCGCACGTCGATCGCCAATCCCGGAGTCTCCACGTCTGCAGCCGCACTGCAATTTCGCGCGCTCTCTGGAGGGTAGCTTTAAATCTGACGCTGATCACCATAGACCCATTTCGATCTAGACAAGACTTTGCCGACCCTCACGCAGACCGGCCGGTGTGTGGGCAACAACGAAGATTAAGTTGCACAACTTTGACAATCGTATCACGTGTGTCCAAACGTAACACATCACGTACACAAAACCCCAACATAAGTTGATGCATCAACATGTATGATCCATGTAACCTTAACATCGTACTCTCTCCATCCATAAATAAGTGGATGTTTAACTTTAAAATTTGTCCACGAAAAAGTGTATTTTCCCTTTTTAATGCATTTTAAAGAGATAATTGATTCTCTCTGATCACTCAGGAACCAAACCCAATAACATTCAACACATGGTCTTTTTTTACTTTATATATGTGCACTTAGATCAGTGGGTGTAGAGAAATTGAAGATAGTAGAGATGATGACCCACATTTCCAATTTTTCCGTCCACAAATAAGTGGATGTTTAGTTTTAAAATTTGTCCACGAAACAGTGTACTTTCCCTTTTTCAATGCATTTTTGAAGAGAAAATTGATTCTCTCTCATGCCACATGAACCAAACCCAATAACATTCAATACATGGTCTTTTTACTTTCTATATATGCACTTAGATCAGTGGGTGTAGAGAAATTGAAGAGAGTAGAGATGATGATCCACATTTTCAATGCGCTTTCTACTCCACTTCATGGTGTGTATTAAAAGTGTCAAGATATTAGGTCAACTTTTCTTAAGTTTAATTAAAAATCTGAAAATTATTATGGCTCGGAGAGAACATATGTGTTCACTTATTTGTGGACGGAAAAGTTCACTGATTGAGTAGGTGTCGTTTTTACCCTGCCTGGCTAGCTTATAAAGCTGCAGATCGAGCTTGTGGTTCACAAAAACAATATTCGCCTGCAGAGCTAAACATTTATTTCCCATGGAAGCTGTGAAGAAACTTATCCTCGACACGCCTTTGCTGGCATGGTTTCCGTTGCTCCTCTTCCCATTCCTCCTGTTTGCGCATCGCTGGCTTACGGCCAAGACAGGGAAAACGCAGCAGCGAGAACACCGTCTCCCGCCCTCGCCGCCGGCTCTGCCCATCATCGGGCACCTGCACCTCGTCGGCTTCCTCCCGCACGTCTCCCTCTGCGGCCTCGCCAGGAAGCATGGCCCCGACCTGATGCTCCTACACCTTGGCGCCGTGCCGACGCTCGTCGTGTCGTCGCCGCGTGCCGCGGAGGCGGTGCTGCGGACGCACGACCGCGTCTTTGCGTCGCGGCCGCGCTCCGTGGTCGCCGACATCATCCTCTACGGCTCGTGCGACGTCGCCTTCGCGCCATACGGCGAGTACTGGCGGCAGGCGAGGAAGCTCATGACCACACACCTGTTGAGCGCCAAAAGAGTGCAGTCCTTCCGCGGCGCTATCACAGAGGAGGTAATTTTGATTATTTCGCATTTTCTTGCCGTGTTAATTGATTTTTTTTAGGAGATGTGAATTCAGTTTTTGTTTTGAGAGTACGTACCATTTTTCTATAGAAGGCACCAGTTTTTTTTATTACAAGAACTCCAAATTATCACAAAGCAATAGATTGAGGGATCACACTAAGAGAAAGAAAAAGGACTACTCTCTACGTCTAATGATCCTAGCATCCGCTAATCTCCACTCTTCCAGGTTATGGGAGGTGAATACATGCGTCTTCATGGGAGTAGTGGCCGGCCATGCTGTTTGGGCGCTATTGTTTGAGGTGGATGGAATGACATGCGGATATTGGAGGCGGGAGAGGGTGGTCGAAAAAGGCTTGGAGATAGGAGATGTAGGGATTAGAGGGAGATGAGGGAGCGCATGGACTAACACGAGCGTGGCGATTTTACAGGCATCACATCCACCGTCCAGTTCATGCTTTGAGATTTGTGAGGCATTTGACATATGTCTAACATAAATCTAATAATTGAAACATAAGTGATATTTTTGTGAAACTAAACTGATACATAGGTAAACATTGTGAAACATTTTGGTAAAAAGTGAATCCCCTGACGCCACGATATGTTTCACAAAATAATCATGTTTCAATTATATTTCAATTTTGTTTCATAATTTTGTGAGAGGATTAAATCAGCACACATGGCTTATGCCACGGCTGATGTCACTCCTGTAGATACCTGCAACTTTAGAAAGAGGTTTCCGGACTAAACACTTCTTGGAAAATACATTTCAATAAAACTCCACCCCGTAGATTAAATACCCGGACTAGTGAGTGAGCGGTTGATCGACAAGTTTACCAGTAATTCTCTTATTGGACCACCGACACATCTAGTTCAATGCTGAAAAATGACTTCGAGGATATTTAGGCTAATTTGGAAGAAAAATTACTTCATATAAAATGGGTGTAAATAATAAATGGTGTATTTCATTACTAGGCAGAAAAATAAATCATGATTTGTGCACTAAACTGTGTTCACAAAGGAAATAAAGAAAATTGACTTCACCTTTTGTCCTCGGCTAATTGTTTCCTATATGTAAGCTAGTTTAATAGTTTAAGATGTTCCATCATAGGTGAGCATGGCCATGGCCAAGATTAACGAGGTAGCAACAACAGGCGGTACGGTGGACATGAGTGAGCTGCTCTACTCATTCTCGAATAATATGGCTTGCCGCATCGTGTCAGGAAATTTCTTCCTAAAAGAAGGACAGACCAAGCTGTTCCGGGACCTCATCAACGATACCTCACATGTGCTAGGAGGGTTCAACTTGGAGGAATGCTTCCCGGCTTTGGCTAGAGTAGGAGTGCTGAGGAGGGCAATTTGTGCTAAGGCTGAGAGAGTGAGGAATAGATGGGCCGATCTGCTGGACAAGGTGATCAATGATCGTGTGAGCAAGAAAAAATCAAAATTTGATCACAAGGATGCCGATTTCGTAGATATTTTATTGTCTGTTCAACATGAGTATGATCTCACAACAGAGCACATGAAAGCTCTCCTGACAGTAAGTATTAATGATACCTTCCATATATTATACGGAGTATGTTGATTTATTGTATTGCTTACATCATCCAAATTAATTGATATCTGCAGGATGTATTTTTTGCTGCAATAGATACATCATCTAACACCCTCGAATTCACCTTGGCTGAGCTCATGAGGAGGCCAGGCCTGATGAGGAAACTACAAGACGAAGTGAGGAGTATTATACCACCGGGACAAAAAATTGTCACTGAAAATGACATAAACAACATGGCGTACTTAAGAGCAGTGATAAAGGAATCACTTCGGCTGCATCCTGTATCGCCTTTCCTTGCTCCACACCTTGCCATGGCTGACTGCAACATCGATGGATATATGATTTCTTCTGGGACACGTGTTATCGTCAATGCATGGGCCATTGGTAGGCACCTGACCTCGTGGGAGGATGCAGAAGAGTTCAGACCTGAGAGATTTGTAGAAGGAGGCAGCGATGTGCACGTCAACTTCAAGGGTAATGATTTCCAGTTCTTGCCGTTCGGGGCAGGACGAAGGATATGCCCTGGTATAAACATCGGGCTCACCAATATCGAGCTTATGTTGGCAAACCTCATATACAATTTTGACTGGGAACCATCACTGGGAGTTGAGATAAAAGACATTGATATGACAGAGGTGTTTGGGCTAACCATTCGTCGGAAGGAGAAACTACTGTTAATTCCAAAAGTACACATGTAGCAATCACGCATGTAGCCACCAGAATTAAATCTAAGCTCTTTTGTCCTCCCAAATTCAGAATATCTATGAATTCCTGTTTTTGCAATGGGTCAAGCGTGCCCCCTTCCAAAAAGTATCGGCATATTGTTGCTAATAAATAATGGCCAACTCTTAATGTTGAAAATCAGTTTCCCAATTATTTAGTTATGAATGTTGGTTTTTTAAAAATAGTGTCACGATTTTCTACGCACAAGTATGGATACTAGTTTTTATTGTTACATTTATACTAAAATATTTTGTAAGTAAAATATACTAGGTCCAGTTCCTTAACCCACCCGCATCCAACCCTAACCCACCCCCTCCTCCTACCGCCACCGCCACCGGTAGCGCCGCTGGGTAAAGCCCGTGTGGCATGGCGGCGGCGGCAGCGGATCTCCTCCTACGTTGGGTGGCGGTGCCATGACCTTCCTCGATGCTGGCGGCGGAGGGTGGGTGGAAGGTGGGGACTTGATCCATGCTGCTCCACTTTTCTCACGTGACGGCACGCCAGCGGCGACTGGCAGTGATGGGCAGACCTTCGATCTGTGCCGCAACACCTGCTGCATATCCCCGCTGTCGGACGGCTCGAGGTGGTGCTCATGGGCTACTCCCGCGGCATGAGGACGCCTAGGGCAGCAGCCCTGGGTATGATGGCGGAGGCGGCCCTCTTCTTCGCTGGAGATGGTCTTCTTGATGGCGGAGTTGTGGTGGGTTTGACGATCTGTCACCGAGTCCCGACAGCGAGTTGAGGAGACGTGGAAGCCAGCGATCTCTGCCGCAGCCATGCGGCGGATCTTGCAGGTTCCAGCGGGTGGAGGGGGGGGAGATGTTTGCTTGGCTTCAAAAAAGGTGATTGTCCTAGGGTTATTTTTCTTCGAAGATGGTGACCTTCCTGAGGCCGGTTCGTCTTCATCTGGCCGGAGTGATGAGTTCTGGAAGGCTCCGTGGAGAATGTAACATTGCACCTTATGCATGGAGTTTGTTGGATCGGGTGGTATTCAGTCGTACAAACCCATGCTTTTATTCCGGCCGTTTGGTTTTGGAGGGAGCAGCGCGAAGCTCTGTTTTGTGTTTCCATAAAATGATATTCTGGTCCATAGAAAATCAGAGGCGGAGACTATCATGAAGGCTGCATTGGGGAACTAGCAATGGAGGTCTGAGTCTTTATGATGTTGAGGGACTTCTTGGTGTTCTGGATGTCACATCAATAGTATATAAGTGGGGTCGGCAGCACAAGTGAAGTTAAGAGTCTTACCTCTCAGGGTGAAAATCTAAGGTCTAGGCTTAATTAATTGTGTCTGGCAATATCTTTGTTGAATGCATTGTTTTGAGAGCGGGGACTATCTTCAGGGTGGAAACCTAAAATCTTTTGATCGGGCGACGATGGCGCTTGTGCACAGTTCCTTTCTTGGAGGCATCGCTTTTGGAGAGATTGGAGTTGAGTTTGTGGTTATATTGTTGCTGCTAGTGCTGGAATACTGTGATGAGTCTTTTCTTTTCTTAGTTTTTATTTTTATTTTTTAGTTGTGTGCATATGTACTACTATTACGGTGTTGCTTTGTTGCACAGGCGGGATGTAATTGGTATTTATCGATATTAATATATTTCGATATCAAAAAATAGCATTGTGACCTGCGGAAATGTTTAAACAACATTTTAATTGGCTATACATTTTATTCTCATCTAAAAATGACACGTGGACGAGTTAGAAGGAGGCACAAATGATGTCATGAGCTTATTGGAACCAAACTGAAGTTAAAATACACCATTGGATTAGCCTCTCCAAGAAGATCAAGATATACTACCTCCATCCCAAAGTTTTTAGGCTTATATTTTTTTTGAAAAGTCAAACCAAGTAAAATTTGATCAAAATTTTAGAAGAAACTATCAATAAATATAATATTTTGTAGATACTATTCGAAAATATATTTCATTATCTATTTAATGATATTAATTTTGTATTTTTAATGTTAACGATTTTTGGTAAAAGCTTAGTCAAATTTGACATAGTTTAACTTTCTAAAAATAATATAAGCTTTAATCTTCAGGATGGAGGTATTATATGAAGATGACTCAAATCGAAGCTCGAACACGAGACTTATGATGGAGCTCGGAGAATCTACGACTAGTTCTTGCTTGCACCAAGCCGACCTCAAATGATCTCAAATGAAGAATTCCTCAATATAAAAGTTTTTCATGTTTTTGAGGCAAATAACTTTGCTTTTTATGGATCATCTCAATCGGAAATCATATGTGATTACTATAGGCAAAACAATAAACATGGCGGAGACTAAGTTGTACAAATACTAGCCGGGTTCTCAATTTGGTACCTAAATAGCAATTAACTAGTACAAGTACTTGCGTAGCGGCTTGGTGTTCAAGCTCTTCACCTTAACATTTGGTCTACCGTCTCTCTACACTTTTGGTGGGGCACGATGAAAAAGCGTAAAGATCTATCCTCTTTGACCCTCCTTGTGTCATGGGAGGTTTGAAATGAAAGGAACGTCTGGGTCTTCAAGAACAAGCGTGTGGCACCCGCCGTGATCTTTCATAAGGTTAAACTTGAAGCTAGGCTTTGGGTGTTAGCGGGTCACAAATGTTTGAATAATTTGATACCGCGAGAGGAGTCTTTTTTGTAAACGGGTTGTAACCGAACAATCGTTGAACTTCTTCTTCTTTCAATTAATTAATGGAATAGGGCAAATCTTTTACCCTCTTAAAAAAACTAGTACAAGTACTAGTCGAGCTGCCTGAATCCGATCCTAAGTTACAAACAAAGCTAAACCACCCCCAAGATGAGCTGAGATAAAAAAAAAACATATAGATTAAAATGAAAGTTCTCCTTTCAACACGAATGCTATTAATTGTTTGTTACGTGATTTTAATTTAAGGTCGTTTACTGTCCCAGAACTGAAATGTTATAGAAAGTTTGGCTTTGCCCATTCGAGTTGGAACCCAATTAAGATTTTAGATGTGAATCCGTCGGAATCTTCTGCTATTTATGCCAATTGTGTAGATTTGGCGGTAACTATTGGGCATGTAGAATTCGAACACTGTCCAAGGGAAGCAAACCAGGCTGCAGATGAACTAGCTAGAGCTCGTTTTATTGATAAAATTTCTTGTAATTGGGACGATGATCCTCCTAGCTTTCTAGTTAGTAAACTTATAAATGATGTAATCTTACTGTGATCACCAGCAACAAGTTTTAGGTGCACTCGGGACTAAAAGATTTTTAGTAAGACGGCTTGCTTGCTTGCTCAATATATTATCATTTACCTAAAAAAACTATTTTTCTTGCACGCAAAGTCGAGTCCGTCCTTATGTACCACTAGTTGAATGCCCGTGCGTTGCTACGGGATTGAAGATTTTTTTATCGGAAGTTGCATTAATTGAATATTTTCATAAAATTTGACCAATAAATTAGTATCATATTATCTTATAGTTTGTTGTCTAACTTATTGACTATTTTTATCTTGTACCATGAAGTGCTAGATCTTATGCGAACATATTATATTTCTTCAGACATACTTGAGTTTTCTTTGAACCATTTGGAAACCTGCACAAAGATCAACATAAATTTTTGCACTGAATGATCATCCTTACTCTTCCGTGTGTGTTCTTTGCATGTTAATGGCCTTGTTGTTGTTTGTGGGTTGTTCTATTGACTTCAGCACATTTATATTTCTTCAACTTCATTTAGGAAGAGTATTCCTAGGTTTTCGTTGGCAGCCCCCAAATTCACATTAATTCTTGACTCCATCTTCCAAAGACGAAGTATTTGCACTATTTAAAAAAAACAAAGGAGAAAAGATTTGCCTCACCTGTTAATTAAAAAGAGAGTGCCTAATTTTTAGAAAAAATCGGACGAAAACCTACAACAATAGGGGCAAACCCACACAAACAATACACCCAGCCAACACAGAAACGTTGCAAGGAAGACCCTCTAAAAGGACATGACAACCCAAAAAAGAGTCCAGACCAAGGTGCTTCAAGTGGCTAAGAACCGGCGTTCAAGACAAATTGCAACCAATCATAGAAAATGAGAAAATTAGTGTGAATGACAATGAAAAGCCCAATAAATGTTTGCCTATTGTAATGTGACGGAAGGGGAAAGTAAGGTGAAACTATTTATATTATTATTTTACCATGAATTGCACACAAAAATATCGACACAATTTTGATTGTGTTAGAAAGAAACAAAAATCGTAAACAAATTACAGGTGAATATGAATACATGTAAACAACATCAGTCTGTCTATACTAAAATACATCTGTAAAAAATAGCAATGAGTACACAATACAATAGGTAGTACTCCAGATGATAAATTTGTCTTTCAGTTTTTCATTACAAATAACAACTAAAAGAACAACCTATAATATAATCTAATATTTGTATTTGTTACAAAGCCTTTCATCATCGCTGCCAAATCATGGTGTAGAATTACTAAATCATTCCATTCATGTTGCTTTTCCGCCCTATCAAACCTTATTTCAGAAAAGCTACAAATTATCCATCACATGCAAAAAAATGGCTAAGAGGAAAAAACATAGCCATGTCCCTAGCCACTTCGGCATCGCAGCCATTTTGGCATCGTAATATCGCAAAAATGTAGTGCTTCATTTGCACAGAAGGCCCTTAAATTTAGAATTAGCGAGATGAAAAAAATAAGATCAACATATTATTGTAAGATATGCTTCTCAAATGCAACAAATGGCAAGATAATAATTCTTAGAAGAAAACAACGAAGGTTTAGTGTAAGATATTATTATATAAGGGAACCACTTTGTAGTTATCCTTCTTGGCGAACACACCCGTTGCCCTGAAATGTCTCGTAAATTACTTGGCGAGGGGTGCAGAGGTGGAAGCACTGCCTTGAGTAGAGTTGTGGCGGCCGCATAACAAAAATTGTTAAAACATTTTTTTAAGATTAACGCAGTTATACAAACATCGATGCATAAAGAATATATATTTGGAACTTGCAATTTGTTAGTTTCATCGGAATTTGACATCCCATCAAGTATATACTTATTTTTAATCTCAAATTGATGTATCCCAAGAACTACACCAAACAGGTATACTACAGAAAGCAAGCAGAGTATCTAGTTATGGGAAATGGTTTACCGCTGGGAGCTTCTAAGTTCTCTGGATTGCCCAGTTGCGCTTGTAGAGGTGAATTTGATAGGCTACAGCAGGAACCGCCGTAAATTGATATATTACTCAACTGATTGGCCCTAATGCCGGTTTAAGATTGCACATCGCAAAAGGCAGCCAGTCCAGGCCGTTCAAGTAGGAGGACAAAGATAGAAAAAGCGTAATTATGAGAAATAGTAATAAGTGAACAAAGGATAAATGAAACTCAAATTAATCTCAAATATAGATTGTTGCTGCAAATGATCAAACATAACACAAAATGTACCATTTTCCAGTGAGGAAGCTGCATGCCTTTTCCAGCTGCCGTGTGAAAGGACACGGATGTCGCCTAGAGGGGGGGGGTGAATAGGCGATTTAAAACTTTTACGAGATGGGCTTAACAAATGCGGAATAAAACTAGCGTTTACTTTGTCAAGCCCAAAGCCTATATACTATTGTTCACCTATGTGCACCAACAACTTATTCTAAGCAATGGTTCACCTATGTGCACCAACAACTTATGCTAAGCAATACAAGCAAGTATGTGATAGCAAGATATATATAACTTCAAGCACGATGGCTATCACAAGGTAAAGTGCATAAGTAAAGAGCTCGGGTATAGAGATAACCGAGGCACGCGGGAGACGATGATTTATCCCGGAGTTCACACTCTTGCGAGTGCTAATCTCCGGTGGAGAGGTGCGGTTGCTTAGTGCTCCCGAACGCCACAAGAGGCTCACCTTGAGGTGTGGTTGCTCGATGCACACCAACGCCACAAAGGCCTCACCCCAAGATGCGGTACTCACACCACACACCGAACGCCACGAAGGCGCCTCACCTAAATCTCCGGTGACCCTCGCCACAAAGGCCTAGGTCACGGTTCCACTAAGGGATTTCCTTCGAGGCGGAAACCGGGCCTTACACAAAGCTTGGGGCACGCATCCACAACTTAATTGGAGGCTCCCAAGAAATCGCCACAAAGGCCTCAAATCCGTCTAGGGTTCCAAGAACCCAAGAGTAACAACTTTCTTGCTTTCACTTCCACGAATCACCGTGGAGAACTCAAACCGATGCACCAAATGCAATGGCAAGAACACCACAAAGATGCTCAAGTCCTTCTCTCTCAAATTCCAACAAAGCTACAAAAGCTATTGGGGGAATAAGAGAGGAAGAACAAATAGGAGGAGGAACACCAAATTTCTCCAAGATCTAGATCTAGTGGATTCCCCTCACAAAGAGAGGGATTTGATTGGTGAAGATGTAGATCTAGATCTCCTCTATCTATCTCTCAAATAGATGCAAGATTCATGGGAGGGAGAGGGAGATAGCAAGCTCAAAGAAGGTCAACAATGGAGGCAAAAACGAGCTCAAACGGTTGGGGAACTTTGGGGAAGAAGACCCCCTTAAATAGGGCAAGAGAAATCTGCCCGTTATGCACAAAACTCGTCAAAACCGGAACTTCCGGTCATTTGGGGCGGAACTTCCGCCCCGGAAGTTCCGGCCAACTTCGGGTGAAGTAGGGCGCCCGGAATGCTCCCGGTATGTTTTCTGCGTGCAGATTCGTCATTTCCGGAAGTTCACCGGAAGTAGGGCGGAAGTTCCGGCCCACCGGAACTTCCGGTCATTTGGGGCGGAACTTCCGGCCAACTTCCGACCAAAAAATGGCTTCACGGAAACTTGAATAACTTTTGCATCCGGACTCCGATTTTGATGATCTTGGGCTCGTTTCGAAGCTAGTAACAAGCTCTACAAGATCATGCAGGGAACCATCATAGTCCAATAAGGTAGGATATAAATAAATGATGAAAGGTTTGACCTATCTAAAAAAGACATGCCGGTAAAACCTCCAACCTCGAAAATGCAACAACTTGAGTTAGGAAACTCGGATTTGGGTGAAACCAATTTTGTTGTAAAGAAGATGACAAGAGCTACCCCACAAAGAGTGAAAAGCTTAAGAACAAGTGGGGTAGGTTTTTCTATGTATTTCAGAGTGAAACCTCTCAATACGAGAAACCGAGAAAAACTCCAATATCGAAAACGCAACAAGTGATTCATGCGGAATCCGTTTTCGATGAACTAGAACTTGTCATGAGAATAAGCACAAGCTCTAAAACACCATATGGACAATATACACATAACAACCAAGAAAGATGATGCAAGGATGCAAAGGTTTGAGCTCTCCGAAGGATACGATCGAGTTACTCACTCGAGAGCCCTCTTGATAGTACGGCAACTAAACTATAAACCGGTCTCCAACTACACTATGAGACCGGTGAGAAAGAAACCCTATCAAGAGCAAACCTTATACTTGCGCATTCCACTTGAGCTCGATGATGACGATCTTGACCGCAACAAGATGGAACGCCTTTCTTGCTTGTGCTTGCTTGACGAAGTATTGTAGATTGCTCCCCATAAACCACCATGGGAGAGCTTCTTCTTCGGTGTAACTTCATATATCCATGATCACCATATGGATGGCAAGCTTCAATCAAAGGATCTCTTCAAGATGGCTCATCTTGAACTTGCACTTCATTTCTTCATACTTCATCATGTTGATGTCTTGAAGTAACTTGAGGGCTCACTTCATCTTCATCTTCAAGACATACTTGACACTTGATATCCTTCATCAATTTCTTCTTATTGCAACCTAATACAAACATGTTGATGTCCTGAAGTAACTTGATGGCTCACTTCATCTTCATCTTCAAGACATACTTGACACTTGATATCCTTCATCAAATTCTTCTTATTGCAACCTTGAAGCCAACATATGGTTCAAGAATTGCCTATGGACATCTCCTACAAATATAACTCAATGCAAACATTAGTCCATAGGGATTGTCATTAATTACCAAAACCACACATGGGGGCTCCATGCACTTTCAATCTCCCCCATTTTGGTAATTGATGACAATCTCTTTGAGAGGGTTTATATAAGGAATTGATGTAACAAACAAGTTGAATATATAGAGCAAACTCCCCCATAATATATGCATGTGTGAATGATCTTGAGTTTCATTGCATATATTGGCATTCAAAGCCTAGTGGAGTTTCCTCTAACTATTCAACTATGCAAAGCAACAAGATGCAATGCAATAAAGGCACATGGTTAAGCACAAAGCAAAGACATAACCAAATTCCCTTAAACCCTCCAAACTTCTCCCCCATTGGCACCAATTGCCGAAATGGGTGAAAAATTTAGAAGGCCAATATAGTGAGAGTTCCTCCATAGCGTGTGCATTTCTCATAATTTGAGTGGAATCAAATGCACATATCCAATTACGAATATTCGGAAGGAATCACACCATAGATAGGATCAAAGATTGCAAAAAGATAACAAAGTCAAGAAGCTTCTACAAATGAAGCAAGCAACCAAATGAACCACAAAGAAGATACCAAAAGAAAGATATATATTATAAGATCAAGAAGATTGCTCTAAATAATATGAGGAAGCTCCCCAAGGTTTGTGCACAAAACAAGACAATTTGCATTGGAGTATAAAGTGCACAAACATGGAATCATCACTCCCATAATATCATTCAAAAACAAAATATACCAAGTGAATCAAACTTTAATGATCACCAAAAGATAGTGCTCTAAATTAAATGAGGAAGCTTCCCAAGGTACATGCATAAATTAAAATGTTGTATTTGAATACAATATGCATAACATGTAATCCTCACTCCCTCATTACCATTTAAAACACAAACATTTGGAATAGATCATAGACAGAGAAATAAGCTTAACACTTGCAACAAACAAATAGTTGAGCAACAAGTAAGAGGCACCATAATAAAAAGGCTCAACCAAGAGGATATGTGAAAGGCATGATAAAGCATATTATAAGACTATTACAAGGATGAGCAAAAAGCATCATCATAGTCTTCAATGAATTATATTGCTTAGCATGACCAATCAACACGCAATAAATAAATAAGATATCAAAAGGAGATGTATCATCTCTTATGCGTATAAGTTTCTCTAAGTGGGCAATATCACAAAGATATTTATCCACAAATAAACATGCACACATAAAATAGATACGCAGGAAAAATAGTATGATATCCAAGATGAAGTCATGCAATATACCAATAAGAATTTTTGCTTAATAGCATGGCCAAAGGCTCAATTTTATCTTATTGTACATTCATGAACTTCAACCACAAACAACTAAAATACATCACAAATATCAACAAGGGATAGAAGATAGTTGGGATGCATTTGAGAAAGGTAACACGTATCACAAACGGGGATACCAAAAGAAGTAACTAAATTTGCACTTTCATCTATATTGCACATGTGAGAGCCTTGAGGAATTGATATGCAACAAAATTGCTAGATAGGCATAGTTGGGATGGATGAATCATGAGCATGATTTAAAATACTTCCCAACAAATGCACTCATCTCAAATTACTCACATTCACAATAAAGAGGTTTCATTAAGACTTTTGCAAGAAGCACAACATTTGCAAATCAAGAGATTCATGCCAAGATGCAACCATAAGGTTGGATACAAGAAAAGTATGCATGATAAGATACTTGTTACCAAGATAGCATTGGTGTGGATGTAGTACATATGTGTTCGTTGATCATCCTAGCTTGCCTCACGTTACCATTGAGTCACCACTTCTTTCCAAGAGTGAGACAAACATTCAATGCATATCCATTGTACCTAACACAAAGGTAAGTACAAAATGGTCCCCAAACTAATTGGGTCCGAAGTAGTTAGACACACTACAACATATAGGACAAACTCCACAATTCTATGTGCATATAGATATGAAATTTAATTTCATGCACATCTTAGTCAAATTAGGATTTGATGGAGTTTACCCTATATATTGGATCAAAGAAAGTGACACATGCCATAAGATATACATATATTAAATATGCATGCACAATACTTTCAAGAACCAAAGGAAGATACAATTTGGATAAAACACCAAATAAACCAAGAGACAATGGTTGTCCAAATTATATCAAAGAATCAAATCAACACAAGATTGACTCCAAAGACTTATCTCATTATAAGAAGCTAATTAAACCTAAGCACAAAGGAATGAGATAACCAACTCCCAAGAGAGCAAGGTTCCAACAAATAAACCAAACCCTCGACACTTTTTATGATGGCACAAAGTACCAAAAAGAAAATTTATGACTCCCAAAACCAAATTTTTTATAAAGAGCCAATGTAAATATGATCAATAAATTTCTACCCAATAATAGATTGCCAATTGTCCTAGGACAAGAGGTATTAGGAAATATTTTCCGGTGGTAGTTTGTAAGTATATGTAAGATCATTTTTACACCAAATAAAGCATATGGTAAAAGATAAGAGTTAACCATCATGCAAAGAGAGTTTCTTGATAGCTTCAATTAGTCAAACCAACATGCAAAGCAATTAATAGTATTCATACCAACATGCAAAGCAATTAATAGTATTCATACCAACATGCGAAGCAATTAATAGTATGACTTGAAGCACATGGTTTTCCAAAAATGTATTGAGGGACACATTGTGAAAAACCATGCCAAGAAAAACTTACACAAATAAGATTCACAAAGATATTAGCAAAGAAGCCATTTAAGCAAATTGGAACTTGTTTGAGAAAACATGTCACATATGAGAGACAATTTACAATATCAATTCTATGTGACACAACCTCAAATGTTCACATTTCCTAGGCTTGTAATATGCACAAAGCTTATTACTCCCCCATAATGTGATAAGGAATTTATTTTCACAAGAGGCAAATAAGATCCAACTAGAGATATTAATGGACATTAGAATTTGAATTTCTCATGAAGATGACATACCACATAGAGACTAGATAATCTTGCAATATCAATTCTAAGTGATATTCCTCATGTACACACATTGTTAGGATTGTGAAATTCCTAAAAGCATATCACTCCCCCAAAATGTTATAGTCCATTAATATCTCATAAGAGCCATATAAGATACAACAAGATGCAAAGAGGCTCCAACACAAGCACAAATACATGGTGTGCAACCTAACATACATAGACTTGATTTCTCAAGAAAAACAAGTAGGATGCACAACATATACAAACACATGTTAGGAACAAAACTAACACATGCAAAGGGCGAGTAACTTTCAATATAAATGAGTTGAGCACATGTTACCGCAAGGAGGAACATTGGGTGTATGATAGAAGTAAGATAACCAAAAGACTTGGCTTGAGATAATATAAATGATGAAGATCCCTTAATTTTTCATGATGTAGCCAAGTCTCCAATGCCCTCCAACAAGCACCTATTGATCAAGTTTTGGATTGTTGGTCCCCAACTAAGTTGGGTCCTAAGAGGTTAGTCACAATAGGCTTGGCAACCCAAATGGTTCTTTTCTTGACACCACTTTGAGCACCAACAAATTTGGCAAACACATTGCCACCCTCATCCTTACGAAGAGAATAAACATCATCAATGGTGATAGAGTTGGATGAGGTACCAATAGTGCACAAGGAGGAGATGTGGCCCTTCTCACGGCATATGTAGCAAGTTCTTTTCTTCTCCTTCTTCTCACTAGGTTTCTCCACAATGGGAGTATTGGCTTGTTTCTTCTTGGGAAGTGGCATTTCTTCAACTTGAGGTTGAATGTAAGTTTGAGCTTGAGGCTGCTTCCCTTTTTGCTTCTTCTTCAAAGGGCAAGATCTAACATGGTGCCCTTCAATATTGCACTTGAAGCAAACAATCTTGGCCGGGTCTTTGACTTGTACTTGGCCCTTCTTCTTGTTGTTGTTGGAGTTGAATCCAAGTCCACTCTTGTCATTGGGGGATTGTTGCACACTTAACATCGTGTCAAGTTTGCATTTCCCTTCTTGACTCTTTACCAAGTCGGTCTTCAAAGAAGTGACTTGGGCCTTGAGCTCTTTGATTTCCTCTACATGGTTAGTAACAACACAAGTACTAGAGGAAGTAGAACCTTCATTGTTAGAGCAACAAGGCAAGGAAGATAATTCATCACAAGATTTAGCAATACTATGAGTGGATGAATTACTAGTACTAGCACATGGCAATATAGCATTTTGGGTAGTAGTGCTAGTATCCACATGAGGCTCACAAGGTGTTTCCTTTGATATGATAGCCTCATGAGCTAACTTTAGCCTATCATGAGAAGCTAGAAGATCCTCATGGGAGCTAGAAAGCTTTCCATGATTTTCTTCCAATTTCCCATAATTTCTAGTTAGCAACTCAAGTTGAGCCCTTAGCTCAACATTCTCCTTCAAGATAGATGCTTCACAAGAAGTAGAGTTAGTAGCACAAGCATCATCACAAGACAAATTAAGAAGAGAAGGTAACATAGCATGCTCTTTTAAATAGGACGCTTGAAGTTGCTCATGGGACTTGGTGAGGATAGAGTGTTCGCTCTCCAAGACCTTGTGGGCCTTGTCTAGATCATCTAGATCCTTAACAAGTTTATCATGACCAACACCTACTTTGGAATTTTCCTTTTTAAGCAATTTTACTTGAGCTTTAGCATGGTCTCTTTCCTTAGTGAGTTTAGAAACTATTTCATTTTGAGACACTTCAAGGGTTTCAAGTTGCTCTTCAAGAGAGGCTACGGTCTCTTGTTCTTCTTCAAGATCATTCTTTAGTGATGCTACATCATCGGCATACTCTCGTTCAAGAGCACCCTTTTTATCAATGGTGTTCTCATGCATCCAAATAAGTTTTTGGCTCTCAATAGCGGTAGTCAAGATTTCAAAGAAGTGAGTGCTAGCAATTTTATCTTTGCAAATAACCTTGAATACACTCTCACCTTTATCGCGTAGAGAGACAACCCAATCCTCTTCTTCATATTCATCCTCATCCTTATCACCACGAGAAATATTAGGTTCTATGGTAGGAGGTACCGTGGAACCCTTGGCCATAAGGCATATATGAGGACCGTGAGATAAAAATGAGGAGTTACTTGAGGCTCCTTTCAAGATCTTGTCTTGACCAATAGAATCTTTGGTTTCCTCTACATTGTTAGCCACACAACAACTAGAGGAAATAGAAGCATTTTTATCATGGCCACAAGACAAATCAAGCATATCATCATGAGATTTATTCAAGCAACTTATACATGATATGCAAGGACTATCAACACAAGCATGTAAATCATTTCTAGTGCTAGATGTGTTTAAGTCCAAAGATGAAGCATTGCAATGAGATAGAGATGAAGAATCATCAATAGTAAGCTCAATATCAACATTGCAATTTTCATCACCACTCACCATATCATTACCTTGTGTCTTACCACACTTTGGTGAAGTGGATGAAGATGAGAACTCATCACGGCCGGAAGTGGAAGCAAAACAATCATCCTCAATGATATTGGACACATCATATTTATCTTGAAGCTTTGTCCATAATTCATGAGCGCTCCCAAAAGGCATGATTGAAGAAGTAACTACATTGCTCACAACAATGGAAAACACATGAGAAGCAAGAGCATCGAGGCAAGAGTTTTTCTCCTCCTCAAGAGATAAATTTTGAGGATCCTTAGGAGAAGAAAAACCCATGCCAAGAAATCGCTCCATGTCCGGGGACATACGCCGTAAAATATTAAGCACATAAATTTTCCATAGATCATAATTTGTGCCATCAAATATAAACAAGTTATTGTGCACTAATCCCCTAACCGACATCTTTACTCTCAAGGCGGTTAAGCCTAAGACCGAGAGACCTTGCTCGATACCAATTGAAAGGACACGGATGTCGCCTAGAGGGGGGGGTGAATAGGCGATTTAAAACTTTTACGAGATGGGCTTAACAAATGCGGAATAAAACTAGCGTTTACTTTGTCAAGCCCAAAGCCTATATACTATTGTTCACCTATGTGCACCAACAACTTATTCTAAGCAATGGTTCACCTATGTGCACCAACAACTTATGCTAAGCAATACAAGCAAGTATGTGATAGCAAGATATATATAACTTCAAGCACGATGGCTATCACAAGGTAAAGTGCATAAGTAAAGAGCTCGGGTATAGAGATAACCGAGGCACGCGGGAGACGATGATTTATCCCGGAGTTCACACTCTTGCGAGTGCTAATCTCCGGTGGAGAGGTGCGGTTGCTTAGTGCTCCCGAACGCCACAAGAGGCTCACCTTGAGGTGTGGTTGCTCGATGCACACCAACGCCACAAAGGCCTCACCCCAAGATGCGGTACTCACACCACACACCGAACGCCACGAAGGCGCCTCACCTAAATCTCCGGTGACCCTCGCCACAAAGGCCTAGGTCACGGTTCCACTAAGGGATTTCCTTCGAGGCGGAAACCGGGCCTTACACAAAGCTTGGGGCACGCATCCACAACTTAATTGGAGGCTCCCAAGAAATCGCCACAAAGGCCTCAAATCCGTCTAGGGTTCCAAGAACCCAAGAGTAACAACTTTCTTGCTTTCACTTCCACGAATCACCGTGGAGAACTCAAACCGATGCACCAAATGCAATGGCAAGAACACCACAAAGATGCTCAAGTCCTTCTCTCTCAAATTCCAACAAAGCTACAAAAGCTATTGGGGGAATAAGAGAGGAAGAACAAATAGGAGGAGGAACACCAAATTTCTCCAAGATCTAGATCTAGTGGATTCCCCTCACAAAGAGAGGGATTTGATTGGTGAAGATGTAGATCTAGATCTCCTCTATCTATCTCTCAAATAGATGCAAGATTCATGGGAGGGAGAGGGAGATAGCAAGCTCAAAGAAGGTCAACAATGGAGGCAAAAACGAGCTCAAACGGTTGGGGAACTTTGGGGAAGAAGACCCCCTTAAATAGGGCAAGAGAAATCTGCCCGTTATGCACAAAACTCGTCAAAGCCGGAACTTCCGGTCATTTGGGGCGGAACTTCCGCCCCCCGGAAGTTCCGGCCAACTTCCGGGTGAAGTAGGGCGCCCCCGGAATGCTCCCGGTATGTTTTCTGCGTGCGAAATCGTCATTTCCGGAAGTTCACCGGAAGTAGGGCGGAAGTTCCGGCCCACGGAACTTCCGGTCATTTGAGGCGGAACTTCCGGCCAACTTCCGACCAAAAAATGGCTTCACGGAAACTTGAATAACTTTTGCATCCGGACTCCGATTTTGATGATCTTGGGCTCGTTTCGAAGCTAGTAACAAGCTCTACAAGATCATGCAGGGAACCATCATAGTCCAATAAGGTAGGATATAAATAAATGATGAAAGGTTTGACCTATCTAAAAAAGACATGCTGGTAAAACCTCCAACCTCGAAAATGCAACAACTTGAGTTAGGAAACTCGGATTTGGGTGAAACCAATTTTGTTGTAAAGAAGATGACAAGAGCTACCCCACAAAGAGTGAAAAGCTTAAGAACAAGTGGGGTAGGTTTTTCTATGTATTTCAGAGTGAAACCTCTCAATACGAGAAACCGAGAAAAACTCCAATATCGAAAACGCAACAAGTGATTCATGCGGAATCCGTTTTCGATGAACTAGAGCTTGTCATGAGAATAAGCACAAGCTCTAAAACACCATATGGACAATATACACATAACAACCAAGAAAGATGATGCAAGGATGCAAAGGTTTGAGCTCTCCGAAGGATACGATCGAGTTACTCACTCGAGAGCCCTCTTGATAGTACGGCAACTAAACTATAAACCGGTCTCCAACTACACTATGAGACCGGTGAGAAAGAAACCCTATCAAGAGCAAACCTTATACTTGCGCATTCCACTTGAGCTCGATGATGACGATCTTGACCGCAACAAGATGGAACGCCTTTCTTGCTTGTGCTTGCTTGACGAAGTATTGTAGATTGCTCCCCCATAAACCACCATGGGAGAGCTTCTTCTTCGGTGTAACTTCATATATCCATGATCACCATATGGATGGCAAGCTTCAATCAAAGGATCTCTTCAAGATGGCTCATCTTGAACTTGCACTTCATTTCTTCATACTTCATCATGTTGATGTCTTGAAGTAACTTGAGGGCTCACTTCATCTTCATCTTCAAGACATACTTGACACTTGATATCCTTCATCAATTTCTTCTTATTGCAACCTAATACAAACATGTTGATGTCCTGAAGTAACTTGATGGCTCACTTCATCTTCATCTTCAAGACATACTTGACACTTGATATCCTTCATCAAATTCTTCTTATTGCAACCTTGAAGCCAACATATGGTTCAAGAATTGCCTATGGACATCTCCTACAAATATAACTCAATGCAAACATTAGTCCATAGGGATTGTCATTAATTACCAAAACCACACATGGGGGCTCCATGCACTTTCACCGTGTAAACTTCCATTGCATTTACCAACTTGTTCTGGCTAATGAAGTCATCAGTGACCGTTGTAGCCCAAGACATGGAAATATGCATTCCTTAGGAAAGACTACAAATATGTATCACCGAAGAAGCAGCATGTTAGTAATACCATCACTGTTTGCATGATCGAAAGTGCCCATCTCGAAAGGATAAGTAAGCTAGTAGAATCAAACATGTCAGTTGCATTAGCGGGCAATGTAGATTAAGAGTGAAAGAAAAACTTTAGAGAGGGATGATACAAACATCCTTTTCAGATTTGACCAACATACCTTTCCATGCTGGTGTTCTGCACTTTGGACAACATATGCAAGTGTTGTACTGAACACGTCAAAGAGTGAAACAATCCCAGTTGGCATTCACGCATATCATCGAGATAGGGATCCAGGGGATTAAGGCCGGTAGTGGAATACAGAGCATCGAACCTGAATGTTTGAGGGGTCATAATTGTTTCGCTAATGGAGCACAACAACAATCCCAGATTGTAGGCGTCGGTTGCAGGTGGAGAGGAGATGGATCAAAAATGTTCCAATATAGTCACCGGAGCTAGATCCTTCCTGCCAGATCCTTGTGTGGGTGGAGGATCCCCGTACCTGGCTTGAAGGAGGACGGCGGAGTCGTGCTCGGGGGATCAGCCTTGGAAGTGTCGGCGGCTCTGTCCTCGAGTCGTTTCAGCTGTTCCTTCAGGCTTCAGCCCTTCATGTGGCGTGCCTAACAGGGCCAAGGGCAACTGCGGTAGTGAAGGGTATGTCAGGCGGCGTCTCGAAATACATTGTGAATGATCGCGGTGGTTGTAGTGCGGCTGGGACCTCAGTGCGGTGGCGGCGGCGCTAGGCGTAACAGTGGTCTGCTTGCAGCGGCGGCGCGCTGAGCAACGTGCGCTGAGCAACGAAGGAAGGCCAGGTATGAGGACAAACTTGGCAACAAATCTCCGGAACGGGTTTAGCGAGGAAGGAGCGCAAACAGGGGATCTGTACCACTATTTAGGGGATAGTAAAGACTTTCCAACTATCGACATGGTAATTGTGTTACCCAGGATACTATAGCTTTCCAAATTGATTAATTTAATTTACTTGGTGGACCATTGTTGAGGGACGATCGAACGATGCAAGTGAATCAGATAGGATTGAACGGTTAGGATTCTTTTAATGACGACCATCAAACGCGTTGAGCGTCAAACGACCAACTCCCATTTAATAGTAAAGATGGTGGACCATTGTTGAGGGACGATCGAACGATGCAAGTGAATCAGATAGGATTGAACGGTTAGGATTCTTTTAATGACGACCATCAAACGCGTTGAGCGTCAAACGACCAACTCCCATTTAATAGTAAAGATTAGCACAAAACATGCATTAACACACGCCTAAAATAACCCATCACTCCATCTACGTGTCCTGCACCTGCACCTGCCTCCATCGAACCTGCACGTCTAGCTCTGCCGCCGCCGCCGCAGCTTCATTTTTCTGACTCCCATGACCGATGCCGGAGCCTCCACGTCTGGTTGGCAGCCGCACAACAATTTCGCCACAGCTAGCTTCCGAGTTCCGAGGATAGCTTCCAATCTGACGTCAATCACCATAGACATAATCCAATCCAGACACGACGACGACTTCGCCGACGCTCCACAAAGTACTGGGCTGATCCCGTGAAGAAACGAGACACCTCCGTCGGCATGGTGTCTGAGTGTGGGGAAGACTCGTTGGTTGTATGTGAAGCTCCAGTAACTTCAGTAATTTTTCGGTACAGATAGATAAACCGCACAAGCACCAGCCGGCACCTACGTACTACGACGCAGCTGTACCACCTACGGTACCACCTACGGTCATCACTGCGTTTCGCCACCACTTTGTCGTTTTACCCTGCATGTCTAGCTTATAAGCACCAGATCGAGCTCGTGATCACAGGAACAATAATTCGCCTGCAGAGTGGGCTAGACATTTCTTTCCCATGGCAGATCTCCTCAAAGAACTCATCCAAGAGATGCCTCCGCTGGCATGGTTTCCGTTCCTCCTCCTCCTCTCCTTCCTCCTGTTTGCGCATCGCTGCCTTACCACGGGGAAGACAGGGAAAAAGGAGCAGCAACAAGAAAACCACCTCCCGCCCTCGCCGCCGGCTATGCCCGTCATCGGGCACAGCACCTCGTCGGCTCCCGCCCGCACGTCTCCTTCCGCAGCCTCGCCAGGAAGCATGGTCCCGACGTGATGCTCCTCCGCCTCGGCGCCGTTCCGACGCTCGTCGTGTCGTCGCCGCGTGCGGCGGAGGAGGTGCTGCGCACGCACGACCGCGTCTTTGCGTCGCGGCCGCGCTCCGTCGTCGCCGACATCATCCTATACGGCTCCTGCGACGTCGCCTTCGCGCCCTACGGCGAGTACTGGCGGCAGGCCAAGAAGCTCATGACCACCCACCTGCTGAGCGTTAGAAGAGTGCAGTCTTTCCGCGGAGCTGCCATAGAGGAGGTAATTTTGAGTTTGACGATTTTCTTACGGAGTATTGCTTTTTTGTACAAGTATGAGATGGAGGTCGTCGGGGGGCATTAGACGATGCATGGGGAGGGAGGGAGTGAGGGAGAGCATGAGCATGACTGTCGGTGATGGATTGGTCCCAGAGCGTTGTGAGAAATTAGGAGCAGGGGCGGTAAATAAGGACGCGTCTAGTGTATGCTTGTTGCTCATTCTGAGGTCTTCTTAAAATGGAAAGTGCTCACACAAACGGAAAGATGTGTTGAGCTGTCAAAAAATGATAGGCTAGCTGATATCACTTACGTTTTCAAAAAACTGTAATTTTTAAACCGTGCGGCAAAATTACAATCCGTTTTCACTTCTAGAATCTGAACGACGAGAGCTTCGAAATTAGACCACATTTTCATATGTTTTGACGGAATTTTTTAACAAGTAACTTTGATGGGTGACAAAGCAACTTGTTGCGCAGGAAAACAACTTTGATATGCTGCAAAGCAACTTTAGTGTGCAACCAAAACACTTAATTTACAACGAAGGTAGACTTCACAACAGCTGCACAGCAACAACTCCTAATGTTGTTCTGCAGGACACTAAAATTGCTCAATCAAGTACCAAAGTTACTCTACATGACACTAAAAATTGCTCGGCCGGGCGCCAAAATGGCTCTGCAGGGTTCAAAAACTGCGTCGTCGGGCACCAAAGTTGCTTCGTCACACATTGAAATTGCTCTGATGGACACCAAAATTGTTATCGGGCACCAAAGTAGTGTCTTCGTGTACCAAAAAGTGTACATGTGTGTTGCACACAAAAGTTGCTTTGTCACACACCAAAATTATTTTGCTGCACAACAAAGTTGCTCTGTCGCGCACTAAAGTTGCTTGTTAAAAAAATTCGTCGAAACATATGAAAATATGGTCTAGTTTTGAAGCTCTCGTTATAGGGAGGGATTTTAGTAGTGAAAACGAATTGTAATTTTGTCGCGTGGTTTAAAAGTTACTTTTTTTTTAAAAAAATAACACCTGCTATCAGCTAGCCTACCATTTCTTTGATAGGTGGATGCAAATAGCTGTCGCGTAGTGCGTATGCCTGGAACGTCCTTCCGGCATGCACCCGCCTGTAAGGTTTCAGGGGTAAATATTTTGGTATAGCATCAAAAGAGTACGGTCTTTCCACGCCGCTACCATAGAGGAGGTCCATACTGTATTTTTTTTTGTTCATAAAATAAATATAATAATATCGTGAAGATGCTAATTACATCTAGCCCGAAACTAGAGAAAAGTTCTACTATAATTTTCCAGTCCCCGCTATATCGTTAGACTACTTTCTACATCTAATGATTCTAGCTATTCTCGATTAACGAAAACATGTTTTCACCAAGAGGAAATGTGACATTTGAAAGACGATATACTGAATTCCATTGGTTAAACCATTTTCATACGAATTTCCTACAACAAACCAATATTTTTAATTTTTTTATTCTAATAACAATATAGCAGGTAAATTGATCAAATAATATTTAACAATGGAGGCAAAACTAGAAATGAAATAATATTAAACATCAAATATGTAGCAAATCTCCGGCGGCTCCCACTAGTTGGTATGTCAAATAAGTTGGTGCCACTGCAACACAATGTGGATGACCCATTACTAGAAATCCCAATTTATCATGTGGTCTAAAATACTAGAAAAAGCCCTCCAAATTCTAGGGTATTGTTTCGAATCCCACAAAAATAAACCTAGGGGAAACGGATTGGAAAGAAATTTCTCCCAACCGTTTTCGATTAAGAAACCATAGCGGGGCCATGGTAATCCAATTCGTATGGATCGCTGCCCTCCTGTGTACATATGAGTTCAAATTATGGATAATTAGCAAGGTCAACAGTTTATAGATCAATTAAAGAAGATTCATGACTAGTTTTAAGAGCCATTGGCATATTCGTCTAGGCTAATCTCTCCAGCTTTGTATATAAGGTCGCTATCTCAATTTTTAAATACCAAAAAATTAAACCAACTAGGAGTACTATAGCTTTGTATATGAGGGGTAGTAACAAATAGTATGATTAATTACGAAGAAAACCTCTCGTGTTCCAGGTTACAAAATACATATCATTAGAAAGCTTAGATGTTCTACTTTCTAGTTATGTAAATTTTGTATTGAGAACCTAGGGATACGCACAAGCTCTATGAACTGGAACGGAGTAGTAGTACTTAAACATGTTGCATGTCATGCCTTTTTTCTATAGATGCATGCAATATTCGCATTGATGAGCATCACTTTATAAAGTATAAATCTAATTAGAGTGAATTCCACTTTTTACCCCGTAAGATCAATTTTGTGCCATTTTTTACCTAATTTAACAGAAATTTCTCAAAACTGCCCCATTTAGCATACTTTATTCCATTTTTTACCCTTTTCTATATTAGTGGCTGGAGCCATCTCTGATAATTCAAAATTAGCAACCATTAGTGGCTGCAGTTTACACACATAATAATTGCAATGTACACAAAAATCAGATTCACAAATTTATGTCTATTGCAACTAAAAAAGTCATGTCGTAGTCAAGTACAACTTCAACACACATCTAATTATTCTAGAAACAAATGATTGAAAGCTTTCACTCAAAGAAAAGTTCACGCACCCTATATATGGTCCGCATGTTTATGATCTAAACTGTGTTACTACAGGTATATCCATCGTTGAAACAGTTCAGAGTTAACTGAACTACTTTTGCTTTCTGAAGTTTGCATCAATATTGTCAATTCAGATCTAGTCTCGATCTAAGAAATAAAAAATGGAACCTAATGGCAATACACTCTGTAATAATAATTCACAAAAGGTTCAATCTTGTAAGCATTGATCACTGCCATTAGATTCAATCTAAACCCACTCTCGTTGGGAAAAAAATAACATGAGCAGAGAGCCCTACATTAGGAGAGTATATACAGCTAAATCATAGTGGTAACACCTGGGACAGAATAGCCTATCGGTGAACCACCTATTTCTCCAGTGATCGCTCCCGATCACCGACCACGCGGTGAACTAGCACCCCAGTCGCCTGCCTCTCTTCGGTTTTCTCTCTTGCGCGATGCTAGAGGGTGAGCGGACTGGTACTGTGATGTGGGTTGGTTCGGCTAAACCAGCGAGGCACGTCTGGTACGACTTGGTCTGGCTCGACCCAACTAAGGTGTGATGCCATGAATAAATCAGCTCGGCTCGGCTCAAGAAGTTGACTGGACACACCACACCATACTTTGAGTGGGACCCACCAACAAGGATGGGGCAAAATATATAAAAGGGTAAAAAATGGAAAAAAAAGTATGCTAAATGAGGTAGTTTTTAGGAATTTCTGTTAAGTTGGGTAAAAGTGGCACAAAATTAATCTTAGGAGGTAAAAAAGTGGAATTCACTCATCTAATTAATTATTCCTGAAGAGAGATACTCCCTCTGTTTCTTTTATACAAGGCCACAAGTTTATATTTCAGGTACTATCTCCATACCGATTTATTAGAGTATTACATATTTTAAAAATTAAATATTAATTTGATTAATAAAAATGAGATATATTCTACAAAAAATTATACCATTGGGTTCATATTCAAATTAAGTTTTCAATGATTTTTTTGGTATATATCTTATACTCCCTCCGTTCCTTTCTATAGTGCCTATAGATTTTTGGCACGAAAATTAGCGTAAGAGTATTTTTTACACAAAACCCCCTGGCTGAACGATTTGAGATCAGACTAAAATTAGGGAAATCGATAACTTCCTAAGTTACCATAACAAATCCCACAAATCTGTCTGGTTGTCTCTCCATATATGTGCAGCCAGATTTAATTAAGAAAAGAAAAATATTGCTTCCTAAATCTAAGCAATCCTTGGGACCATGCATTAGGAATCTCAATTAATTGTTTCCTATTTTGTATGGATCTTTTTTCATGCATGTCGTGTGGGAGTTGACTGGTGGAGGGGATAATTGAAAAAAGCCAAGCTACAGCCTTATATTGTGAAACAAATGCCAAAAATCTATAGACACTATAGAAAGGAACGGAGGGAGTACTTTATTAACCAAATTAATTGTTAAGCTTTCTTCTCAAAGTGTGTAATACCCTAATAAATTTAGTACTTCTATTATTGGACTACCCACAAAATCTAGTTCAATGCTGAAAATGACTTCAATGCTATTTAGGCTAATTTGAAAGAAATTGACTTCATATAAAATGGGTGCAAATAGTAAATGGTGTTCTTCATTACTACATAACAAAACAATCTATAATTTGGGCCTTTGGCGCCATTTCTTGCAGTTGGGCTGAGATTTATAGTTTGGTCTGTGCCAAATATTAGTTGAACTAAACTGCGTTCACAAAGGAAATAAAGAAAATAACTTCCCTTTTTATCCTCGGCTAATTGTTCCCTATATGTAAGCTAGTCTAATATTCCAATATGCATTCCGTCATAGGTGAGCACGGTCATGGCCAAGATTAGCGAGGTAGCCACAGCAGGTGGTATGGTGGATATGAGCGAGCTGCTCAACTCATTCTCGAATGACATGGCTTGCCGCATCGTGTCAGGAAAGTTCTTCCTAAAAGAAGGACGGACCGAGCTGTTACGGGACCTCATCAACGATAGCTCACAGTTGCTCGGAGGATTTAACTTGGAGGATTACTTCCCGGCTTTAGCTAGAGTAGGAGTGTTGAAGAGGACAGTTTGTGCTAAGGCTGAGAGATTGAGAAATAGATGGGACAGTCTGTTGGCTAAGGTGATCGATGATCGTCTGAGCAAGGAAAAATCAACGTCTGATCACAAGGATGCCGACTTCGTAGATATTTTATTGTCCGTTCAGCATGAGTATGATCTCACAAGAGAGCATATGAAAGCTCTACTGACAGTAAGTACAAATAACACTTTCTATATTATATATGTTGATTTCTTGAATATATCTTACATCATCTAAATTAATTTATATCTACAGGATGTATTTTTCGCTGCAATAGATACATCATCTAACACCCTTGAATTCACCTTGGCTGAGCTCATGAGGAGGCCATACCTGATGAGGAAGCTACAAGACGAAGTGAGGAGTATCGTACCACAGGGACAAGAAATTTTTAGTGAAGATAACATGAACAACATGACGTACCTAAGAGCAGTCATAAAGGAGTCACTACGGCTGCATCCTGTAGCGCCTTTTCTTGCTCCGCACCTTGCCATGGCTGACTGCAGCATCGATGGATATATGGTTTCTGCTGGGACACGTGTTATGATCAATGTGTGGGCCATTGGTAGGGACCCAACCTCCTGGGAGGACGCAGAAGAGTTCAGACCTGAAAGATTTGTAGAAGGAGGCAGCGACGTGCACGTTAACTTCAAGGAGAATGGTTTCAAGTTCTTGCCGTTCGGCGCAGGACGAAGGATGTGCCCTGGTATAAACCTCGGAATCGCCAATGTCGAGCTTATGTTGGCAAACCTCATGTATCATTTTGACTGGGAGCCGACACCGGGGCTGAACAGAAAAGACATTGATATGACAGAGGTGTTCGGGCTAACCGTTCGCCGGAAGGAGAAACTACTGTTAATTCCAAAAGCACACATGTAGCAAAACCAGGCTTGTAGCCACGAGAATAAAATCTAAGCTCTCTGTGTTATCGGCATACTGTTGCTAATAAATAATGGTCACCTTTTAGTTGTTGAAAATCAGTTTTGAAATTATTTAGTTACGAAAGTTTGTGTGTTAAAATAGTGGCATGATCTTCGAGGCAAGAGTTTGAATACAAAATTTTATTGTTACATACATATAAAATAAAGCATAATATACATATATTAAAATACTTTGTACGTAAAATATAGCATTGTAACCTGCCCAAATGTGTGAACAACGTTTTAGTTGGCTACACCTGCACATGCTATTAAATGTTAAAAACACAATTAAAAAGTTAAAAATAAGTGAAACATATGCATATATATTCTGCAAAAAACAAAAGAATTATGAAAGGGAAGAAGTATCGTTAGAATGTATAAGTATTTCACGGGCAACCATAGGTACAAACAATTACATGTTTTCAATTAGTATCTGGTTAGGCAGTATAATTGTATAAAGTGCACCAAAACAATGAACATGTAGGTTAGACACAAGAGAATATATCACTACGGGAAAGCACGACGTTGCCGTTGCACGGCAAAGAGCCTTGTACGCACGGCAAAGGCCGCACGGCAGTGCCTTCGATGGCAAAGTTGTCTTTGACATGCACCTCGGCTATGCTGCACGGCAAAGGCTTTGCAGTGCGTCTCATTCGCTGTCGTGCGCGCGATCTTTGTCGTGCGCCGCTTGTATTTGTCGTGCGCGCAAACGTTGTCGTGCGTCACTCGCGTGCGTTGCCGTGCGCCTGCCCTGTGTCGTGGTGCCCGGCTTTGCCGTGCGCCCTCTCCCAACGCGCACGGCAATGGAACCTCCAGGCACGCCCACTGCATTGCCAGGAGCACAGGCTTGCGCCACGTGGCGCTGCACACGGCAAAGGCACCTGGAATTTTTCTGTTTTTGTTGTTTTTCATTATTCTCTGCATACAATTCAATATATATGATTCATAACAACAATAATCCATAACAACAAACAATATATGTAGCACTTCAACAACATATAACAAGTGCATAGAGTCGATCGACGACATATAACAAGTGCATAGAGTCCATACAAGTGCATGCAAGTGCATAAAGTCCACACAAGTCCATTACAGCACATAGAATCCAACGAAGACAACTACATAGCATCCAACAACCGTGTCCATCATCTCCTTGTCAATCTCTTTGTCCTTGTCCGGATCCATCTAGTAGGTCAAAAGAAAAATAATGAGATTGCATATTGACATGGAATTTGCATATTTACTAGCTCAATTTCTACAAGTCTAATGGCATGGCTATATTTTTAACAAGTGATGGCTAAAATTTACATATTGATATGAAATTGAACATGGTGGCATGTATTGGCTAAAATCTGCAACAAGTCATGGCATTCTACAACCTAGAAGCGCGTTGGGCACAAGTGTAGGAGAACTCACCTGTGATCAGGTTCCAGATGATGTTCGTGTTGTTGACAGTGAGAGGTGTCACCGGGCTCTGAGTGGGCGGTACCAGGATGAGCGGCATGTTCGGCATCATCTATTGCTGCTGCATGTTCGGCATGATCTGATGTCATGATTAGACAATAAGACAAGAGAAAATAAGATGGAGATATTAAGTTAACCACTTACCCACGAGAAGGCGAAAGGAGGAGTACCAAGCTGACTCCCATGTGGAGATAGAGCGACTTGGCTCATCATCCAGCTCATCGTCTGCTGCTGCTGCATCTGCTGGTACTCCCTAAACTGCTGCTCCAGCTGAACCTGCCGCAGCTGGGCCTCCTATTCCCTTGCTGCCATCTCCACATACGTTGTGTTGTCGCGATGTCATTAACATTGCAATGGAAAGCATGTAAAGAAACGTAGAAGACCGAGGAAGTACATACCCGTAACCGCTCGACAGCTAGATCCGAAGCTCGTGGCCGGGTCTCTACCTGAGGCTGGCCGCTCTGACGACCATGACGGATCTGGTGGAGAGTTGGAACAGTCGTTGGGTCGACGCACCCATCACCAAGCCATAGGCGGCCATGCTTCATGCCTTCTCCCGCAAGCAGCGCAACCTCAATGTCAAAGTCCTCGGCCTCTGGCTGGGAGGTCTAGCCGTGCTTCTACTTGTACTTCGAGACATACGCCATACTCCGGGTCTCGGCTTGCTCGTTGACCCACGTGGACCCCGTCTGAGGATGCGTCGTCTTCCTGGTCTTCATCTTTCGAATGAAGCTAAATACGTTCGGCTTCGCTCATGTCTTGACTTCCTGCAAAAAGAACATGTAATTAAGTGAAGTGGGATACCCTTGTGGAGTTAACAATATATAACGTGAAATCAAAGAATGAAGGAATCATTTGCTCACCTCGGCCTGCATGTGAAGAGAGAGGGGGATGCTGGCTAGGATATGTGATCCACCTCGCATCTCTGCCTGCTTCTGTTTGCCCTCGTGCTTCTTGAGGTACTGGGGCATGTCCACCACATGACCATCGCCAGAAAGCACGCGTTGTCATTGCCAACGTACCGAGGAGGGTTTTACATACACAAGATACACCCATTATGGTAAAATAAACTACATGGCGATAAAGAAATCAATAACACATAAATGCAAATACCTACAGGTACTTCCACGGTGCCATGAGAGTGTCCCGAGCGTCCTCCTTAGACATCCTAAACCCTAACCCTAACCAGTAGATCAAGGCTATTCTTCTTGGAATAATGTGCGTAAGTGCCGTCAGTGCATGTGGACTACCTTGTTGTTGAAGACAACGCGATGGATAATATTTGCTTATCACCGGCATTGGATGAGAACCTTGGTATGCCTACTTTTGAAGATTGTCTTGAAGAACAAGTTACCGAGAAGGGTGGCTCATGGGATAATGGTTGCGGGTATACCGGAGGCTAGCATGTGCCAAAGGGTCTGTAATGTCCCAGGTTTAGAGACGATCGAGGGGTAGATTTTAGAAAGGGATGTGCATTGCATAGTAAATTCTGGGGAAATTTCGCGCTTTTAAACAAAAATTGCATCGAAGGGGGACAAGTTTCTCTCTCGACACCTTACAGGGTTAGGGTTTTGAGAGTGCGACAAACTTGTTTCTCACTTCACTAGTTTAGGGTTTTGAGATGAGAGAGGAGAGTTTGCTTAATTGAATTCCAAATGATATGACATGGTTGAATTCAAACCAAGGTTGAATTTGAATTTCAAATTCAAACATTAAATAAATTCTTAAATAATTCAAT
Source organism: Lolium rigidum (assembly GCF_022539505.1). NCBI lineage: Eukaryota > Viridiplantae > Streptophyta > Magnoliopsida > Poales > Poaceae > Lolium > Lolium rigidum. The sequence continues at coordinate 268,842,040 of NC_061511.1, forward strand.
TGAGGAAATTCATTAAGTAAATGATCAATAATAAATAAGATGAACAATTATATTAAAGTAAAGCTCATTAGGGAAAACTTTGAGCTTTATTGATCATCACACACATTACAATGTCATTTACAATATTCATAAGTGAAATAAAAGAATAATACAACACATTACACAAATGGGCAGAATAGAAGAAAGGAAAATAAAGAAAAATTACAAGTTAATAGTCCTAGTCTAAATTCTACAAGGTCATCCTCATTTGATCTTGTATTTGATGAAGTCTTTGTCCATTTTGCTCAATGGATGATCCCTGCACAAAATCACAAAGAAGAACAAATTATGCCAAGTGGCAAAGCCACTTGGCAGAGTTAAAAAGAATGGAAATAGAGGATAATATCAAGTCTGCCGAGCTGATCCTCTCCAAAGCCAAGTTCACGGGATCCGGTTCACACGGACACACAAGCAGCACACACATCGGGAGTGCATGCTCAACACCCGAGCACTTGCTTGTGCATGTGGCACAACACACACACGGCATCGGTGAGTCACCAAAGTGACCGAGCCAAGGCTGTCGACCGGGAGAGTATAGCAGGCATCATATATAACCTTTTCGGTGCTCAAACCCTAGTCATTTGCTCATCCATCGACGAGTCTGAAGGGGTAAGTTACCAAGAACACCAAGAACGGCTTGAACAAGGGAACAGACCGGTGTTGTTCCATTTGCTCAATCTCACCATTGAATCAAAACAAGATCACCGGGAGGAGCGGGGCAAGTAAATCACTCACAAGAGCAACCCGGAAGCAATCCTCTACACCAACAAACAATCTAGGAGCTGGAGTGAGGTATACCACACAAAAGCCTGAGCAAGATCATATCTTGCTCATAATTAAGCATACAATGCATCACTGAAGCACAGAAGGGTAGAATACCCTGTGTGTATCATCATCTGGCTACCAGGCCATTTGGTGCAAGCATAGATGGGTAAGACCACTAGGTAAACATCCTATGGGAACAACAGTTATGCAAATCCATGCATAACTAGAGGAATCCAGCCAAGAATGAAACCATAGCTAGCCTAAACCACTCACTAAGCACCTACAGCTAGCTAAGCCATCAGATTATAGACAATTACCTGTCTATATATTTTATCAACACCAAAAGGTCACTGGAAGTCCAAGATTGGATCAAGCCATTGAACAGCTAATCCATTCCAGTCAGCCAACACAAATCATGGCAAATCACAGATAGGGGAGCAACCAGGACAGCAACACAAGTACTGCCAGGGCTACCTCAACCCTGTGCCAGCACAAGAACCTATACCTCATTATCCATTTGGATTCAGTAAAGGGCTAGGGTACACAACTGAGAGTTGGCATCCATCTAGCCCTGTCACAATTAATTAGATGATCACAACTGCACAGCAGCTCACATCACTTATCCACTTCGGTAGAATTCGGGCAACACGGATAAGTGAACAAAACAAATCAATAAAAGCAACGGGGCTTTGCGGTGATCCAATGGATCGGTGCAAGCAACAGCAGATTGCATAAGCCAACGACAATACCCACCGAGGTTAAGTCCGTATGATACACACACGGCACGAGTGAGCAACGGTGAGCCACGAGACACTAAGGAGCAGCTTTTACAAGCAGCCGGTGATCACATGATCACCGGAAGCCTGCTAGAGCATGCTCTCGCATGCTAGAACTCGGTCCAAGTAATTAACACTTGAACGGATAATTAAGTAACCAAACAAGCTGCATCACGGATAAGTGCTTCACGAGGCAATCAAATAGATAATTAAGTGAATTTATCCGAGAAGCACACCCAAGGCAGCATGAACCTCTAGATCAAGGTAAATAAGCACCATACATGGTGCACATCATTGAAACCTACGGATTAACCGGCGGTATTGCCCAACCAAACTTACACGGGAAATGGAGCACGAGGGACGGCATCTCGGTGCCTCGGAACTTGCAAATTTGCAAGGTTTACACTTGGTAATCAAGCCGGGCGGTCAAATTGAATACACAGGAATTCCTAGCCGAGAATAGCACTTGGAGCAAAGGCACGGGGAAAGATTCAAGAAATGCATAGCGATCACGGCGCAATAGCACAGCAGCATGAGCACAAGCTAGCAAGCCGTAGCAGCAGCGCATCGGCACGGCAAGCATCTCCACATGGTGGATGAGGCCGGTGGCCGAGCCAGATGTAGGAGAGAAGAGAGTAGCGCAGAGAGGGAGAGAAAGAGGCGAAGGAGTACTCACTGGTGATGCGTGATGAAGGGCGCGGCCATGGCGGCCACGGCGGCACACGCCGGGGGCACGGCAGCGCCAGGCCAAGCCAAGCCACAGCAGCGCCGCAGCTACCAGCAACCACGGCGTGGCACACGGCCGCACCGCAGCGCCAGGGACGCCGACGAACGGCGGATCTTCGCGGATCCGTGCGGCCGAGGCGCAGATGCATTGGGGGAAGAGTCGAGGTGGACGCGAGCGTCAAATCGACGCGGACCACCAGGTCCACCGTCGAGAGGCGGTCCAGATCCACATCGGATCGTCGCCGATGATGGCCGGAGGCGGCCGGAGCAGGGCGACGACGGCGGAGGCGATTCAGGTGTCGCGGGAGCCCGAAAGGGGATTAGGGTTACGGGGTAGAGGACGACGAAACGACTGGGTCGGTTGGACCGAGCCCAGTGGGCTGGTCCAACCTAACCAGCTCGGCCACCTGACAAGTGGGGCCGAGGGGTATTTTGGGCATTTTCCAAAATACCCATTTAAACAAGAATTTCCAAGAATTTTATAAAATAAAATATAACTCCAAAAAAATAAATAAAAATATGAAAATGTATCAGCATAAAATTCTCTACCTAAATAAAATATCAAAGAGAATTTTTAAAGACAAAGAAGAATAAGTCTTAATTTGATGATTTAAATAATGATTTAAATCACACATATAATTTACAATAATAAAAATAAGTCCATTAATGCCTTTGGACTTTAAAACACCTTGAAAACATTTCAAGGTTGGATTTACCCTAAATCAAGTATCCCTAAGATGTTCTTAGTATATAACCTCTCATAAAATAACAACGACATCGGAAGGGGGGGAAATAAACCCTAAAACTGGAATCATGCATTATTGCTTCTTTAACCATTGCCCTTATCGGACAATGATGCTATTTTTCAGAACAAGAGGACAAGGGTCAGTCCATACCTTCCAACTGCAGAACTTGGCAGTGTTCGAGCAAGTTCATCACTTGCTCATGTCATTTGAGTATTTTTATCAAATTACTTGCAAAGTACTATGGTTATCACTATTGCACAAAAATCAAAACCACTACTTTCATAACTATGAATATGACTATGTGGTGGGCAATGGAACCATGGATTGTGTGGATATGGTGGAGGTTCCATTGCACGGGCTTATATCCATCTAGGATTAAACAACAAATGTCGCCGGTGATTCTTGTGCCGTAATATCCGTGTTAACCATAAGATCCGGAGTGGGACGGAGTAGTCAAAAGTGTTTCCACCTCTCGTTCATCAACGGATGCGCTTTACCGTAGACACTTGTATACGTCGGGGCAAGCTGTAGGGCTGGGGAAGCCTTAAGTCCCACGGCATAGTCAGTAGACACTTGTCGCTCGAAGTGCAAGCGGTGGGCTGGGGAAGCCTAAAGTCCCCACGGTATTGCGGGCTATGATGGGTTGCAGCTACCGGCGAAGGAGTTTGGTTAACGAGTCCCAAAGCTGTTGTCGTGGTCGGGGTCCATCCTTAAGTGGTATAAGAGGACCGACGAGGACCCAGGGTCGGGGTATGCAACAAAGGGTGGGTGTTCGAGGTAGCGGAGGAACATGATTGGCTAGACCTTATACCGGGCCTCACACCTAAGGAAGTGTGGACGGGAAAGCTGCCCGGTTGGCACCAAGGATAAGATCTCTTATGGGTAAAGCAACACACCTCTGCGAGTGTAAGAAGCGTGACTGTCACTCCTGTTCCGGGATTGAGGAGCTGCGAACGCGGCCGGAAAGGAGCTCCATGAAGTTCTAGTAAACCGGTGAAGGCTGACGGACATAGCTCTTTGAAATAAAAGCAATCTATTGAAGAAATGTTTATCAAAACTTGCATTGGTATTAGACTTTACGGTCTAATATCGTAGCTAGTGCATTAAACACCTCTTATCTATAATGAACTTGTTGAGTACGCTCGTACTCATACCACTCTTAAATCCCATGCTTAGATTGTCCGAACCATCCGGAGGAGGACTACGACAACAATGATGGAGCCGAGATCATCGGCTACGAGGAACCGGACCTCTCGGGAGGTGTTGAAGGCGTAGACTACATCATCGTCTACGGATCCGGGGAGGCTTCGGAGGAGAACAAGCCTAGAGATATACGAGGAGTAGTAGTAGCCGAGCAGCACAAACTCTTACCATGTAGGCTGCTCGATTAAATAAATGTTTGTTTAATGAGACAATGGTATTGTAAGTTAAGTTGGGTTCACCTCGAACCCGGGAGATATCCTCTTAGGACCCAAGAGGAGCTCAGAGACGACTTGTGTATTTGTATTGTAATAATATGTGAATGAGTTATGGACCTTGCTATGTTACGTTGTACTACTCCGAGGGATGTAATATTTGCGGAATGGTACTTCGCGAATGTTATATCAACGACTGGCATACTACAACATGCAGTGGTATGCAGGGTCACCACAGTTGGTATCAGAGCAAAAGCTTTGACCTTAGGTTGGAACCTAGTAAATGGGACTAAACGTTAGGAGTCAAATAGGATTAGTAAAGAATTCTCTAAAAATATGGTGTATATTCAATTGAGAATACAACAATCATATCTTTTAGTGCGATAATTCTTTATTATCTCTATTATGATGCATTATTACTAATCTTATAATCTTTCTATTTCTACAGCCAACATGGCAAGTGCACGACCAGGGAAGAAACGTGAAAGTTATGGATTCCACATTGAACGAATACCAAGGAGGACTTGCTGATATCCTACGAGCCATGCTATTGGAATTTGGGTGTGATCCCCGATTCCGGTAAAGAAGTACATGTTCTATGATGGACCGGTGTTGGCCAAGTGCGAGTAGGACTGCGACTTCCCGAATCTTTGGGAATGAGCGTAGTCATGCCAGCTGGAGAAGCTAGGACAACCAACACAGCCTATCATATAGCTGTTATGAGAGCCATAACCGACATTCGGGAGCATAAGACGAAAGCGCTTATGGGTTCCGAATTTACACACATTCCTCATATGGAGGAAGACAATGATCCCATGCTGAACCATTTCAAATATGCCAAAAGTAAACCAGCCGAAGCAGCCAAATACATGGACAACAGCCGTAACTTCATATCATTACTCTTTCAGTTGAATCATCATCGATAGGAGCTATTGATACGATGCTAGAGGAATTTACCGAACCCAAGGAGGAGAGTAGGGGGAAAGAACCTATGGAGAATGTGGTGCACACACCGAGTTTATTCAGTGGTGACTACATCGGCTTTGATCCACTTGCACGTGAACCTACACTGCTACACCCAGGAACTACCTGAATAGTTCCTATGGGGGATACGAAGGTGGCGAGGAATCGGAAACAATCAGCGTTCCGAGACTCCAATCGAGAATTCCGGGGGTTGGCGTTGGGGAGATGATACTGGAACCCATAGTACTCGCGAGTATTATGATGGAGAGATGAACGATGATGCAACAACCCGGAACCGAGCTATCCTAGTAATGAAGGAGTGGATGGAGGATATCCAGACACGAGGTTGAGTCGGGTATGGGTTTTGGTAACCCTTATGGTTGGGCTACAGGAGAGTACAACCGATGGGTGGATTATGATGCACTCAACGATCAGTTTGTGAACACTGATTTCTCCTTAGGATCATCATCCGATTCGGATTACAAGCCAACGGGGAGACCTTATGTTCCAGGGTGATATGGGGTGGCCCGATCTTCTCAGTAAGCAACGGTGGTGATGATGATCACGGGGTGATGGCAGCGGAGAAACACGACGATGTAGTGGATGATAACTTGTATGACGCAACGAGATCTCTCGATTGGTCCCTGTCGCCAATGCAACGGCTCTCAACCACTGCAAGATATTCGCAACTCCACACACTTGCGCACGTAGCCGCCGACCACGAAGCGGTAAGTTGCAACCGTCTAATTCCCAATGGAACAGCGAGATCACACAAGACTTAAACGGGATCTACACAATATCCAAGCAATATGGTGTAGGGAATTCAATAGTTTTGCGAGCAAACAACTAAGAACTAGGGTTTATCTTAAACGTGGTCTAAAGCAGCTAGGGGGCGTCCTGGGCACTTATATAGGTGTCCGGGACGAGTTACGATCGAAAAGATACAAAAATAACCGACCCGAGAATAGATGCGGGTCGAGACGGACTCGGGCCGGTCCGGTGCGGAATCCGGTCGACCGGGCTGTGGACCGGGCGATCCGGTCTGTGGTCCGGTCAACCGGGCTGTGGACCGGGCGGTCCGGTCGGGGGTCCGGTCGGCCGGTCGGAAGCCGGGAAAACTGCGAAGTTTCCGGTCTCGCTCCGGTACGATAAATTTCCTCCGGTTGGTGGCCGGTTTACGACCGGTCGACCGGGCCGAGGACCGGGCGGCCCGGTCGGGTGGCCGGTCGGACCGGGTTCTGGACCGGCCTGGACTTCTTCTTCTCCTCTCGCGCATTCCTCCCGCTCCTCCCTCGCGCGTCCATGAGATATCTTCATGTCCGGCTCCATGTCCGGCTTCACGGCCTTCTTGATGTCCGTCTTCACGTCCAGCTGCTCCTCTCCTCGTGCGATGCATGTCTCCTCTTGATACCCGATGATACATAAGTAATAGGACTTAGGCGGTATAAAGTTCTCATCAATCAAAGTACCGTTTAGAAACAAGTTCACCTGTTGTTTAAGTAGCTTCGCACGAGCTCTTGTAATTGGTCCAATCCGAACTTCATTGGACTTGAGCTTCACGACGGGTTTATCTTCATTTGCTAATGACGGAGGTAGTAGTGAGGTAGGGATGTCCTCATCATCTCCCCCCTTCAAAAGGCGTCGACCCCGACGCTCCAAGGTCTTCTCCGTCATATGGTGTCAAATCAGCAACATTGAAAGAATTACGACACCAAACTCATCAAGCTGGAAGATCTATCGAGTATGCATTATCATTGATCTTGGCAAGCACTTTGTAAGGACCAGCACCACGCGGCTTCAACTTAGACTTCCGCGGCTTCGGGAACCTATCCTTGCGAAAATGTACCCAGACCAAATCACCAGGCTTGAACAACATCTCTTTGCGCTTCTTGTTCATCCTTGCGGCATTGCTCTTGCCTTTCTTCTCGATCAACTCTTTAGTCTTCACATGGATCTTACGCACAAAATCTGCCCTCTTGGATGCCTCCATATTAACTCTCTCATGTATGGGCAAAGGCAACAAGTCAAGTGGAGTAATGGGTTTGAAACCATACACCACCTCAAAAGGACACGGCTCCGTGGTAGAATGTACCGCCCTGTTGTAAGCAAACTCCACATGCGGCAAACACTCTTCCCACTCCTTCGGGTTCTTCTTGATCATGGATCTCAACGGTTGTGACAAGGTTCGATTCACCACCTCGGTTTGACCATCGGTTTGAGGATGACAAGTAGTACCGAGCGGTAGCTTTGTCCCGAGCTTTCCCCAAAGTGTCTTCCAGAAGTAGCTCATGAACTTCACATCACGATCAGAAACAATAGTCTTCGGGACTCCATGTAGTCGAACAATCTCCCTGAAAAACAGGTTAGCAATATGCGACGCATCGTCGCTTTTGTGGCAGGCAATAAAGTGTGACATTTTAGAAAATCTGTCCACTACCACAAATATAGAATCATGGCCTCTTTTAGTACGCGGCAAACCCAACACAAAATCCATACTTATATCCTCCCATGGTGTAGTAGGTGCCGGTAACGGAGTATACAAACCGTGAGGCTTCAGCTTGGACTTGGACTTGTTGCAAGTAATGCATCTCCTCACATATCTATCCACGTCCCGCCTCATCTTTGGCCAATAAAAGTGATCGGCGAGCATGAGTAGCGTCTTCTCACGCCCAAAGTGACCCATCAAACCTCCGAGCATGTGATTCCTGCAATAAGAGCAAACGCACGGACGATTACGGAACACATAGTTTGTTAGCTCTAAACAAGAACCCATCATGTATGTGATATTTTTCCCATGCTTTACCAAGAGCACATAAGCGATATGGTTCGACAAAATCATGATCGGTAGCATACAAATCACATAGTATCTCTAAACCAGGAATTTTAACATCAAGTTGAGTTAATAGCATATTCTTCCTAGATAGAGCATCGAGCAACAATGTTATCTTTTCCCTTCTTATGTTTAATGATGTATGGAAAAGACTCAATGAACTCAACCCACTTAGCTAGACGCTTATGCAAAGTAGATTGGGCTTTCAGGTATTTTAAAGCTTCATGATCGGAATGTATGATAAATTCTTTTGGCCACAAATAATGTTGCCAAACCTCAAGAACTCTAATTAAAGCATACAATTCTTTATCATATATAGGATAGTTCAACTTAGCACCAGATAATTTCTCGGAAAAATATGCAATTGGGCGACCCTCTTGCATCAACACACCACCAATTCCAATACCACTAGCATCACATTCAATCTCAAATTGCTTATTGAAATCAGGAAGTGCAAGCAACGGTGCAGAAGTTAACAATCGTTTCGGTTCATCAAAAGCATGATCTTGGGCAACGCCCCACTCAAAGACAACACCCTTTTTAGTCAATTCATTCAAAGGTGCAGCAATAGTAGAAAAATTGGGCACAAAACGGCGATAAAACCCGGCTAGACCATGAAAACTTCTAACTTGACTCACATTCATGGGAGTAGGCCAATTTTGAATAGCTTCAATTTTAGACACATCTACTTCTACTCCATGCTTAGAGACAACATAACCCGAAATATGACCTTATCTTTGCAAAATGTGCACTTCTCAAGATTACCATAGAGTTTATTATCACGCAACACTTGCAAAACATGTCGAATATGTATAGTATGATCAGATTCAGTGCGGCTGTAGATTAATATGTCATCAAAATACACAACCACAAACTTGCCAATAAAATCACGCAAAACATGGTTCATTAGTCTCATGAAAGTGCTAGGTGCATTAGTTAACCCAAAAGGCATTACTAACCACTCATATAAACCAAATTTTGTTTTAAAGGCTGTTTTCCACTCATCCCCTTCTTTCATCCTAATTTGATGATAACCACTACGCAAATCAATTTTAGAGAACACGAGCGGCACCACTCAATTCATCTAGCATATCCTCTAAACGGGGAATAGGATGACGATATCGAATAGTAATGTTGTTTATAGCTCTACAATATACGCACATACGCCAAGTACCATCTTTCTTAGGAACTAGAATAACGAGAACAGACACAAGGACTAAGGCTTATGCGGATATAACCTTTGTCGAGTAGCGCTTGTACTTGCTTACGTATCTCCTTCGTCTCTTCGGGATTAGTGCGATATGGCGCCCTATTGGGCAGCGATGCTCCGGGAATCAAGTCAATTTGATGCTCAATACCCCGCAATGGTGGTAGTCCTGCGGGTACCTCCTCCGGAAACACGTCGCCGAATTCCTGCAAAACACTAGAAACACCAAGAGGAAGAGGGGTCATGTCGTTAGAAACCAAAACCGTACCCCTGTACAAAAGCACAAGAGGCATGGCCGTAGGATCCTCACTAAATTCTCTCATGTCTTCTTTGGTGGCTAATGAAACTAAGGAATTCACTCTCTCACTTTTCGTTATATCACTCACGACATTACAATTCTCTCGCCTATCTAGAGGTGCATCCTCCAAATTCACTTCAATCTTCTGACGAGACTCATTGACAATCTGTTGTGGTGACATAGGTTGTAAGTTAATTTTCTTGCCCTTGTACTCCAAGTGATATGTATTGGCTCGGCCATTGTGTTGCACGAACGGTCATAGAGCCAAGGCCGACCCAATAAGAGGTGACAAACCGTCATAGGAACTACATCAAAATCAATGCAATCCTTATACGGTCCAATCTCAAACTCAACACGCACCATATGGTTTACCTTCATCTCACCACCGTCGCTCAACCACCGAATATAATATGGATGCGGGTGCGGTAGGTACTTCAACTTCAGCTTGGTACATAACTCCTTGCTTGCTAAATTGCGGCAACTCCCGCCATCAATAATGACCTTGCAAGCCTTGTCAGGACCAACCAAAGCTTTAGTTTGGAACAAATTGCAGCGCTGAGTAGATGCACTAGGCAACACATTAAGAGCACGCTGCGACACAACAATGGTACGAGCATTAGAAGGATATGCATCTTCACCATCAGTGTCATAGTCATCATCGTCTGGAGCATTTGGATCAACATCATCTCCGGTCTCATACTCATTGTCCTCATTGATAAACATGACTTTGCGGTTAGGACAATCTCTCTTGAAGTGACCCTTGCCACCACATGTATGGCAAAGCATATCGCGGTTGCGCGTTGTAGACACACTAGAACCACTCGTACTTGCCGCAGATTCGGACTTCTTTGCATTAGATACATTGGAGACCGGTTTGCTAGGCGGAGTAGAGTAAGGAACGGAGCGCGTCGACGGTGCCGGCGCCGTAGAGGGCGCGCGGGGTGTAAAACGCCCGGCTCCCGTAGCACGTCCTTTAACCTTTGCTTCTTCAGCCAACGCGTGATTCAGCTTCTCTTGCATGATGTAACAATTGATTCATATCGGTGTAGGTGTAATGACGAACAATGCCTTTAACATCATACTTCAATCCATTGAGAAAACGCTGCATTGTCATCTCTAGAGACTCACGGACACGACCACGCTGCAGAAGCATCTCCATCTCCATGTAGTACTCATCAACAGTCTTCACACCTTGCCTCAATAGTGTTAGCTTATCAAATATATTCCGCATGTAATTTGTAGGCACAAAACGAGAAGTCATAACCTCCTTCATAGCACGCCATGTACGGATAGGCTGTGCACCATCTTCGTCGCGGTTACGAATCAAAGAATCCCACCAACGTAATGCATACCCATCAAATTCAGAAGAAGCAAGCTTGATCTTCTTATCTTCAGAGTAGTTGGGATGTAAGCTCCATAACTTCTCAATCTTGAGCTCCCAAGTGAGATATTCTTCAACATCGGCTCCCCCTTCAAACTTGGGTATGGAAAACTTGGGCTTACCCAATCCATCTTCTTCATCTTGCCCACGACCATTACGGCCAAGTGGAGCCCGACCACGCGGACGATGACCATGAGGCGCACCACGAGCATTGTGTGCGTCATCTTCAAGCTCGGGATCTTCATCATCGTCTTGTTGTTGTTGTGTAGTCAAATTCTCAATAGTAAGGCGCATATCGGAAAGAGTGCGCCGTATATCGGTCATTTGATCGGCCAATCCGAGTGACGGTGATATTAGTAGCATCCAGCGTACTGTTTGATCTCGTCAGCTCGTATCCTTAAGCTCATCATCCTTAGTGCGGAATTCACGTCGCATCTCGTTACGAAGAGCTTCATACTCCCTCCATGTGACGATATCTGCCGAATTCTTGTTTTCCTGGTTAACAATCTTATTATCACTAGCAGACATGATTAGTAGGTTAGTGCACTAAATCAAAAATATATGGTGGTACTCTCACAACTCACTCAAAGCCGATAAGAAAAGGAAATCTTACCGTTCCAAAGTAAATTAGTGTTGCTTACCACTTGTAGGAACAACTAGTGCACGGATGTAGCGAAGCGAATATCAAGGGTATAAGAACAATCACACGACAAAGCGGGATATATGTGGGGCTGTAGGTAGGCTACCTATTTGCACCAATAACAAGCTCTAGCGCTGACCGTAGACAACCAAAGATACTCACACAAGGCGATATAATGGGGCAATGCAACTATATGTGGGAAAGGTTGCAATGCACTAGAGAGACGCTAGCAAAACTCAATGAGACAGGCACAAGATTGCTCAACTACGGGTGCAGTAAAGTAACTTAGGCCTTCACTTGATTCAACTAGCACAACACTTTTCTTTTTGTTTTTTTTTTTATTTTTCTTTTTGTATAACACACGCAGCTATGTAGCTCTTTTTGCTTTTTTTTTTTTTGACTCAACTCCTTGATAACACGGCCAACAGAAATTACAAAGCACCAAAACCCTAACGAGCAGCCTGTCGAGCGGTAAAACTAGTCTCTTCTGGGGAAGTTCCTAGTCACTTTATATCGATAGGCTGTGTCTATGGTTGGGAACAAGCACACTGTACGCTATGTGGACTCGGCGTAACAAAACTGACACACTATAATAAACTAGACACAAGATGATAGGGAAACGCAAACCCTAACAATTCTACTAGAAGAAAGATAAAGATACGCAAAAACAACTACGAAAAGCAACTAAAACTCGAAATTAGTGCAATCTAAGGCTATGGCAAACCCTAACCCTAATTTTTTTTATGGCTTTTGCTGGATAGGAAAACACTCACAACTCAACTATGGGGTGGATTGTGGATGGCTTACCGAGGAAAACTGGAAATCTGATACCAAGATGATATGGGGTGGCCCGATCTTCTCAGTAAGCAACGGTGGTGATGATGATCACGGGGTGATGGCAGCGGAGAAACACGACGATGTAGTGGATGATAACTTGTATGACGCAACGAGATCTCTCGATTGGTCCCTGTCGCCAATGCAACGGCTCTCAACCACCGCAAGATATTCGCAACTCCACACACTTGCGCACGTAGCCGCCGACCACGAAGCGGTAAGTTGCAACCGTCTAATTCCCAATGGAACGACAGATCACACAAGACTTAAACAGGATCTACACAATATCCAAGCAATATGGTGTAGGGAATTCAATAGTTTTGCGGAGCAAACAACTAAGAACTAGGGTTTATCTTAAACGTGGTCTAAAGCAGCTAGGGGGCGTCCCGGGCACTTATATAGGTGTCCGGGACGAGTTACAGTCGAAAAGATACAAAAATAACCGACCCAGAATAGATCTGGTCGAGACAGACTCGGACTGGTCCGGTCTGGAATCCGGTCGACCGGGCTGTGGACCGGGCGATCCGGTCAGTGGTCCGGTCAACCGGGCTGTGGACCGGGCGGTCCGGTCGGGGTCCGGTCAACCGGTCGGAAACCGGGAAAGCTGCGAAGTTTCCGGTCTCGCTCCGGTACGATAAATTTCCTCCGGTTGGTGGCCGGTTTACGACCGGTCGACCGGGCCGAGGACCGGGCGGCCCGGTCGGGTGGCCGGTCGAGCCGGGTTCGGACCGGCCTGGACTTCTTCTTCTCCTCTCGCGCATTCCTCCCGCTCCTCCCTCGCGCGTCCATGAGATATCTTCATGTCCAGCTCCATGTCCGGCTTCACGGCCTTCTTGATGTCCGTCTTCACGTCCAGCTGCTCCTCTCCTCGTGCGATGCATGTCTCCTCTTGATACTGATGATACATAAGTAATAGGACTTAGGCGGTATAAAGTTCTCATCAATCAAAGTACCGTTTAGAAACAAGTTCACCTGTTGTTTAAGTAGCTTCGCACGAGCTCTTGTAATTGGTCCAATCCGAACTTCATTGGACTTGAGCTTCACAGCAGGTTCATCTTCATTTGCTAATGACGGAGGTAGTAGTGAGGTAGGGATGTCCTCATCACAGGGTCTATCAGGAGGACGACACGTTCGACCGGATGGAAGCCTGGAATGTACCGGGAGTGAAGACCGAATTAGAAGTCCACCAAGGGAGGCGTGGCTATAATACACAAGTACCACGTGTATTATAGTTTGTTATATTTGTATAAATTTGTACATATATTTTAATAAGTGAGTTTGCATACTCACATCGACTTGAGTATTGTAATAAGACCACTTATGTATGTATATACAGGGTATATGTTTTGTATGATTTGGATTTGCTTCTTGATTTCCATTGCGTGACTAGTTTCTGTGCACAATGTTGAGCTCAGAAAACTTGCGCATGGAGTAATTATGAGTATCATCTTGTGTTGCAGAACTAGGGGGATTATGTCGGGAACGTTAGGAAACGAGACGGAAGCGCAGCGCATGGAGCGCGAAGCAAAGGAGAAGGAAGAGGCTGAGGGTGCAACTAGAGATCAGTTTCCACCACCACCACCACCCATGATGCAGCAAAACTTTATCCAGTACATGCAAATGGCGGAAGAGAGGCAGCGTGTAACACTGGAGCTGCAGAACAAATTCCTTCAGGATCTGATGCGACGAGAATAGGGTGGAGAGACCTGAGAACCAGGGAGTCTCATTAGCAGACTTCCAAAACACCAAGCCGATATCTTTCGCATACGCGCCAGAGCCGATGGACGCGGAAGATTGGCTGATGGATACTGAGCGCAAGCTCAACACTGTTGGATGCAATGACCAAGAGAAGGTCCGATATGCTACCCATCTGCTATGTGGACCTGCCGCATCATGGTGGGACAACATTGTAGCCGTGTATCCGGCAGGAAAGGTATTTACCTGGGAGGAGTTTGCAAGGAAATTCAGGGAATCCAATGTCCCTGAAAGTATCGTGGAACTGAAGCGTCGAGAGTTCGAGAGTCTCGAGCAGAAGGATAAGGCAATCCTGACCTATGTCAGGGAGTTTTCCAAGCTGTCCCGGTATGCGGTTGAGGAAGTTAATACCGAGGACAAGAAGAAGAAGAGATTTCTGAGGGGGTTAAGTCCCCAGTTCAAGGTACAGCTACGGATGATGAGAGCAACGGAATTCCAAGAGTTGGTGGATGCAGCCATCACTCTTGAAGATGACTTCAAACAACTGCAAGAAGAAAAGAGGAAGAAGGCCAAGTTTGAGCCTAAGAGGTTTGTTAGTAACAAGCCCAATACCAGCTTGAGTTTCAAGCCACGGTATAACAACAACAACAACAACAACAACAACAATCAGAGGAGGAACCAAGGATATCAGTCTGCAAATCAGATTATATGCCATTCCTGTGGTTTAAAAGGACATGTCATGAAGGATTGTAAGAAACCCAAGATCATATGCTTTGGGTGTCGTCAGGAAGGGCACATGCTGAAGGACTGCCCCAAGAAGAATAGTGGAGGAGGAGGAAATCGAGGAAACACCGGAGGGAATTGGAAGAATAAGAAGCCCTTCGGCAAGCTGAACTGTACCGGTCCGGAGGAGGTGGTCAATTCGACCGGGCGGTGATAGGTACGCTCCGGATACTCACTCATCCCGGCAAAGTACTTTTTGATACTTGGTGCAACTACATCATTCATTTCTCAACAATTCATCATTAAACATGGGATTAGTTGCACTAAGTTAGATACACCCATAACCATACTTTCGCGGGGGAACGATAGTAGTAACCCATGCCAAACAAAAACAAGTCATTATGATCAATAAGTGCGCGTTTGACGCGGACCTGTTCATTTTACCGATGAAGGACATTGATGTCATTCTTGGTATGAAGCTGGTTAGAAGCTAATGGAGCATTGATCGACTGTGTAAACAAAACGGTGTCATTAAAAAGTCCCGATGGAAGTAGAATGATTTACCAAGGCGACAAACATACACAGATTGAAGTGGAGCTACAGTCTGAATAGCATGAAGGAGGTGAAGTTAGAAGATATACCTGTAGTAAATGAATTCCAGGATGTGTTTCCTGCGGAATTACCCGGTATGCCACCGGATAGGGAGATAGAATTCACTATCGACCTAATTCCAGGAACAGCTTCGATTGCCAAAGCACCATATAAAATGGGGCCTAAGGAATTGAAAGAACTGAAGGAGAAATTGGATGACTTGGAACAAAAGGGATTCATTCAAGAAAGTGTTTCACCATGGGGATCACCTGTGATCTTCGTGGATAAAAGGGATGGAGGAAGAAGGATGTGCGGAGACTACGAAATCTGAACAACGTCACAATCAAGAACAAGTATCCACTTCCAAGAATACAAGATCTATTTGATCAGGTTAGAGGAGCGGGAGTCTTTTCCAAGATTGATCTAAGATCCGGTTATCACCAGATAAAGATCAAGAAGGAAGACGTTCCGAAAACTGCCTTTGTCTCAAGATACGGACATCATGAATATCTTGTAGTACCTTTTGGATTAACCAATGCCCCAGCAATATTCATGAATCTCATGAATAAGATCTTCATGCCATATCTTGACAAGTTTGTCATCGTATTCATCGATGATATCTTGATATATTCCAAGAACAAGGCGGGAACATACCGATCATTTGAGGTTAGTGTTGCAAACACTAAGGGAACACCAACTTTATGCAAAACTCGGTAAGTGTGAATTTTGGCTAGATCAAGTGGAATTTCTTGGTCATGTCATTAGCAAAGATGGAATCGCTGTCAACCCGAGCAAGGTAGCGAGCGGTTTTAGAATGGGAAGCACCCAAGGCTGTCAAGGAGATCCGAGGATTCCTAGGAATGGCGAGGATATTATCGGAGATTCATTGAAGGATTCTCCAAGATAGCGGGACCAATGACAAAGCTGTTAAGAAAGAACACACCATTCGTGTGGTCGGAGGAGTGTGAGAAGAGTTTTCAAACTCCGAAGGAAAAACTCACCACGGCACCGGTGTTAGCGGTTCCATGAAGTCGGCAAGGACTACACCGTGTCTTGTGACGCATCCAAACATGGATTGGGTTGTGTACTCATGCAAGATCGGAAAGTGATATCTTATGGATCGAGACAACTCAGACCCCATGAAGTGAACTATCCAACACATGACTTGGAATTAGCAGCGGTCGTATTCGCACTTAAAACATGGAGACATTTTCTCTATGGAGCTAAGTGTGAGCTCTATACCGATCATAAAAGCCTCAAATATTTCTTCACTCAGAAGGAACTTAATATGAGGCAGAAAAGATGGCTAGAATTGATTAAGGATTATGATCCGACAATCAATTACACACCGAGGAAGGCTAATGTTGTAGCGAGATGCCCACGAGTAGGAAGAGTACTTGGAGGAGTGGAACAAGAAATATCACAGGAGTTGAGGAAGGAAATAAGTCAAGCCCAAATACAACTTTGGGAGAAGGAAGCCCATGAAGGATTATCGGCGTTGCAAGTAGCCGATGAGTTGAATGTCAACCTGAAGAATGAGATAATGATGGGTCAGTTGGACGATCCATTCATTGTAGAAGAGATGAGGAGAATAGATGAGGGAAGACCATCGGAATTTCACCGTGGAGAATGCTGGATCTTTGTGGTTCCGAGAAGAGGATTTGCGTTCCGGATATTGCTGAAATCAAGGAAGTAATACTCCGGGAAGCTCATCAAACACCCTATTCCATACATCCAGGAAGTACAAAGATGTACATGGATTTAAAGGAACTATTTTGGTGGAATAACATGAAGAGGGAGATAGCACAATATGTGGCGAGAATGCCATACCTGTCGAAGAGTGAAAGCAGAACACCGAGTCCGGCGGGGAAGTTACAACCTTTACCTATTCCGGAGTGGAAATGGGAAGAGATAGGGATGGATTTCATCACCGGACTACCCATGACTAATAAAAAGAAGGACATGATATGGGTAATCGTGGACCGGTTGACGAAAAGTGCACACTTCTTAGCGGTAAACCAACAGGATAAAGGTGAGAAACTTATTGATCTTTACATCAAAGAGATCGTGAGTAAACATGGAGTGCCTAAGAAGATAGTGTCGGATCGAGGATCCGTGTTCACATCGGCATTCAGAAGCAGCTTCACGAAGCTTTAGGATCCAAGTTAGATTATAGTACCGCATATCACCCACAAACGGGCGGACAAAGCGAGAGAACCAATCAGATCTTAGAAGATATGCTTAGGGCTTGTGCCCTAGACTTCGGAGGATCGTGGGAGGAGCATCTACCTTTAGCAGAGTTTTCATACAACAATAGTTATCAAAGCGGCATCAAGATGGCACCATTTGAAGCTCTGTATGGAAGGAAGTGTAGATCACCCATATGTTGGTATGAAGCCGGAGCAAGCAAAGAGTTCAACCACGATTATGTCAAGGAAAAACAACAAATCATTGACATTATCAGAGACAGGCTCAAGATAGCCCAAAGTCGGCAAAAGAGTTATGCCGATCAAAAGAGAAGGACATGGGAGCCACAAGTTGGAGACATGGTTTATCTTAAGGTAAGCCCGATGAAAGGACTCCAGAGATTTGGAGTTAAAGGAAACTCGAGTCCTAGATTTATAGGACCTTTCAAGATGCTGAGTCAGAATCGAGGTTTAGCCTTTGAGTTGGATCTACCGGGAAGGTTAGCTCAAGTTCATAATGTATTCCATGTGTCACAACTTCGGAAATGTTTGAAGACCCCGGATGAACCAATATCACATGAGGAGCTTGAGTTACAACCGGATTTGACATACATCGAGAAGCCGGCCAAGATTCTCGAGGAAAGCTGGAAACAACTCAGAAATAAGGCGATCAAGTATTGCAAGATACAATGGAAGCACCACCCGAGAGGGAAGTCACACAGGAAAAAGAGGAAGACCTAAGGAAAACATACCCAGAGCTGTTCGGGTATTACAACCACAACTTCGGGACGAAGTTTTCTTTAAGGGGAAAGGCTGTAATGTCCCAGGTTTAGAGACGATCGAGGGGTAGATTTTAGAAAGGGATGTGCATTGCATAGTAAATTCAGGGAAATTTCGCGCTTTTAAACAAAAACTGCATCGAAGGGGGACAAGTTTCTCTCTCGACACCTTACGGGGTTAGGGTTTTGAGAGTGCGACAAACTTGTTTCTCACTTCACTAGTTTAGGGTTTTGAGATGAGAGAGGAGAGTTTGCTTGATTGAATTCCAAATGATATGACATGGTTGAATTCAAACCAAGGTTGAATTTGAATTTCAAATTCAAACATTAAATAATTACTTAAATAATTCAATTGAGGAAATTCATTAAGTAAATGATCAATAATAAATAAGATGAACAATTATATTAAAGTAAAGCTCATTAGAGAAAACTTTGAGCTTTATTGATCATCACACACATTACAATGTCATTTACAATATTCATAAGTGAAATAAAAGAATAATACAACACATTACACAAATGGGCAGAATAGAAGAAAGGAAAATAAAGAAAAATTACAAGTTAATAGTCCTAGTCTAAATTCTACAAGGTCATCCTCATTTGATCTTGTATTTGATGAAGTCTTTGTCCATTTTGCTCAATGGATGATCCCTGCACAAAATCACAAAGAAGAACAAATTATGCCAAGTGGCAAAGCCACTTGGCAGGTTAAAAAAAGAATGGAAATAGAGGATAATATCAAGTCTGCCGAGCTGATCCTCTCCAAAGCCAAGTTCACAGGATCTGGTTCACACAGACACACAAGCAGCACACACATCAGGAGTGCATGCTCAACATCCAGGCACTGCTTGTGCATGTGGCACAACACACACACAGCATCAGTGAGTCACCAAAGTGACCAGAGCCAAGGCTGTCGACCGAGGAGAGTATAGCGGCATCATATAAAACCTTTTCAGTGCTCAAACCCTAGTCATTTGCTCATCCATCGACAGGCTGAAGGGGTAAGTTACCAAGAACACCAAGAACAGCTTGAACAAGGGGAACATCCAGTGCTTGTTCCATTTGCTCAATCTCACCATTGAATCAAAACAAGATCACCGAGGAGGAGCGAGGGCAAGTAAATCACTCACAAGAGCAACCAGAAGCAATCCTCTACACCAACAAACAATCTAGGAGGCTGGAGTGAGGTATACCACACAAAAGCACGAGCAAGATCATATCTTGCTCATAATTAAGCATACAATGCATCACTGAAGCACAGAAGGGTAGAATACCCTGTGTGTATCATCATCTGGCTACCATGCCATTTGGTGCAAGCATAGATGGGTAAGACCACTAGGTAAACATCCTATGGGAACAACGAGTTATGCAAATCCATGCATAACTAGAGGAATCCGACCAAGAATGAAACCATAGCTAGCCTAAACCACTCACTAAGCACCTACGGCTAGCTAAGCCATCGGATTATAGACAATTACTGTCTATATATTTTATCAACACCAAAAGGTCACTTGGAAGTCCAAGATTGGACCAAGCCATTGAACGACTAATCCATTCCGGTCGGCCAACACAAGTCATGGCAAATCACAGATAGGGGAGCAACCAGGACAGCAACACAAGTACTGCCAGGGCTACCTCAACCATGTGCCAGCACAAGAACCTATACCTCATTATCCATTTGGATTCAGTAAAGGGCTAGGGTATAGAACTGAGAGTTGGCATCCATCTAGCCCTGTCACAATTAATTAGATGATCACAACTGCACAGCAGCTCACATCACTTATCCACTTCAGTAGAATTCAGGCAACACAGATAAGTGAACAAAACAAATCAATAAAAGCAACGGGGCTTTGCGGTGATCCAATGGATCGGTGCAAGCAACAGCGATTGCATAAGCCAACAACAATACCCACCGGGTTAAGTCCGTATGATACACACACGGCACAGAGTGAGCAACGGTGAGCCACGGACACTAAGGAGCAGCTTTTACAAGCAAGCGGTGAGCACATGATCACCGAAGCACTGCTAGAGCATGCTACTGCATGCTAGAACTCAGTCCAAGTAATTAACACTTGAACAGATAATTAAGTAACCAAACAACTGCATCACAGATAAGTGCTTCACAGGCAATCAAATAGATAATTAAGTGAATTTATCCAGAAGCACACCCAAGGCAGCATGAACCTCTAGATCAAGGTAAATAAGCACCATACATGGTGCACATCATTGAAACCTACAGATTAACCAGCAGTATTGCCCAACCAAACTTACACAGGAAATGGAGCACAGGGGACAGCATCTCGGTGCCACTGGAACTTGCAAATTTGCAAGGTTTACACTTGGTAATCAAGCCAGGGCAGTCAAATTGAATACACAGGAATTCCTAGCCAGAATAGCACTGGAGCAAAGGCACAGGGAAAGATTCAAGAAATGCATAGCAGTCACAGCGCAATAGCACAGCAGCATGAGCACAAGCTAGCAAGCCGTAGCAGCAGCGCATCGGCACGGCAAGCATCTCCACATGGTGGATGAGGCCGGTGGCCGAGCCAGATGTAGGAGAGAAGAGAGTAGCGCGAGAGGGAGAGAAAGAGGCGAAGGAGTACTCACGCGGTGATGCGTGATGAAGAGGCGCGGCCATGGCGGCCACGGCGGCACACGCCGGGGGCACGGCGGCGCCGAGGCCAAGCCAAGCCACGGCAGCGCCGCGGCTACCGGCAACCACGGCGTGGCACACGGCCGCACCGCGGCGCCGGGGACGCCGACGAACGGCGGATCTTCGCGGATCCGTGCGGCCAGGCGCGGATGCGTTGGGGAAGAGTCGAGGTGGACGCGGCGTCAAATCGACGCGGACCACCAGGTCCACCGTCGAGAGGCGGTCCGGATCCACATCGGATCGTCGCCGATGATGGCCGGAGGCGGCCGGAGCGAGGGCGGCGACGGCGGAGCGGTCGGAGTGTCGCGGGAGCCGAAAGGGGATTAGGGTTACGGGGTAGAGGACGACGAAACGGCCGGGTCGGTTGGACCGAGCCCGGTGGGCTGGTCCAACCTAACCAGCTCGGCCACCTGACAAGTGGGGCCGAGGGTATTTTGGGCATTTTCCAAAATACCCATTTAAACAAGAATTTCCAAGAATTTTATAAAATAAAATATAACTCCAAAAAAATAAATAAAAATATGAAAATGTATCAGCATAAAATTCTCTACCTAAATAAAATATCAAAGAGAATTTTTAAAGACAAAGAAGAATAAGTCTTAATTTGATGATTTAAATAATGATTTAAATCACACATATAATTTACAATAATAAAAATAAGTCCATTAATGCCTTTGGACTTTAAAACACCTTGACAACATTTCAAGGTTGGATTTACCCTAAATCAAGTATCCCTAAGATGTTCTTAGTATATAACCTCTCATAAAATAACAACGACATCGGAAGGGGGGGAAATAAACCCTAAAACTGGAATCATGCATTATTGCTTCTTTAACCATTGCCCTTATCGGACAATGATGCTATTTTTCAGAACAAGAGGACAAGGGTCAGTCCATACCTTCCAACTGCAGAACTTGGCAGTGTTCAGGCAAGTTCATCACTTGCTCATGTCATTTGAGTATTTTTATCAAATTACTTGCAAAGTACTATGGTTATCACTATTGCACAAAAATCAAAACCACTACTTTCATAACTATGAATATGACTATGTGGTGGGCAATGGAACCATGGATTGTGTGGATATGGTGGAGGTTCCATTGCACGGGCTTATATCCATCTAGGATTAAACAACAAATGTCGCCGATGATTCTTGTGCTAGTAATATCCGTGTTAACCATAAGATCCGGAGTGGGACGGAGTAGTCAAAAGTGTTTCCACCTCTCGTTCATCAACGGATGCGCTTTACCGTAGACACTTGTATCTGTCAGGGCAAGCTGTAGGCTGGGGAAGCCTTAAGTCCCACGGCATAGTCCGTAGACACTTGTCGCTCGAAGTGCAAGCGGTGGGCTAGGGAAGCCTAAAGTCCCCACGGTATTGCGGTCTATGATGGGTTGCAGCTACCGGCGAAGGAGTTTGGTTAACGAGTCCCAAAGCTGTTGTCGTGGTCGGGGTCCATCCTTAAGTGGTATAAGAGGACCGACGAGGACCCGAGGGTCGGGGTATGCAACAAAGGGTGGGTGTTCGAGGTAGCGGAGGAACATGATTGGCTAGACCTTATACCGGGCCTCACACCTAAGGAAGTGTGGACGGGAAAGCTGCCGGTTGGCACCAAGGATAAGATCTCTTATGGGTAAAGCAACACACCTCTGCGAGTGTAAGAGCTGTGACTGTCACTCCTTGTTCCGGGATTGAGGAGCTGCGAACGCGGCCGGAAAGGAGCTCCATGAAGTTCTAGTAAACCGGTGAAGGCTGACGGACATAGCTCTTTGAAATAAAAGCAATCTATTGAAGAAATGTTTATCAAAACTTGCATTGGTATTAGACTTTACGGTCTAATATCGTAGCTAGTGCATTAAACACCTCTTATCTATAATGAACTTGTTGAGTACGCTCGTACTCATACCACTCTTAAATCCCACTGCTTAGATTGTGCGAACCATCTGGAGGAGGACTACGACAGCAATGATGGAGCCGAGATCGTCGGCTACGAGGAACCAGACCTCTCAGGAGGTGTTGAAGGCGTAGACTACATCATCGTCTACGGATCCGGGGAGGCTTCCGGAGGAGAACAAGCCTAGAGATATCTGAGGAGTAGTAGTAGCCGAGCAGCACAAACTCTTACCATGTAGCTGCTCGATTAAATAAATGTTTGTTTAATGAGACAATGGTATTGTAAGTTAAGTTGGGTTCACCTCGAACCCAGGAGATATCCTCTTAGGACCCAAGAGGAGCTCCGAGAACGACTTGTGTATTTGTATTGTAATAATATGTGAATGAGTTATGGACCTTGCTATGTTCTGTTGTACTACTCTGAGGGATGTAATATTTGCGGAATGGTACTTCGCGAATGTTATATCAACGACTGGCATACTACAACATGCAGTGGTATGCAGGGTCACCACAGGGTCCCAAACTTGATTTTCCATGTGTATATGTCCTAAACAAACCTGAAACAATGAAAAAGTATATTGGTGAAACCTCGCACGGAAAAATCTAGGGGGTAGACCCGCCGGGACACACATACCGTTGTTTTGGGGGGAGGGGGAAGAATGACCGCCGGAGCACCGAAATCCCACCAAATCTTGCATGTGAACCTATGATATGTGTGAAAGTATGGTGAAAGGTGTAATGATGCAAAAATAGATCCCGGTGTTGACCTTCCTCACATTCGGACGATAACACTTTGCAGCTTCTCTGAAGCACGGATTGCTCCGAAACTCTGATATATGTAGGGGATGAAGATGGAGAGTACTTGTTGTATTGCAAATAGTATGAGTATATACACATTGTCTTAAGTAAAACTAATAAATAGTCAACAAAAAAGTAAAACTAATAAAAATAAATATAAGTATTAAATGAAATAAAATAGAAAGAAAAACAAAGAAAAATGCCATATAGCGCACGGCAATGCCAAGCGCCGTTGTCGTGCTTTGAATCTTTGACGCGCATTGTCTTCGTTCATTGCCGTGCAAAGTTTTCGCCGTGCGCTATCTTCGGCCATTGGCGTGCATGGCTACTTTGTCGTGCGCTGTTGTCTCCCTTTGCCGTGCGCCGTTTCTTTGCCATGCGTTTTTCTGGGTGCGCACGGCAAAGATTTGGTTCTTTAGGACTCTAGAAGACAAAAAAGAAGGTCTGCACAAAAACATTTATGTTTGAGTAGGTCATTTTGGAGTAACATTTTTTGTTGACATATAGACAGCTTCCATGGAATAGCCTTGCTGGGAAATGAATGGTTGGAGCAAATATATTGTCGCCGGGAATTGAATAACTAACCTGGTAAAAAAGGACTTTCAAAGATAAACTCTGCATGGAGTACGACCTTGGACGTTCCCCTCCCCGTCTACTGTAGCGGAGGCGATTTCTTGGATCCCACCGAAGAACTCCACCTCGCCGGCGTGATTCGTCGGATCCCTCGGTCTCCTCCGGCCGCCTCGGCGGCGGGAGGCCGGGGGATCCGCGTCTCGTGTCCTGTACATAGTGTAGGAGCTCTGTGGTTGCAGGTCGTCGGCGTCTTGGAGGTGGAGGCGTGGCGGCTGAAGTTTGCGGGCGGTGGATCTCCTCTCCGGCGTCGGCGCTCTGCGGGGCGTCATCTTCGATCCACCGCCATCGACGCTCTCGCATCTCTGCGGAGGTGCCGTGGGCGTCTTCCCCGTGGCCGCCTCCGAGGGCATCGGAGCCTCGAAATCGAGTTCATGAGGAAGGTGTTGCAGCGGCGCATCGGATCGTCCGCGACGACGTTCGGCGGTGTAGGTCTTCCGGGACCGGCGCTCGGCGACTTCCCGCTCGCCTGGGGACTGCCTCCGATCCAAGGCTTCGAGGGAGGCAGCGGCGGCGGCACGCCACCGACGACATCGACGGTTCGAAGCCGCGGTCAACGTGCAGGAGGGCGGTTCTGTATTTTTGTGTTTCTTGGGGTCCTTTCTGTAATGTTTCCGATGTAATGCTGTTCCTTCTCTCGCAAGAAAAAAGATAAACTCTGCATAGCAACTAGAGAAAAGATCGATGGACCAACAGGTCAAGGAATTACCAAAATAATTACATGGTCATGTCTGATCAGTCCAAGGTTCACCACACACGGCTAACTTAGATGCACCCTTTGTTCGGTGACGCGATATCAGATTTCATCCACACGGCTAACTTAGATGCACCCTTTGTTCGGTGACGCGAGATCAGATTCCATCCACACGTTTTGACGAACAAGGCAGGACAGTGCTGGACAAGGCCGAACATCTATTTTCAAGCGTTGTGAGAACCTTTTGTGCGACCGCTGCAGAGGCTGCGAGTCTTTTTTCCTTTTCCACGAAAAGAAACAGCAACGAACAGAAAAGAAAACAGCCGAAACTAACAGCAGGAGGGAAGGCTACAATCTAACAAAAACCTACAGATTTCCACCTTTCAGCTTCTTCCATGATTCCATTAAAACCAGCTCCACTGCCTATGATTTATTTCAAGCACACGATCGTTTCTCTGGAGGCAAATTGACAGCAGCACAGCAACATAACTAAGCTATCTCACTTTGGCCAGCGACCTCAAGGGAATCAAAGGACGTCAGGGTGAGACTCGGACACGCCAGACCGTGCATCATCTAAACCGAATTTCTCGGGCGAACAAACACTGTTATCCTAACTGCTCGTCGCCGATCGGAATGAACAAGAGATGACCAATAAGCCACACAACGATTTGAAACACAAAAAGAGGGAGATACTTTCTGTAACTGTCTAACTGATGAAGGGAAAACTACCATATTTGATTGACAAATCACGTGTTAGTGGGCAATGCTTCAGGGTAAGCCGAGAGATATACTAACATGAACTGTAATTCTATGACGAATGAGACTACATAGTATTGGCTAATTTCTCCCTTGATCCCCAAGTTTTAGTACCTTCTGGATTAAACGCCTAGCTGATTCTTGCTGCAAAAATGCCAGTGGTCGTTCCTCCCGTCATGAGAAAGTTAGTGACAAAACTCCCGTTTCTGTTCCTCTACGACAATAGAACAGGCGCAACAAGGAAAATTAATAGCACATGAATCCAAATTAGCTTTGACACAATAAGCCTGCAGGGAAGACCAAATAGATGATTTAGTTTTCAGAACAAGCTGTGCTAAAAATCCCATGACATGACTGTTTTCCAGTGAGGTATTGGGACATATTCACAAATGCTCTTCTAAGTTCTAACCGTGAAGATACCGTGCAAAACACCACCTTTTATTTATTGTTACAAGCAGGCCACTCAGCTGTCGGTATACAGAGTGCAACGGTAATACATTTCAATCATCTTTATGATGTAAGGCACTAGGTAGACTATTACCATTCAGGGCTGCATGGTACACTCTCTTATCCGCTAGTCCAAGATCTGAAAGAATCAAGTTTCCCTGAAGAATGGAAGTAAGGGTAATATCAATATATGGTAGTACTACCTCTGTCCATAAATAGATGTCTTATATTTGTCTAAATTTGGATGTATCTATACACTAAGAAAGAGGGAGGGAGTACTTAAGTTAAACATCAGAGACTACGAAGGATTAACAACAAATATGGAAGGCGAGAGACCATTCTATAAATTAAGAAAGATGAAATATGTACCTCCACTGCCATCAATTTCCGTACATTACTTGCATACAGCTTTGGATCGTCTTTTTCTTGCTCAGAAGGATAGTACACAGGCAAATGGACAACCTCTAGATAGTTTGCAAACTGACAAAGGAGCAGCAATATATGGCGTGCCTGAAAGTTTTAGTGAAGTTAAAGCGATACTTGAACTCACAAATGAAAGTACCCATTCATATAATTAACAACTAACGATATAAGAGTATCAGCTGGAATCAGTTCGAGTAACTACAGAAAAGTAACATTAGGATTTAGGAATCAGTTGGAGAAACACAAGAACCATTAGAGATACACATTACAAACATTCTGAAAAACTATATCCAGGGTATTATCTCATAGATAGTCTGAGCTGTTAGTTTTCTGAGGTCAACTGCCCATCATGTAATTTTATATGTATCACTGTTACTTTAACTGTTTTGGGTGAAAGAAACAAAATATTCCATTACGAAAAGAAAGCAACAACACTGGGAAACAAAGAAGCTAAACAGAAGTTCATTAATGAAATGTCCTAAACTTATGCACTAATGAAATGAACATACATAAGATGATATCAATCAATGTTATTTTAGTGGACACAATCAATTCTAATAAGATCAATTCCTTCAGTGTATGGTTCATATATGCGCTCATTGTAGGCATTTGGAACTGACAACTACAAGTATGCATAGACTTCCAAGTGACACTTACCCCATCCATGGAGTCCCATGCTGGACTAAATCTCTTGTATGGGTATCTTAAAATGACTGGTCGTACTGGTGCTTTTGCAAGAAAGGCTCCTGTCTTGAACGGAAGGAGATAGTCCCCATTTGTAGTTGTACCCTCTACAATAGGAATTCAGTCAATTGTATAAGATGAATACAAAACTACACCAATAAAGCGGAGACAGATTTACAGAATGACTAATTCCATGTGTTCTTGGACCACAGTACACAGTTCCACAATTTTGGTTTTGAGCACAAATATACAAGTACTAAAATAGGTTGTACAAAATTTGAAAACATATACAGAAAATATTGAAGAAACAATTATGATAAAACAAGCCAAATACAAACAGAAAACCAATTGAATAATAAAAAAATTATCACGCAAAAGTAATCTACGACTTACAAATCAAATATAGACACAAGATCCTGATATTAAGATGTGATTGTAATCCCAGAATAAGAACAAGATCAAAATAAGACAGGTCACATAATATATGCAGTTACAAGGTATTGTGAACAAGCATTATATATTCCACAAGATGAGAAAAAATATACCAGGCTACTAGCCATTCAAATATGTGTCATAAACGAACAATAAACTCGAAATAGTCATTACTGTCCATATGTACAACATCTAACGAAGAAGAAAGTATTATTATGCACCAACCAGGAAAGAGTAGCATCATTGGAGAGTCTTTTTGTCTATGAGCTCGCTGGATTCTTTCAGTTACAGCACCTGTGCGATATAAGTTAGAAAGCAGAACAAGCAAAATAGAATGTAGGCTACTGTGTTTGAACAACCCTGACCACGAAAAAGTAAGCCAATTATTATGTATTGAAGTGCCAAATCTGCTTACAGTAGCTATTTTAAAAAAAAATTGCACCTATGGTCCATCACCCCAAAATGGCAACAATATAGTCCCTAGACTGAAAAGTCTAACAATACCATCTAAGAATAACTGATGTTGCTTAGCTTAACTTCGATTACGCATTAGATAATACCAGTCCATACTATAAGGATGCTATTACAAACATGCCAAATTTATCTTGGCCGTGCAAAGATTTTTTACTGTTTAGAATTTCTTAGTCAACAGATAATGCTTTGTGTTTGATAGTTTCTGGTTTACCTACCACCAATTAAGATAAATTTTACCTCTTCCGTCCCATAATATAAGATGATCTTACAACCAACATATGAGTATATTTGTTGTAATAACATCTTAAATTATGGGACAGACGAAGTACTAGTTAATAAAGCTAGTACCTTGCTCCTAATCCACCTATAAGCTTCCATGTTGCAATCATATCGCACCTAGCCATCTCCAGTAGGTTAATGACATAGTGGTCAAATAATTAGTGGTTAAAGAATGACATGCCTATATTGAAAGGACACCGCAATAATAACTATGAACAGGATTTTACTTGTTGACACTCGTCAGTTTGTGAAGATTTATCATGTAAAATATAATAATTCTCTGGGTATAAATTGCATAACTAGTTTACTACTATAAGTCATCTTCCGAAGTTGAACCATAAGGATGAGAAAAATAATGCACAGCAGAGGCAAAAGAATGTAAGCATGTTCACTTAAGGTCACACATCAACGTATACCTGAAACACCTTTGAAATCCGAAGCTTTAGACTCTCGCTGAACAAATATACAACCCATGCATTTGCTGCATCGCAACAGAAGGTCATGCTATAAATTCAGTTTAGTAATAAATACTCCACAACTGTTGTTTTGTCCTATTATCCACTAAAATACAATGTTGCAAGCTTCTAACTAGAAAGTCTAAAACGTGTGATCCACACAGCAAGAGAATGTTATTACCTTATGAGACCAACTAGGGGCAATCTGGCCACTGATCTCTTCAATGAGGACAGCCATCATGTGCAAAAATAAGCATGTCAAAATCAACACATTCTGATTTCTGAGGACATAATTCTTGAGAAACCAAATGAATAAAATCAACATTACAACATAACTGTGGTACCTTAGCAACAAAACTTGGAAGAGAAGATGACATGTGATACAGAATATCCAAATGCGATACATGATTAGATACAATTGCCCCTGGTCTTCCCAAATATTCAGACTTGCCCATATCCTCGTCCTGAAAGAAATAAAGCGTTCCTAGTTGAATATAATCAAATAAGGTTAAAAGTAAACCGTTGTTCAAAAAAATCATGATTAACCATCTACCATCAGGCATGAAGCATAAACAACGTAGTACTAATTTATATTGTTTTATCAAAATTGTATACATGTGTAGTATTTATGGAGCACTAGACCGCTGTATTATGGAACAAACCCGAAGCATTTAAAAATCCACATCTACCTTGAATAGGAAACAACCTTAAATCTGTTATATGACTAAAAAGGGAAGTTATAACTTCACTTTGTCTTGATCCATTCTCGTTTACTGGAGGTTAACCAAAGACCTTGAACAAAGCCACGAATGACCACTACTCCAAATAAGCAACAGGTCCAGCACAGTATAATTTGCATCTTTGTAGCTCCGTTCCAAAATAAGAGTCACGGTTTTGTCTAAATTCGAGTGTATCTAGAAGAAATTTTAGGGTTAGATACATCCATATCATCTAGATAAAGTTGCGACACTTATTTTGGAACGGAGTGAGTAGTATTTAATCTACAAATGATAACTCCATTGTCACCAATAGCTATCTAATTCTAGTATGTAGCAACATTTGCACCTCGTGCATAATGTCATGAGTGGAAGCAAGTGTTCACAGTACATACATAGTAACATAGATGGGCATATATGCACACTTCAAGTTGAAATAAGTGCATATGCTAGAACAAGTTTTTTTTCTGATCTAGACCGGGGAAGCAGGTATCAACTTAGGCAGAAACAAAGACAAATTCTACACGGTGACGTGGCCGTGAATGTGTGTTCCCAACTCCGTCAGACAAGACAAGCAGCACAAGCATGAGCAGCTAGGCCTCGCATGACATTAGCTCTCACATCATCGATCCCGTTCTTCCATCGCAAGTTATCGACGACTATCAAGCAAGCGGGCAAGCAACAGAAAGCTAGAATCGATTAGAGTTTGGTACCTGTGCACCTGCGACGCGGCGGTGGTCCTCGCGGATCCGGTAGAAGCCGAAGACGAAGAGCATGGCGCGCGCGAGGTTGCGGCCGCAGCGCACGACGGCGTCCCGCCTCCATCCCCGGAGGCGCGCGTAGCCGTCCCCCGGGCCCTCGCGCCCCTCCCCCTCGCGGTCCTCCTCCACCCCGAGCGTGCACACGCGGCAGACGAGGTAGTAGGCGACGAGCAGGAGCAGGGCCGCCACGACCCGGAGCGGGAGGAGCAGGGCCGCGGCGACGGCCAGCCGCGCCGCCTCCGCCGGCCCCAGCGGCCCGCGGCCCATCGGCCCGTAGGCGTCCCGCCGCGCGTACGGCGCGTACCTCCGGTCCAGCTCCTCGAGGGTCTCCTGCGCCGCCGCGGGTGCGGCGGGGGCGGCGGAGGGCGGGGAGAGGAGCGGCTTGGCTGCGGCCTCCTCGCGGCGGGTGGCGCTGTCGAGGTCGGCGGGGGCGTCGCCGTCGGCAGCCATGGGAGCGGAGCGGAGCAGTAGGTGTCTATGAGGAGAAGAGAAAGCGCGGCGACCGGGATAGGGATAGTCGGATAGGGAAAGGGATTGAGGCGGTCGGTCGTGGTGGTGGAGGAGTAGACGGCGGCGGCGACGGCGACGGCGACGGCGGGACGGGCGGGGAGAAGGGAGGAGGAGCGTCGGAATCTGGATCGGACGGCTCGCTGGAGCCTGCCGCGCGCGGTGGTTTTAACACTGAAACTACTTTGCGTGGACGGCTGGAACTGCCGTTCTAGCAAAGCTCGGCAAAGTGTTGACGTACACGGTCGGCGGCGAATCGGCGACGGGAGAAACGGCCCCGCGTGTCCCACACTGCAACTCCAAGCCGTGACGAATTGACTTTCTGTTTTCCGGATTGTTCAGCGGTCTACTCGTACTAGATAGATTTTCTTCAAGGAAAAAAATAATGACGCTTGATTTTCTATCCACTAGTAGATCCAAGTTTTCATCAAAAGTAAAAGAGGCCAATTGGTCAACTATATCTGCCCAAGGTTTATCACTTGTTTCTTGCACGCTCAGGAAACCCATGAAACTCAACGGATATATAGAGGTATGCTTAAATGCACCATCAATATTACTTAATCTTCAAAAAAAAAATCATAATTACTTTTTGCTAATGATTTTTTGCAACTTTTGAGGACAGATTTGAATATTAATAGATTCATCGTTAAATATACTTTTTATGTGTTTTATTATGTTGGAGATCTTCACATGTTTTCTCTTTATATCTAGTCAAACTTTGTAAGCTTTGCCATCTGGCTTAATTTATAAACCTTATTCATTTATCAGGACATGGTACTATTGTCCGATTCGGGACAATTGATTAGTGAGGCGATTTCTTCGACCCAAATAATCATGTGGATACTAGAGTAGACATATGCAACAAATTGGGTATCGATATCGAAGCCCTATATGATAGATATTTAGGTTTCCCATCGCCGACTGTTTTATGTGCTTCGTGGGGAGGGTGTTTCAAAGAATTAGGGTGTGTTGTAGCTTGTGTGATCTATCTCACCTCGTACATGCTGAGTCTAGCCATGTCAACTATGTACCACTGAGTCTGGTAGTGTTGTATTTGGTGTCTTGTAGAAGCTAAATTGTGTTGAGTTAAGATCTTATTTGGTAGGTTGTGGGAGTTGAGATAGGCCAAAGCATCGCCTCCTCGTATGAGAAGGTGAGGATACCATCACGATTGTGTTTATTAGAACAACTGTACAATAATAGAATCACTACATTTATTGAGATTGGGATTTACATCGCAACATCAAGAACCTTGAGTAGGAAAATAAATGGCTACCAGGCCATGCATAGAAAAATTAAAACAATTAGGCTAGTAGGGATATTGCAATCAGGGCCCTTTGTATAGATGGTTTTAGGTCTAGACGAAAAGGTCGGCACGAATAGGGGGGCTCGAGACCCTAGATAGTGTAGGGGTTCGTAGCATAGAAAACAAAAAAATTCCTACCGCGAGAACGAATAACAAGCCAAGATCTAATCTAGTAGATGGTAGCAACGAGGTGAAGATCAACATACCCTCGAAAATCGCTAAGCGTTAACGAGATAAATCTCATGGTGGATGTAGTCGATCATTTGCCGCTTTCAAAAGCGCGTAAAAGATCTTGACGGTGTCACAATCGGGCAGCACCTCTGCACTCGGTCACACGTTCGGTGTTGATGACGACGTCCTTCTCCCCGTTCCAGTAGGCAGCGGATGTAGTAGATCCTCCTCGAAATCCCGCCAGCACGACGGCATGGTGATGGTGGTGGTGGAGATCTCCGGCAGTGCTTCACAGTAAGCACCACAGGAGAAATAGGAGGAGGGAGTAGCTAGGCTTTGGGAGAGGGGGGCACTTGGGGCGCCGGCCTGGGAGCCCCTTGGAAAACCTAGGGTTCCCCCAAAAATCACTTTGCAGTCCAACTCCCAGACTTACCAAAATTGGAAACCTAGATGGAAAGGGATTTCTCCCTTCTTCTATGGCCGTCCAACAAGGTGGAGTCCACCACGGACTCCACCTTCCCACTTGGTGGGTCGGCTAGGGCTGGTGGAGTCCCTCCGGGACTCTACCTGTCATAGTGATTTATTTCGGACGATTCTAGAATCTTCTACAACCTTCCATAAATGCACCGGACCATTTCCAAACTTGGAATGTGACTTCCTATATATGAATCTTATTCTCCGGACCATTCCGGAACTCCTCGTGATGTTATGGATCCCATCCGAGACTCCGAACAATATTCGAACTCTATTCCATATTCCATATCTACTTAAAACGGCATCGAACCTTAAGTGTGTCACCCTACGATTCGTGAACTATGCAGACATGATCGAGACTCTTCTCCGAGAAATAACTAATAGCGGGACCTGGAGATCCAAAATAGCTCACACATATTCAACGATCACTTCGTGATCGAAAGAACCATTTACATACAATACCGATTCCCTTTGTCTCGTGATATTTTACTTATCCGAAGTTTGATCGTCGGTATCTCCATACCTAGTTCAACCTCATTACCGATAAGTATTGTTTACTCGTAGCGTGATATGACATCCCTTGTGAGCCAGTCACATGCTTGCAAGCTAATTTGATGACATTCTACCGAGAGGGTCCAGAGTATATCTATCCGTCATTTGAATGGACAAATCCCAATATTGATCCACGTGCTTTAACCTATACTTTCTGAATACTTAATGCCACCTTTATAACTACTCATTTACAAAGTAGTGTTTGATGTCATCAAAGCATTCATCCGGAGTAGGTGATTAACATGATCTCATGGTTGAAGGATTAGGTTACTATGTATCTTAAAGCTTGAAGCAAAACGAATTTAATGACTTGATCAAATGCTACGCTTACTATGGGTGTATGTCCATCACATCATTCACCTAATGATATGATCTTGTTATTAATAACATCCAATGTTCATGATCAGGAAACCATGATCATCTAGTATTAATCAACAAGCTAGTTTAATAAGAGGCTTACTAGGAACTTCTTTATGTTTACAAAACACACAAGTATTAATGTTTTATATTAATACAATTATAGCATGGGATGTAAACATTTATCATGAACACTAAGATATAGCAATAAACATTTTTATTATTGCCTTTTGGACATATCTCCAACAGATAGGTCTACTGGCACGACCAGAGTATCTAGCCACGCCATGGACCCCCATTTGTAGCATCTTTGCTTGTTGTTGGCTCACTTACTTGTTAGATCTTTCTCAAAAAAAATGAACTTTGCTCTCTGAACTTGCCTTATTTGGAGTTCTGAGGCTCCTGAAAAATTTAAAATACTAATGCAATGATTTTCTACCACACAATTGTTTTTTGGAAAATCCCCGAAATAAATGTAAATCAAGGTAATAACTCATAATATGATGCAAATATGATGTAATATAACACAATAAATAACATACTCCCTCCGTCCCATGAAAGTTGTGGGAGATTTGTCAAAATTAAGATGTATCTAACTACTATTTAGTATCTAGATACGTCCAAATTTAGGAAAAAAAAATCATACATGTTTCGTGGGACGGAGGAAGTAGATGCATTGTACATGTATCGTCATCACGAAGCTTAAGATATGCTCATCTTCGAGCATAAAGGTGATAACTAAATGAGCTTTGTAGTTTGTTGTCAATAGATACACAATATAGAATTCATCATAATTTCTACTCAAAGTATATATGATGGTTCATTGATAAGTAAATAACAGAAGGCAATAATCATATGAAGTAAAAGAAAACATAAACTTCAAATATGCATAAGAGTAAAGGCATCTTGCATAATAGTAAAGGAACAAGTACTATGGACAATTAAGAAAACTTGTATGCCAGATATAAATGATTCACATGTAAGACTCTGCATTGAGAAAAATTTCCTAATATTTGGTCATAGAATAGATCTTTTAAGAAGTAAGAATGTATTAAACATGAGCAAGACGTCCTGGCCGAGGTCGTCGGGGGCACGTCGTCGTCGACCGTGCTAACATATGGGCAATGTATTCCTCCTCATCGGTCATATGGATGCAGCCCCAAGCAGCAGTCGCTGCAAAAGTCTGACAATGTTGCTAGCATCGGCATCCCAAGATGCTACCGACGTTGGTCAGTGGTGCTACCATCAAGGGGGTCAGTGATGCTACTGTCCAGGGGATTGGTGGTGCTACAAATGTTGGGCAGCGCTGCTACTAATAGGCAGACTATGATGCTACCGGCCAGATTTATCCAAGTTGGTGCTGAATTATAAGACTATTCTTCGCAAAAAAAATGATGTTGCTTTAAGTCTTTTCAAATTCTACGACCGTTTTGTAGTTTTGCTATAATGGTACAATTTTTTTCCTACAACGTCTCCGATGAGGTCACCATTATGTGGATTTTGCAACATAGGATTAACTTTTTGGTACCACTTTTTTATGGTTTTGCTACAATTATAAAATATGTTTGCTACTTGGGGTCAGTGATGCTACTGTCCAGGGGATTGGTGGTGCTACAAATGTTGGACAGCGCTGCTACTAATAGGCAGACTATGATGCTACCGGCCAGATTTATCCAAGTTGGTGCTGAATTATAAGACTATTCTTCGCAAAAAAAATTGATGTTGCTTTAAGTCTTTTCAAATTCTACGACCGTTTTGTAAGTTTTCTATAATGGTACAATTTTTTTCCTACAACGTCTCCGACAAGGTCTCCGTTATGTGGATTTTGCAACATAGGATTAACTTTTTTGCTACCACTTTTTTATGGTTTTGCTACAATTACAAAATATGTTTGCTACTTGGTCTCTAGCAAGGTCTCCGGTGAGGGCTCTGGCGAGGCCTCCGTCTATGTCTCTAAAAATGTCGGTTTTTGTTACAATAGCACTTCTTTTTGCTACGACGTATCCAATAAGTTCTTTTTCTTTTCTTTCTAAGCAAATATTTTTTGCTACATTAAAGCAAAAATGGGGGTATTTTTTGCTACATGGAGTATAAATGACACGTTTCAGCTTGGGGACCTGGGGGCTAGAAAATCAAATCCCCGGGGAATGCCCAGCACTGTCCTAAGGATATTGGATCAGTTTAATCCTCCACTTCAAAATGTGTACTACTAGTAGTATGTAAGGTAAAAACAGTCAGACCGATTTTATTTTCATAACGTATATCAACCCGTTTTTTCTTTGAACTGTATATCAACCCGTTGATGTGAACTGAATTTAGTCAGACCCCAGACTTTTTTTTTTTTTGAGAATGAGACCCCAGACTTGTTACGACGGAAGAAAGAGGCGGCCTGTGCTGTCCTGACTCCTGAGTCCAGAGTCCTGACCGCTTGGTTGGTTACGACGAAATCATATCTGCATCAGCAACGTTTCTATTTTTTTCCCACGCGAAAATTACTCCACGCGACGCCACGTCTGTCGTACGGTTATCGTCGAAGAATGCAACTCCACGTCAGTAGGTTAATTTTGGCTTTCGTAGCGGCCGCGTTTTCTCCCAACCCATTCGCTATATATAAAGGAAATCAACAAACGTTCGACCACCACGAGCACTACCCAATACCCTAACCCACGACGATCTAGCGAAGAAGCCAGGGAGAGCGGTTCGTGATCAGTCTGCCAAGATGCAGATCTTCGTCAAGACCCTGACCGGGAAGACGATCACCCTCGAGGTCGAGAGCAGCGACACCATCGACAACGTTAAGGCCAAAATCCAGGACAAAGAAGGTTTGTATATGGCCATCATTGATCGATTGGTCGATCTCGTTTCCTCGTAATCTATGATTGACCGTCGATCGACCTGCTTCATTGACCATCTAGTAACTGCATCTTAATTTCAAAAAATATAGTAACTGCATCCATGGCTAATTGATATCCGTTGCTTGATTAGGCATCCCACCGGACCAGCAGCGCCTCATCTTCGCGGGGAAGCAGCTGGAGGACGGGCGCACCCTGGCCGACTACAACATCCAGAAGGAGTCGACGCTGCACCTGGTGCTTCGCCTCCGCGGCGGCACCAGGGGCGGCTACATCATCCAGGAGCCCAGCCTGCTGCAGCTCGCCCTCAAGTACAGGGAGAAGAAGATGGTCTGCCGCAAGTACGTCGTCGTCTCTATACATACGCATGCAGAAGCCCAGTATCAAATTAGGTCTAGCTAAGTTGTTCATGCATTGCGTGCTTTGTATGGAGTATGTGATTGATGTTGTTGTCCATGTCGAGCAGGTGCTATGCGCGGCTTCCCGCGAGGGCGACCAACTGCCGCAAGAAGAAGTGCGGCCACACCAACCAGCTCAGGCCCAAGAAGAGGTTCGTCAGCAAGACCTCCATGTGAAGAATCAAGGGGAGCCGTACGTGTGCTGCGCGCGGTTGAATAAGTTGTGCGATTTGTGTTGTTAGGTTATATATACTCCTAGTTTGAAGTTTTAGGCCATGCCTAGTTGAATCTTTTACTGTATATGAATCGAGCGATTGTCAGTATGGAGGAACTCGTCACCTCAGGCCCTGTTTGGCACCACAGTATTATGGAAGTATTCAGAGGATACTTCTGTTTGGTCGTAAAGAATATTTAAACTATTTTAGCAATACTATAGACTTAAAATATCAGCGTTTCACATACATTGATGTGTTTGTCTGTAACCAAAGACTGCGGTATATCTCTGAAAATGTGCTATTTTTGAAGTATTAGAAAAACAACTCTGGACTTTTTTTTTCCAAAATTGAAGTGCAGGCTGTCAAATACTATGGTCAGCTTTAGCAAAACTTTGTTGCCAAACTAGGCCTAGTTTCTAAAAATACCGAAGTATTAAATACTTCCAACCTGTTTGGATTCAACACATGCATACTATTGTTTTAGAAACTGAAGTATTTCTCGAAATTGCATTTTTTTTTTGCCATATTAAAAACTCCAGGCATTACCTCTTTTTACTGATGAAGTATTTTCTAAAACCGAGGTATTCCGTTGCCGGGCACTGAAATACTTTATTTTTTAAATACTATGGTTTTAGAGAAACAAAGCTCCCAAACATAGCCTTATTGATGGCGCCTCTAATTTTGTTAGCCAATGATCTTTTATTTATTTTGTCATATCAGTAACTTCTAAAACAAGTGGGCTCCTTTTTCTTTTTGCGGGAAAAAAGTGTGATCCGATCTCAAATGTCTCACGACTATTAACGCCACGCATCAAACCCAAATAGTGTCCAATCTCAATGTTTTATGATCAATGACGCCAAACATCAGTTTGCACGGCCATAGAGCTTCAGAGAAGGAGGTAACGCGGAGGGGCCTGGAAGTTGGTTCCAATTCGATTAGCTGATGCAAGGATGATTGCTTCCATTTTGGCTTGAGGAAGGAAGGAGTAGTTCTAGTTGCTGTTATGGCAAATTCTATCAGCATTGTGTTTTTTTTTTTGTGGCAAAGCATAGTATTAGTAGAGTGGGCTCTTATGAGAAGAAACTTAAAACTGACCTTTAGAAGGTCAAAGGTCCCCGATTCTGTCACCAAAATGGAGATCTGTGCAGTTTACTTGCTGACAATCTGGGAAGTTCAGAAGAGAAGCTTGCTTTGGACACAAAATCGTTCTAGATCCTTGAGTGATGATTCATGGCTAAAACGGGAAAACAGAGAGGGAATGGTAAGAGAAAGAATACAGAGAGAAGGCTAAAACAGGAAAACAGAGAGGAACTGAAATGGCAAGACATAATACAGAGAGAACAGTTAGAAGTCCAGCTGTAGATACTCAAACAGCATCAGCCATCTGCCCGTCCCTCCTGTCGTATGGAATGGTCGATTCAACCAGCTCACTCAGGTCTGCATGGCTAGAAATTTAGTGACCAGTTACCACAGTTCTTAACTCCAACGTTCAGCCTCCTTAACTCCAGCCTTTTAGTCTCATGCAATTCCACCAGCTGATGGAAAGAACCGTTATTAACCCTGCAACGTGCAGTCAAGCAACACACAACATATGGCAGAATTTCTGTAACAACTAACCTGTAAAAAAGTGGCAATGCACAGACCAATCCATTCCTGATTGAATGGAGAGATTTCATTCAGTTTGTACAAGAAACTGTTTGCTGTGAAATTCCTACTACACATATCAAACATCAATAAAAATAAATTCATCTCTTTTACTCAATTGTACCAGACAAAATACATATGAATACGATGACATGGGTATACAACACATCATGTTATTACATTGATGAAACAGAATGCCTAATACATGGCAAGTAGGCGGGTAGCCTCTTCCTATATGCACAATGCCACTATAAGGACAGTGTCCTCGTTTATTCCATGTGTGGAGCTACAAGACTTCCTCCACTATTCTCATGTTGCAATCTCCACAATGCAGAGAGAAACATACACCAATACATAACTTGATTTGATGGGCCTCATCCTGGTCGTGAAGGCCTTGCAGCAGCAGCGGCAGCATGAACAAGGTTGCGGCGTTGCCAATAATATTCTCTTGCTTTGCGAGCCCTTGACCATGTCATGCAACCACTATAAAGGTGGATTTCCCTTACAAGCTACCATCATCGAATATTGTGGAGAGAACAAGCTCACGGGTAAATGCACTCCTCTGAGCCAACTCTTTCTGATCCTTCTCTGACAGAGATGTCTCAGCTCTGTAAAATTGACCAGAGATATTCAGTCAAAGACTGATGAATTATTGCTAAATTACAGCAAAACCTACAATCCAAAACTTGAAATTTTCAACTTACATCAAACCTAGGTAAAAAAACATGATTAGTAAACCTACTTGCTTCCAAATCAACTGAGTCAAAACAGATTCAAGAATGTAATCAAAACAGAGCACATCTTAGAAATAGAAAAGGGAGCAAGTAATCTGTCAAAAAGGTAAACCACATAACCATGGAGGACAACCTACTATATAATTGGTACCATGGATAATAATAAATAAATGAAAGCCTTCGCAATCATTATTAATACTTGGAAAGCAGAAAGGTGTACTGTGCAAAAGGACCAGGACAAAAATAGAATGCGGAAAAGCTAGCATCCACTGACCAGATACAGTAGTATCGTGGTAAAAAGAGAGTGGAGTGAGGCGGCAGAAAGAACAAAGCTTGAGGTGACATACCTCTCTACAGTCTTTTCATCTCGGAATTTATTTAGCAAAAATGTTTTGTCAGAAGAGTCGGAATGAAAATCTTTCAACGGTTCAGCCACAGGCAAACTACAAATTAAAGATGACAAAAATGGATCTGGGGCAGCAGCGGGAGGATTCGATACATAGGATGGTCCACCAAGAAAGGATTGCAAACTGCCATCTCTTAAATCTTTTCTCAGCAAAGAGAGCAAAGAATGAGACCCAGAAGATACTTTTCGGACTCTGCGTCTGCGCTGCATGTGTTCTTCATTAAGGAAAGCCATGAATAAGTCATGTTCCTAAGAAAACCATGTAATTTGAAGAGAAAATGTTGCAAAATGTTAAATAGTAAAGCCATATGTGCTCGATGAAAGCACTATGGTGAGAAGTAAAAAAGGATATCTTGAAGTAACTTGCATGCTGCACCGTCAGGTGGCCTATCAAGTCCATCCCAACCCTTCCAGCACAGATGGGGCAAACCTGAAAGTGCAATTCACGTAATTCCATGAGTGCTTATTATTTGAATTCACTCTATATATATTCTATAGGCATTTATTTTCTGACAGGGACACTAAGCACGGTAGCACTGCTTACATCAAGTCCTATGGGGAAGAAAAGAAGCAACTGAACTGCCAAATACCAGTAATGTAAGTGAAAAACAAATTATGTGTAGCTACATCTCTCTAGGATTTTGGTAATTTAAGTAAGTTAAAGGTAACCCAGTGTGTAGCAATAAAAGAAGAAACTAACTCTGGAATATCGAGTGCCACTCTTTCCCTTCTATACACAACTCTACTCCAGCACCACCACCAATTAATCAGTGTGACACAACTTTGACCTAATGGAATGTTTAAGAACCATAGATCCGAACTCTTAGCTACACACTGAACGAACATGCCCTGCATAGCAGAGAGCAGCTATACCTCAAACAACACGAAACGAAACAACGCACAGCCACTATGAAAAGAAGGCTGAACCTTTACAGTTTAAAGGACTTGGGATTTGAATTCTAAATAAGAAAAGCAACAAAAGGTTGGGACCCAAATCGATAATACACGTCGCCTAAGAGGGCCTGAGACTAACAACAAGAAACTGAAATCTGTACAGCATCTAAAAAAAATTGTAAAACCAATTGTACTGGCCAGCAGTAACACATAAATACAGCTATGGGAACTCCAGAGGCCAACCCCATTCCATAATTCCAACCAGCAAGACCATAAAAGGGTCTCATTCAAATAGCTTGGTTTCTAAGTTTACAAGGCAATCATAATCGCCCTAAAAGGAATTTTATTCCTAAATTTTTAACACCTAAGAAACAAAACAAAAAAAAAAAACTTCCTAGAGGAACACGCAAAGATCTCATCTTCCTAGCAATCCACAAAGCAACAAACCTAATCTACGCCTGAATTACATGGCAGCAGTGCATATTACCAACGATTAAAGCCTGCGAGTTCCGTGTAACCACTTAAATTGTGCGATATCAACGTTTCCGACCTCCAGCGTGACAAATCGTAATAGCTACAGGGACACGGGCCTAGAAATGTGGAATTTTTGCTAAATTTATGTGAATCAGATAGGACAGGGGGCGAGACGACATACCCCGCGCTTGGCCTCGACGGCGTGCTCGTCGTCGATGTGGCAGCAGAGGCCGACGAAGTCGAAGTCCTCGCCGCAGAAGGGGCAGTTGTAGGCCTCCGCCCCGCGCGCCTCCACGTCCTCCCCGCCGCCTGCGTCGACGTCATCGAACCCCATGTACAGATCTGCGGAAACCAGCCACAGCCATCACGCGCGCGCGCGCGCATCAGACCCCGACATCGAATCAGAAACGAGCCAGGCAAAAATCCCAAGACGAAATCAATCAGCCGATTGGCCGTACCGTAGCGGGACTGCAGGCGCCTCGCGGCTGCGGCGGCGGAGGCGGAGGATGAGGAGGAGCGGCCCCACGCGTCGCCGGCGTCCATGGCGGGGTGGATCCGGAGGAAACCCTAGCTTCTTCGTTGTCCTCTCTTTTTCCCCTTTCGGATGGTGCCGTGATTTTCTTGCCAGGCTTTTTTCTGTCCGCTCTCTCTTTCTTTCTTGCCACTGCTCTGCTCCGGTGCGAGCGTGCGGTGTCTGTTGGCTTTTTGCCAGAGCGGGCCGGTTGCGAGTGATTGCGCGGTTCCAAACGGAAAGGTGGGGAACGATGGGCCATCGTTGTCAGTGATACGTCGTGGGGCGAATCGGTGCATCAGCATTCAGCCATCAGATCAAGCATATCTGGTGTGTGGAACCTGTCGGTGCACCGGGTGTACCCAACCTTATCCCACATTCAAAAGCTAATAATAAGAGACGGAAAACTCAAAATAAAGGAGAACGTAGCTTTTATTTTAAAAATTATAGATTTAAAGTTTTAATTTTTTTTTAAATGTACCTAGTCAATGAATAACAAGTTATCTTTTATGCGGATCTCTTGCTAAATCTAAACACAAAACTGAAAAGAGATGGAAAATCATACGTTCAACTCCAAATAAATTGAGAGTGGAAATTTGACCAAACGAGCGAGGACGCAGAGTGCGGATACGGTGGCACCGGACCAGGAAGGGATCACTGCCTAGAATCGACGAACCGTTGCGGATCCGCGCCCGTCGCTGC
This sequence comes from Lolium rigidum, assembly GCF_022539505.1. NCBI lineage: Eukaryota > Viridiplantae > Streptophyta > Magnoliopsida > Poales > Poaceae > Lolium > Lolium rigidum. Next base: position 268,884,923 of record NC_061511.1, read on the forward strand.
CTCCCATCGAGCTTCGCTCGGAATCCATGCCGGCGAGCGGGGCAATCGCGGCAAAATAGGAGGGGCGCAGCTACTTTCAAGATATGGAAAAGGAGATGCAGGCGGAGGGTGTGCTTCTCGGTGGCTCGGCGTGGCCGGAGCGACGTAAATCAAGGGTGAAGGATGGCGGCGGCGTGGGCGGTGCGAGGGTTCCGAGCGCAAACGCATGCGCACGTCATTTTCGTCTCAATGTGGGAAGCGGCAAAAGAGGTGCCCCCGTATATGGAGTACACGGACTCGAAAATACAGCGAGCGGCAAAAAAAAATCTGATCATCTAAGTGCTATTAAACCGAGACGGAGGAGTAATATTTATTGGGCCAGTAGCTTCTTTTTTAAAGGCGGGCCAGGAGCTTATTCGTTTACAATTTTGTGTGGGCGTAAGCCCATTAATTCTCAAAGTTTACAACGCCCGTCAATTCTTGTAGAGGGCCAGATTTTGCGGTTTATAATTTTTAGTAGGCCTATGCCCATTAAGTCACCAGGTTTGAAAAGCCCGTTAAGTTTCACAGAGGGGCTGATTTTGCTGATAAAACAGAGGGCAACATTGTCTAAAAAAAAACAGAGGGCAACATGGGACACTTTAAGACGTACAGTACTCCTGTTTCGATATGTAGTTTGGCAAAAAAAAAAAAAAATGTAGATGCCTAATCTAGGTCTAGGAGTATAAACAGACAATCTGTAGACCCTCGTCAGAGAGTTTTAGTACTGCTACATCGCGAGATCCATTCGTATCTCGTTCAGTTCCTGATTCCACATGCTTCAAATGACGCGAATTAAATTTCACCATTTTGTTGATAATGGTGTTTCATTGTACAAACCCTTTGCTGTTGCTGTCTTCGTTGATTAAATTACACTTTACTTATCTTTTGCCTAAATCACCAATTATACGTGTAATCTGTTGCACTATGATCTAAATCTGGGATCAACCTGCTTAACAACAAATTTGATGGTCGAGACCCACATGTTAGTGATGCTATGGCGTCTACGTGTCATCAACTAGATTTTTTTTTTGAACATGTCAGAAAATATGAAAAAATTGAAGTCATTGAAATATAGACTAAAAATTCTACGAATTATGAATCACTTTAGTACATCAGTTAAAAATATTTATCACTTGTTGTGAAATTCGGGCAAAATTTGGTGAATCTTTTAAAAATGGAAAAATCTAGTAAATAAAATATCATGAACTAAATAATCAGAAAACGTGTGAAAAGATTTGACCTTCCCATTTAAAAGTTATCAATTTTTCTTAGATTCTGGCAAAATTGATGCAATTTTCGAACTTTTAAAAAAATAGTAACTGAAACAATATGGCATATGTAATCTAGATAAGTGACATAATTTAGAGAAGTAAATTAGGTAAAAGGTAAATTTTAAGGTTAAGCAGTTTATCCCAGATTTAGACCTCTATGAAACAAATATACGTATAATTGGTGATATATGCAAAGACATATAAAGTGCATTAGTTTGAGCAGCGAAGACAACAATAGTGAGTTGTTTGTGCAATTTCCTCCCAAGATAAGTCTCATAAGTGAGAACGACTAACTTCATCGCCCCTAGAAGTTAACATACTTCATGTGGTCGAGGAGAGGCGACCAGCCACCGAGGGTGTTTGTTTGGGCTCCCTGCTGCTATGTTGGTGCCACATGACCCAGATTGATGATCGGGAGCATGACATGGATATAGACGCTGACAACCTTGTGAGAGATGCTTGTGTCTACAAAACCCATACTGGACATGAAATATATTTATTTTGGTCTGCTTGGGTTGGCCCACAGATATATATATGTGGATGAGTTCATCCATGGTCCGTTTGGGCAGGGCGTGCAACTTAATGGAGAGCCCCGTTTGGTTCGCCGGCCTTGGCTATTTTATCTCTTTCTTGTTTTCCACTTCATCATTTTTTGAACAGAAAAGAAAAATGCTACAACCAAATAAATTGAAATAGCTTGCAAGTAAATAAATAACATATTTCAGAAGAAAATTAAAAAGATGAGATGAGATGACTGATCTTGGTTCGCCGGCCTTGGCTATTTTATCTCTTTCTTGTTTTCCACTTCATCATTTTTTGTACAGAAAAGAAAAATGCTACAACCAAATAAATTGAAATAGCTTGCAAGTAAATAAATAACATATTTCAGAAGAAAATTAAAAAAGATGAGATGAGATGACTAATCGGTGATGACTCGGTGTTGCTCTCCCCTTCCACGCGTTCTTCTGCCCAGCAAAGCACCAACTCTAGCGCTATCACGGCCATGGTCACCGTGGCCCTGTAGTCCAGGAAGATGAACGGCCGCGCCGCCACCATGGACGGCATCCCCAGGCTCAAGTCGAGCACCATCAAGGCTGTCACCGCCATGAGAGGACGAGATTGTCGCGGCGACTAGCGTTGGTGGTCGGCTGGTCGCGTCAGCCATTGGTGGAGGAGCCTACGAGGGCCAGCGGGAGGCGGCCTCCACGAGGATCTAGTCCGGGAGGGGTAGGTGGTACAGGGAGGGAGCCATGGAAGGCCAACAGGAGGAAGAGATAGGGGCGGTGTCGGCCGGCGTTGGTGGAGATGGCTGGCGGCGGTGACTAGCGGTGCTATTCCTAGCAGACGGAGGAGGAGATGAGGTGGTGGCCGTCGACGTTGGTAGTGGAGGCCAGCGAGGGCGGTGGCGCCAGCGTGGCGGCTAGCCCTAGCTAGCAGAGGAGAACGAGAGCGAGCGAGATTGGGAGGGAAAATCGCATCGTGAGTATAGCCAGGGCCACAGCCACAAGTAAATTTTTTGTGGACGGCTCGTGAGCCCACCGAGCCGAGCCTTGAGGCCACTTTTCAGTCTCTCATATGCGGCAAGTCAAGCCTGGGCTTGGCTCGAAATCACTCGAGCCTATGCGAGCCGAGCCTCGAGCCGGCTCGGCTCGGCTCGATTCCACCCCTACAACATACGAGGTTGAACAGTGCTCCAGTCTGGCATTGGAACCAACGGTAGAGGGAAAATGCGGGAAACACAGGAACATCCATGCAACATGGCAAATCATGACACCATTTTTCATTTGTCTGATCTCGATCAGTCGGACCTGGACACCATCTTGGCCGAAGCCATGACGTCCACTTCGTTCGCTGCATGTGCCGATGCCGTGCGTAGCTCATTCCACGTACGCACGATCAGATAAGATTGGGCGGTTCGGCCTGATCCGAGCTATTCCCCCATTTGTCTTCGTCCTACTCCGTTTCGTCGGCCGGTAAAGCGAATCTCAACCCTCCGTAGGCATAAAGATCCGATGCCATGGAAGCTGCATGTCTCTCTCCCGAAAGATGCGCGTCGGGTATTCGGCCGCGAAAGCTCCCCGCTTTCGTCGCCGCTCTACGTCGTCCTACTCTACTTCTGTCCGATGTGCCCGCCGACGTTGGAAGTGGCAACCGGCGACAGCAGTGACGCTTCAGGTAGGGCACCGATCGAACGAGACCTGAGTTCCCCTCTCAGAGAAACAAAAGTTGTGACTGACACTCACTGAGAATTAATTTAACGATTTCCTTAGTTGTCAGATGATTGTGAGTTCTTTAGTTGAGATTTGCATTGTGATTCGTGTTAAAATGAGTTATAATTGATTTGCAGCTAAGATTATTTTAGTTGCAAATGACGTTGTAGTATAGAAAAATATCTACATCCTCAAATTGTCTCGTGATTCATGCTAGTTATGACTTATGAGTTGCAACATGGGTTGCAATTGCCTGAATAGTTTGACTGCTTTGTGATTCCTACAACTCATGAGATGATGCCATCAATTTTCAATTGCAACATACCTTGAAACCATTAAATTAATGATGGGGTTGATGATGGGGTGGCCGACCCATGATCCGGGGCGTGTGCCCGTGAGCTCATGCCTACACCCATAGTCTAAAACTGGTCATCTTATCAATTTTAGCCTCTTAGGTTTTTTTTAGTTGACTCAGACTTAGTACAATTTTATACTAAAATTGAGTCAGTTAAAAAGAGCCGGAAGGAGTACATGTCATTTCTCCTCGACATTGATGACATGGGCCATTATTTCTCGCCAACGTTGATGACATGGAAAACACTTCTCCACACGGTCTTCTCAACTGTTCTCTCCTTCTCTAGATCCTTGGACGAGATCCCCAATTCGAACTCGTCGTCCCATTGCAGCTTTGATCCTTTGATCCATGCATGTGCATACCTGATTTCACCTTTTTGTTGACAGTGGTGTTTTATTAGACAAATGGAAGTCAAATTTCTTGATCACGCCCAAAAGAATGACAAGATAAGGAGAAAATTGCACAAAACACACATTTTTGTTATCGTCGCTACCGCTCACTTAACTCGTCTTTTGAAGAAATCACTAACTATACATATACTCGAGGTTCAAATCTAGGATTAAGCTGCTTGATAACAGATCTGACGACCGGGACGCACACATTAGTGATGATGTGGCATCTATGTGTCATCAACCAGAAGACTTTTCAAACATTTCCGACAATATGAGAAAATTCGAGTACTTAAACACAATATAAACTAATAAATTTGGGAAGATTTGAGTCAGTTTCAACATCCGTTAAAAGTATTTATCACCTTTTGTGAGATTCGCGCAAAATTTGGTGAATTTTTTATAATGAAAATAAATGAAAAATCCAGTACATAAATAACACGAACAAAATAATCTTGTAAAGTTTGAAAAGAATTGACCTTCTTGTTCAAAATTTGTCTCTTTTTCTAAGATTCGGGCAAAATTGATGAAATTTTCGAACTTTTCAAAAAATCTAGTAATTGAAACAATATAGCATGTGTAATATAGATAATCGATAGAAATTTCATAAGTAAATTAGTTACAAGATAAAGTTTAAGGCTAAGCAACTTAATTCAAGATTTGTATATCTATCAAACAAATACACGTATAATTCATGATTTGTGCAAAAGATATAAATAAGTAGTTTGTGCAATTTTCAACAAGTCTCCTAAATCAGAGCGACTCACTTCATCGCTCTGTGTCTTGAACAAACCCATGTATGGAATCTAGATCTAAGATTAGGAGTATAGTACACGCATAGGTGTGGGTGTTTCTGTTACCATCCGTTGGAGAATTTTTCCATCTGCCAAAGTGAGTGTGAATCTCCAGTAATAAATAGACGGCCAAGAACACACACCCATATGTGTGTACAAAGTCCACTCTTATAGTAAGCACATAATATGGAGCCCAGGAAAACACTCGGATGAACCGGGCGGCATTTGCTCCGGGTGGAACTCGCTATACCATTGGCCAGGGGATAGGTGGTCCCTTCTATAGTGGTGGCAATTCTTTTTTACTGCAATCACCAATACAGCTACAAATACATAGGGATGGGACCCGCCACTGGAGCAAATTTATTTCCCCATCACCATCCCAGAGACTCATTCTGAGCATCTGCTGCTCGGTAGCAGAACGAGCTCTCCCCGAAGATTTTTCCCAGCGATGGTCTACCTACGGCGATAGGTGCGGGAGTTAGTGTTGGATCCCCGAGCTCCAAGCGGCGGTGAAGTTTCAACAGTGCAAGCGGGAGATACGGTGCAAGGTGAGCGGGATGGCGGTGCAGGCATCCGTGGTTGATGCGACGGCGCATGTCGTGTGGCTGGCGGCTTGACCTGATGCGATGGGAGGCGAGCTGATGCGTTGACGACTCACACTGAGTAGCCGCGGCGGCAGGAGCGGCGCCTGACACATTGCGGCGGCGGAAGGACCGGTGCCCTGACACAACACAAACAGTGGGAGGATTGGAGCTGTGGTGTTTCCGTTCTGTGGTGCCCGTGGCGGCCATGGCCGCCGTAGAAGGTATCGCCGCGCAGTTCTTGCAGCATCCACTGTCCGCGACTCTGCGTCGCATGGTGTCTGCTGGTCCAGCGGCGAAGGCGGTGCCCGCGGACGCGCTGTGGCTGTGCCTTATATCGACGGCGGCACATGAATCATGCAGGCCGGGACGGTCGGCTGGACCGACGAGCCGCTCTGGACATGAGCATTGAGCTCCACGATGCCTCGCCGATTAAGGCCAGTCCGTGGATCGTAATTACCTCTGCGTCGGCCTCTCTCTCTCCAAAAGTGTGAGGACCGTGTATGCAACCATTCATATGGTAGTACTTGCTGCGAAAGACGATGGCTGCTGCTTGCCGGAGCGTGCGAACGGAGGTTGCAGTTTTGAGCAGCAGTAGAGGCGGAGCACGGCATGTTCATACTCGTCTTGATCCGGGCCGCTCCAGCGGTGGAATAGCTCGGGAACCAGAACGCCACCGCCGACATCGCTGCTCACGCCATTTTCATTTTCTTCCCTACACCGCGACGCTGCTTTTTCTCTCGCTCAGCGACTCCGCGCCCCTGCCTCTGACCATGCGCAGGCGCGCAGTCTGTTGTGCCTGCCGTCGCTGCCTTGTTTCAGGCTGTCTGCCGTCGCCGCATAATTTCAGCAAGAGAGACTGCAGCCTCAGAGGAAGGACCACGTGGGGGATGGACCACTGGGTGTTCAGAGCATCTCCAACAGAGGCTCTAAAATTTGACGCTGTAAAAGTCGTTTGCAGCGCGCTCGATCCGGATACAGCGCGCGACACTGACGCGAGCTTCGCCGGAGGCTCTATTTTACAGCGCAACCAAAAAAGACAAATACAGCCCTTCGCCAGAGGCTGTAAAATAGAGCTCCACAAACAAGTTTTGTCAACATACATACATCAAACAAGATCAAACATGCCACAATTAAATCTGAAAAAATCAACTAAAATTTACAACTCTAAACATACCACAAATAAAAGAGAGCAAGCTAGTCTATTTCATGCGCCCGCGGCCATTCCATGCGCGCGTGCCGACGCAATCGATTTAGCTAGCAATGCAATCGCGGCCGCTGCAATTGATCTAGCTAGCAACGCGCGCGGGCCGCCGAAGCAAACAATTGAGCAGCAAAGCGAGGCGGCAAGCGGCAGGCGAAGCTCGCGCTGGCCGCGGCGGAGGCCCAGGGCAGGCGCGCGAGGAGAGCCATGGCGGGCGAAGCTCCGCGATGCGGGGGGCAGGCTGGGCCGACGGAGCTCGACGGAGCTAGACGGAGATTCATGCGGAGGTCCGCGGAGGGCCAAGCGCTGCCGCTGGATCTCCTCATCGTCGCAGCGCGGAGGACCGGGCGCGGCTGGCAGACCTCTTCGTTCGTCGCAGACGAGGCCAAGATATTTCGAAGTCGTTTTTCTTCGCGCGGTGGCGAGGATAGCGTTGCCAGTTTACAGCGCGCTAGCCGACGCACCAGATATACAGCTTTGGATAGCACAAACTAGCGCGCGCACAAAAATATTTACAGCGCGACCTAATTTGCAGCGTCTGCTGGAGGGCGCAAAAGCGCGTTCGGCGCTGTATATTGACGGGTTTTTTTTAGCGCAGGACTAGTTTACAGCCTGTGTTGGAGATGCTCTTATACTGCCTTTCTTTCAGTTCATCCCAGATAAAATACGAGCCAGTTTGCCAGACCATACCGCATGTTGGACCAATAGGATCTCGACTTGCGCCGGGAGCATATGTCGCCCAGTTCACTCTATTCACTCTCGAGCCCAGTTCTTAGTAAACACATAATTCAAAAGGTCTTTCATAATAGGTTGGCTCTTAGCACGTTATCATATGAAGTGTTGTATCTTGAGATACTAGTGATCCAATATGTTGTTTCTTAGTAGTGTTGTATCTAAATTTAATAATTTTGGCATGCATATGATTGGGCTACTGATTTCTTTTGCATATGGTCACTTGCAAGTGTAATATGAAACACCACTCTCTTTCATCATTAAATAGCATGCCCCATAAGCAAAGTACCTAAAATATCGTGCTAAGAAACCTCCATGGTGAAAGTGCTACTCCCTCCGTCTCAGTTTACTAGTAAGTCACAAGATTCATTGGTAACTCATTCAGTTGCTATCACCACATTCTTTGATTGTTATGCGACTTAAATTTCACATTTTTGTTGACAAAGTCTTTTGATTGGACAAATGAAAGTCAGATTCCTTAACCGCCCCCTGAGCATGACAAGACAAGTATCATAAATTAGAGCCTCACTTCACCGCTCCCAACAGACATCATGATGTCGAGAACAGGCGACCAGCCACCCTCGAGTGTTCTTCTGGGGCTCCCTCCTCCTCCAGCGCTGGTGCCACATGACCCGGATCGTTTAATGCCGATCTCGATCTCGATCGAGAGCATGACCTGGATATGGACGCCGACGACCTTATGGGAGATGCTTGTATCTACAAGACCCATATTGGACATGAAATTGTTTATTTTGTTTTGCTTTGAAATGTGGACGTGTTCATCTATGGTCTATTTGGGCTGGGGGTGGGGGAAGGGGGCAAACTTAACAAAGAGCCGAATTTGTTCCGCTCTTTACCTATTTTTTCCATTTCACCATTTTAAAAAAGAAAACAACAATGTAGTTTAAAATCAAATATATTTATATGGCTTGCAAGTAAATAAATAATATATTTCACATGAGATGACAAGTGGTTTCGTATCCTACGTGAGCCCAAATACTCCTAATTAAATTGCTCGAAGTTGATTGTGAATGTTCTGATCATGGATCTCGTGATGCACACGGAGGACTCTTGAAACGATGCTTCCCCAGGCTCGACCACATGGAATGAGGTGGCGGTGTCTAGGAGGAAGAAGTAACTAGACGTCGGTAATGGCGAAGCTGCATGGTGTTTGTGATGTCAATTGACATCACAAAATTCTGGTGAACACCATGCTATTAGGTATAAATACATTAGTTTTGATCCAAAAAGTACTACATAATGAAATCACATGTCTGATCTAAAGCTTATTTTGGTGTTTGGCATCGCTTAGCTCCTGAACCCAGCTCCACCACTGGATGCCAAAGGTGATGGATGCAGTGCCCAAGGTCCTCTGGTAGCGGCAAGTGCGACAACAACACAAGCAAGAAAACTGGCCTCCAGCAAGCAGCGGCCGATTCGAGCGGCAGCGACGAGGAATGGTGCAGGTGGCATCGATGCAACGGTGTTGTGGAGAAGAGGGACGGGATCGATTTGGTTGCAAACTAGTATGTGTGGCACTGACGGGCAGGGGTAAGAGAAGACAAGAGGAGGACACGGCGTCGTCCGCGTGATAACATTCCCAGCCCAACCTTCATAGTACATGTTTAGTATTAGACATTTGGAGGAAAAAAATAACCATTAATTTGATCAACAAAATATTAGATATATGGCACAAAAATTAATACAGTAATTAAATTTATATTTAAAGAAACTTTTCATTAACATAATATTTGTGGTATACTATATTTTATATTTCATTGATCCAATTAGCAGTTAAATTACTTCTTGAAATATTTAATACCCGATAAACTTGTATGGAGGGAGTAGGTAGATCCATGCAACATGGCAAATCATGACACCATTTTTCATTTGTCTGATCGATCAGTCGGACATTGACACCTTGAGTTCTTGGCCGAAGCCATGACGTCTCCCCACTTCGTTCGCTGCATGCGCCAACGGCGTGCGTACCTCGTTTCACGTGCATGGTCACAGATAAGATTCGGCGGTTCGGTCAGCGTCTTCCGTCGGCCGTCCGCGCGCACGTCGTTCTCCCGAACCCGAAAGATGCGCGCGCCTGGTATTCCGCCACGAGAGCTGGACTCCGCCTTTGTCGCCGCGAGAACGTGCCTTGTGTCCCGTCAGCCCGCCGACGTGGCGAGACGTGACAGCGAACACGTCAGGTCAGAACGAGACGAGAGTTCCCCTCTCATAAAGAAAATACTTTGTTGTCCCAAAAATAGATGCGTATGATATTTTTTGTGTGTGACTAGTTCTCATGCTGCAGATAATAAGTTAGTTGTTGTAGAATAATGTAATCAAATCTTAGTTGCAATCGATGTTAGAATGGATCACAAAGCAAATCCAACAGCTTAGAGTTATTTTTTAACGTCACTTGCAACTGAAAATTTTCACTTACAACTGAGAAAATCTTAGTTGCGACTAAATTTGCAACTCAAGTGCAGGAATCATAATGCAAATCCAACACTGCAGAAGTCTACTAAGTACGGACTTCTTTTTCAGTCTATTGAGAAGCATTTCCAATAATTTTCAAAGTTTGATCCACTATATATAGAAAAATACACACAATATGAAAATATATTTTATAATGATTCTCATAACATTAATTTAAGATTACAAATATTGACACTTTTTTCATATAATTGATGAAAATTTGAAATGTTTGATTTTGATTAAAAGCTATAGGCATCTTTATATTTTGTAAAGATGAAGTACTAAATGGCCCGAGCTCGATCGTTACGCGTCACATCACGCGCGATGGCCGCGCCGTGCTGCGGCGAGGGATGGTGGCGCTTAGGGCATCTCCAGCGGCGCGACGCATCGCGTCCGTTTGCGTCGATCTTTTTGGTCGAAATCGACCGCGCGTCCGTTTGCGTCGGGGGTGGCTCCAGCGGCAGGACGCATTTTTTTAGGACGAATCCTTTTTTTTAACATGAAACATAGTTTTACATAGTTAAAAAATAAACCTAAAAAGCCTACTGCTCCTCGCCGCTGTGCTGCTCCTCGCCGTTGTGCTGCTCCTCGTCGCTGTCGAGCACGATGAGCTTCGGTACGACCCAAGGCCAGTTGGCATCCGGGGGAGCGTACGCCGGGCGCGCCGCCGCCGGTGCTCGAGGTTGAGAAGGTGGAGGGGCCAGTACTGCGGCTGTGGCGGCGGTGGAGGCGCCCGGTCTTCGCGGCCGTGGCGCCCGAGCCTGCGGCCGTGGCGGCGGTTGAGGCGCCCAGTGCTCGCGGCCGTGGCGGCGGTGGCGGAGGCGCCGCCGACTCCGGAGCGCCTGTCGAAGTGCTTCATCCGCCGACGAGCCGGCGGCATGACGGCGGTGGCGTAGCGGGGCAGCGGCGGCTGCACAGGCGCCTCGTGCTCGGAGACGAGGACGGTGACCTTCGCCATCTCGTCGTCCGTCATGTTGTCCGGGAAGTCGAAGTTCCGGCCCTCCGCCAAGGTCTGCTGCCATTCGTGGAAGACGACAGCGACGTAGTCGTCGCTGTCGTCCTTCACCTCCTCGCTATGGTACGCGAGCGCCTCGACGTAGTCGTCGTCGTACACGGCGTAGGTTTCGTCGTCGTCGTCGGCGTCGTTGTGCTTGCGTCTCGCCGACGTCGCGTCCGCGCTCGCCGACGACCGCGTCGGCGCCTGCGCCGACGACGAGCCGGCGGTGCGAGCCGAAGGGTAATCCCCGTCGCCCATGAAGCCTGCCCTTCATCTCCTGTCCGTCTCCATGGACGGTACGTACGCCAAAGCTCCGAGTCGATGGCGTACGCCGGATCGTCGCGGAGGTCCGCCGGCGGATACCGCCTCTCGCGCCGGATCTCCGCGGTCCGATTAGGCTCGCGCGCGCAGTGCCGGAGGGATAGGCACCCGGCGGCAGCTGAGCCGCCAGCCGCGCGGCAGCTGCACGCCGGACCGGGCGTCGTCGCACGACATCCATTGGCCGTGCATGAGCCTCCCCACCGAGACGGGGAGCGGGATCTTCTTGCTGCTGCTGCCGGAGGCCTCGAAGTCATTCTTCTTCCCCATGGCGCTGCGGCGGTGGTGGTGGTTGTGGAGGTGTGTGCGAAGGAGCGACGCGGCCGATGGACTTTTATGGGCGGGCGCGCGCGGGATACGATGCCATTGAAGGCGCCGCAGAAGCCCAGCCGCCGCCCGCCAGTGCGCGCGCAGAACAGGCAGCCGCGCCATTGATGGCGAAGGCTGCGGCGCGCACGCGAAACGCCGACCGCCCGAATCGATGCCCTCGATGCGGACTCGGCCGCCGGGCGGGCCCGGGGGGAAGCGAGCGGACACTTTGCGCGTCCGCCGAGCGTCCGCCGAGACGCAAACCTGGCGCATATTTGGGCCAGGTTTGCGTCTCCGCGGACGGCCCGGTCACTTTGCGTCGCCCCGCTGGAACAGGCCCCAGACGCATTTCCGGTCACACCGGACGCAAACGGTCGCTGAGTGTCCGTTTGCATCGTGTCCGGTGGAGATGCCCTTAATCATGCATGAAGACACCAATTGACTACGCCGGCCAGCATGGCCACGGGCAGTTGGTTGGGCGCTCACACCCATTTCGGTTCTCTCCGACATTTGAGCTAGCTAGCTCGACATGGACGTGACAGCCATCGGCATGGAGACACTTAGGGCGTGTTTGGTAGACCGGGCCTACTCAGAATTTCGCATCTCAACCGAGATATTGGGGAGAGAATGTGTTTGTTAGCCCGGGTCGGGTCTCCTCAGCAGTGCTCCCTCCATACGAAAAAGCCCTCAGAACCAGGCTGAGTAGTGAAGCCCAAATCGAGCTTCACAGCTCGCCCCGGCTCTCCTCATCCCGCAGAACACTGTTCGCGGCCCCCAGCACCCCCAGACCCCACCCGCAACTTGCCATTTCCCCCTCGTGCTGGGGACGAGCAGGAGCACGGCCGCCACGACCCGGAGCGGGAGGAGCTGGGGACGGCCGCCACGACCCCGGCGACGGCCAGCCGCGCCGCCACAACCCGGAGCGGGAGGAGCTAGGGATGGCCGCCACGACCCCGGCGACGGTCAGCCGCGCCGCCTCCGCCGCCACGACCCGGAGCGGGAGGAGCTCGGGACGGCCGCCACGACCGCGGCGACGGCCAGCCGCGCCGCCTCCAGCCACGGCGACCAACCGGGCGCCAGCGTCGGCCGCCAACCGCCGCCTCCGAAAAGCGCCGCCCAAGCTACTGTCTCCTCTGTGGCCCGCCGCCTCCAGCCACGGCCGCCAACCGCCTCCAGCCTCGGCCGGCAGCCACCTCCAGCCATGGCGACCCGCCAGCCACGGCTCCATGGCCGCCACCCACCTCCAGCGACGGTGCCTCACGCCGGCACGGCCGCTGCGTGCCTCGATCTGGTGGCACTCCGGCAAGAATGGATGCAGGGACCCGATTGCTTTTTCTTTTTTTTTGTGTAAGGACCTTTCTGTAAAATCTGGACCAGATAATATCTCAACACATACAAACCAGCCAAACAATATCTCAACTCAGCTAGTATGAGGACAGACGAGCTACCAAACACACACCAGAATCTCAGCTCATCATAGCTAAGCTGAGCATGTATAAGGGGAGAGAGGGATTCTCTGTTGACCCGGGCTACCAAACACACCCTTATTGTGGCGATCGACCTACACAACGGAGACACGCACTAGTGCCACGATGTTGTTAGTCGTGTTACGCAAGTTTCATTAGTGTAACGTCGTTTTAGGGATTGCATAATGCATGACGACCTGCGGCACCTGCCGTTGCTTACCTACGTCTAGCCCTACACACCAAAATAAGTGTACTCCATACTTAACATTTCCGCTTTGCCTTTATCACACTACTATAGCCGCCACCGTCTCATTACAAGTTTTATCCACCAAACACTAAAGAGAAGGAGAACATAAATTTATTACTATTTTCGCTCGGCGCTATTGCTGATGTTTAGATTTACAGTCCATCAACTATAGCATTTTAAAACAATATAGGTAGTTCAAGGGTCGAAGCCCTCTGGATTTGGCGGAAATTCAATCCAGCTCCCAGGTGAATATGACCCCTCTACCACAAAAATATATATGGTTCGCTGGGTTAAAAAAAATTGACAAAAAAATTCTAAATGCACATCTCATAATATATGTGCATTCCTCAAGTTTCGTGAAAAATAATAATTTTTATGGTCTATGTAAAAAAGAGAAAATTTGTCTTGTCAAAAGTATTATTTTTAGCACCGAATTTTATCTTTTTACACACGTCATACGACAAGTTGATTGTTCGTGAAACGAATTTGTTGGTGCGTAGCATGTGAAGATGTACGTGTGAATTTTTTATTTCATTTTTTGACATTTCAAAATGAAAGGAGCATATGCTCCCATGAGCGAAAACACTACTCCCTAAATTCAGCCTCTTTCTTGATAGGGCTATGACGATCATATGGCAAACACTACTATATATGGCACCCTATATGGTTAGTTAAACTTGCTAAAGTTTAACTTTTGCGAAAATCAATACGCACTATGTTATGGCAAGGATGGAGTATGAGAATGAGGGACTAAACTTTGATAACGATTTGGACACAAAAAAATATAGTTTTTTTTTTACTTTTTAACTTCCTCGATCGACAATTACCCCTTTTGGAAAATGTACAAGAAAAATCTTTAATATAATCTTGGTTCTTTAATCTTCTTTTTTACATGCTGGTTCTTTAATCTTTATCATCAAGGGAGATGATGCCTGATTTAGCCTGGGTGGAGTAACATGCAGCACGCAGATCCGTTTTCTTCTAGAAACCAATCAGAGCATGTGCAGCGGACTTCAACAACAAAGTAGCCGACTTGATTCCGACGACCTACTAGAAGGCAGCTTTTGTCTTTTGTGTTAGGGGAATTCTAGGCAGCCATGCTATTTTTTTTTGTTCGTCTTTGTCGAATCAGGAAGAAAAATAACCGCACATGTTGTAGCCCACGCATACGTGCCAAATCGTGATCAACTTGTGTTCTCCTCGCCTCGAATAAACATTGAGGACATCACGGCCTACGCACACCAATGCGTACAACTCAGTTGTCATGCACTCTCTGCATATTATTTTGCTATGGTAGTTGACTTGCAACTACTGGTAGAGACACAAGGCATCTTTTGTTTTCCGTTATCAACCGACACCCGTTCTTGCTATGCACGCAAGAGAGGTGCGTCGTATTATGGCAAGGACAACACCTTTAATGAATCTGCATATGGTAGCCACAGAGTGATTTTAGTTGGTTTGCCACATCTATGCTTGACCTATGTTGAAGCCACACCATGCATTGGAGAGACGTACAACACATCAATTCTGGGTTTGTTTGAGGGAGAAGAAAACAAATGGTCAGCTAAGATTAGAGTAGAGAACCAACATATGGTTGGATGGTTAGGAGGCCACTCGCCACCTCCATGACTCCATCCCACAAGAGTTTAGACTTAAGGTTTGATATTATAGTGTCTCATAAATATGGAATATTTTTCCAGTAGGAGAGGGTGTTCATGTCAATAACGAGATATCTGTGGTGACTTTGGCAACAGCAAGACCTATTGAATCAACCATTATTTGGACTTAGTTTCTTGAAGGTGCTCATATCGGTAGGATGTATGTGCGTGTGTTCATAGGGTTGAGTGTATGTGCGTATTTGTGAGCGGCTGCGTCTGTATTGTGTTTCGCAAAAAAAATCTAACATTAGAGTTAATATTTTACCATTTTAAGGTGACTACTTCATTTTAACAGATCTTCATACATATTAATTATATCTCATTTTGTGATTCTTTTGCGAGCTTTTACCGTTATATAGATTCGGGCATATTGGTGGGTCTATGCTGTAAAGGTACATGTGGTGTGCCAGTAGCCGGTTTCTGCTCTCTTTGTTTTGGTTTGGGGAAATATGTGTTACAACTAATTAACCACGTGGTTAATTGGGGAAATCCTCATGTTTTCCTCACTGGGATGTTTCTTTACTGACAACTGCTTGCAGCTGTTAGCGTTGCCAAGCGCGTGTCCCCTCTAACCAGTGCATCTCTGGAAGTGCCTCTCCCACGCTGTATATAAACAGTGCAATCACCAATAAAGAACACAAACTTGAGCATTTGCTTGTCTCTCGCTCCTCTCTCTCTCAATTTTGCATTATATTGTAAAATCATCTATTTATGCAGTCGATAAATGTAGTGACTACATTCCATGTGGATCACTAGATTCAAACATGTATGGTTCTCTCGATCTGAATCAAAACACAAATGCAACATACGTCGTCTAAGAATCAAAAAGGCACTTTTGTATAAGGAACTCACTATTGTCGGTTGTACCAAAATGTGTCGACAACAATAAGCAACACATAAGGATTACTCTTACAATGATGATTGCACATGTGTGTTTGTCATGCACAAGGATTACTCCTATAATGATGAAGCCCCGTGACCATCTAAGGGCGTGTTCGGCAACTCTCCAGCTCTCAGCTTCCCGGAAATCCGCGGCGGAGCAGCACCGAACATCCAAACTCTGCGGAGCTAGATCCGAGAAGCCAGCCAAAATTTGTGTACAAACCGCGGAGCACCACATTCGCCGATTCCCGGATCAGCAAAAGACGGAGCAGCGACAAATTACGGAGTTGTGCCACCGCAAAGTCAAAAAAACGATTCGCTGGAGGGTGTATTCGCTGTCATCTCCTCTATTCCACGTCTCCCCAATCGACCGCACGACCCCAACCTTTCCTGTGAGTATGACATAGCCGCCACACCATTTGCCACCTCACCGCCGCCGAAATCTCTCCTCCGGCCACCAGGCAGAGTCGCCACTACGCCCCACTCCTCCGGCTTCTCTCCGCACCACTCCTCCCTCGAGTAGAAGCATCCAGCCCCGACCTGGGGCGAGTTCCTCCACCGCGGCCTCAACTCTACTCTGCGCCGCCGTCCTCCTACGAGTAGTTGCGAGACGGTATTGTCGACCTCCTCCATTCACTCCTCGGCCACGACTCCGAGCAACGCCTCCATCCACTCCCGTCCGCGACCCCAAAGCTGCCTCCATCTTATTCCCATCCGCAGCTCCAGCTCGATCCCGGCCTAATTCACGAGCACGCCCCGAACTCGCCGGCATAGGCACGAAAGACTGCCCTCGTGCGCATTCCCTCCTCTCTTGGCTATGGAGGGTACGGTGGTGAGGGCAGTCAACGGGGGATTTGGGTTGTGGGGATTGGGGATTGGGGAATCGAAACTATGTGCTCTGGAGAAGACGACCAGTAAACAAAAAAAATTCTAAACGTGCCAAAAGCAGGCTGGCCCAGTAGAATCAGGCTTCCGGCCCAGCCAAAGCGTGGAGTGGTGCCGAACGTTTTGTGCTCCATGCCAGACGCCAGAGTCGCTAGCTGAAGCGGGATCCAGGGAGTTGAGCGAATCTGGAGGGTTACCGAACACGGCCTAAAAGACGGAATTTGGGATGAAGGATTTCGATAAATCTAAATATTGCTTGAGACTACAAATCAAGCTCATTTACTCAAGTACTACTGTACAACAAGCGGCCTAGATCTAGAAAATATTGGAGAAACTTAATACGAACAAGTCATATCCATCATCCAAGGTTGCCCAGTCTATAGAAGTAGAAAAGGATACACTCAAACAACGGGAAGACGTAGAGGAGACATTAGGATCTAAAGTTTCATATCTCAGTGATGAGGTATTGACTCGTCAATGCCTACAGATTGTAGACTTAGGGTTTCTTAGAAAGTGGAGGGCAAGTAGATCTCGAAGGTTGCCAGACGAACAAAGGCATCCAACTCAAAAAAATACGGTGGCTAGTGTTTGCAATGATTCGATCCTTATTTCAACCTCAACTTCCCCTTTATATAGGAGGTGAAGCCGAGGGTTTTCCGTGTCGTACAAGTACAGATTATCGGGCCGCGCTGGGACTTTCCCTATATTGATACAAGTTTCCTATAATAACTCTACTTTCCTAATCCGAATATATTCAATCTTCTGGGCCTCCAAATCTTCGAGTCCATGGACCTTCTACGTCAATTATGGACCAGGGGTATCCATGCGACATGCCACTTATGCATAACTATGTCACTCAGTGCCATTGGACCTATCAATGCAATTGATCGGGAATCACCAATATCTTTCGATATCTCCAGTGCACCATATTCTGACCTATTAGTATAGTTTACTAGAAATCTAAACTCTAGTATCGATCATCAGGGTACACCGAAAATGGCTACTTTCCTGATCCCCATAATGTGTGCCTATACAATAGAATTATCATTCCATTGATGAAATACAAGGGTCCATATTAACTTGTGTGGCGTCTGAATGATAAACCACATACATAAATCATGTGGTATTGTTTCTCTTGAATCATCAACCACTATCTACCAAGATAGTGTTGTTTGTATTGCACATATGCAAGGAATAAATATCTTGCAAGCCAAATCATCTGATAACCTTGCATGCTTGTTTATGAAGTCTCTATCGACTTTAGCATTTTAGAAATATGTTGTTGGGATTGGTATGCAACGGCTTCGGGATTTGCAAGAATCAGCACGGAAGGAGCTCCCAAGGGGGCAATGTTGTTAGCTGACACCAGTGAATATTAGCAAAACCTTCACTAGTTAGTGTTAAGTACTATTAAGTTATAGAGCATGACACCACTGGAAAAGAGTGGAATTATAGAGTACCCCAGTGCCAAATTTCCAAGCTTCGTCCCTAAGAATCGGAGGGTATGATTTGAATTACTCGTATTTAAAGCATCATAGCACACTATGTTTCCCTTTATGACTGCACTATCCAGGTTCTGGTCAAGATTTTAATGAGGTAATATTAACATAGAATTATATACCACGCTTTTTGTTTCCTCCCCCCATTCTTATAGGATAGTATAAGGCACATATATATTATCTCTAAAATCTATAGATTCACTTCATATTGAGTTGACAGAGATAATAACCATTATATGTTGTATTATTTTCTCCTTATTTTCTCACCAGATCTGAAATAGTTTAAATAACATATGCTGCACTACTACTCACTCTCTGTCCACGGGGAGACTTTATCAAGATGATGAACACTCACATAGTCATGTGATCATTAAGAGAGTGTTACAACTAAATAACCACATGGTTAATTAGGGGGGAAATCCCCACGTTTCCCTCACTTGCCTTGTTGGCAACCACGCGCCTGAGTTAGCGCTCCTAATCCCCCCTCGACACCTCTCCGTAAGACTAGTCACAATGAGAGTATCATAAGTAGTATCATGCATGCATTGTTGGCAAAAATTTGATGCGGTTCACCAATTAATGAGGTGAGAGATGGGAGTGGTATCATAATATGATACCGTATCATAGCACATAAAACTAGAAAACTTAATGGCAAACACATCATGTACACAAATTTGCATTGAAATTCTAGAAAACATTAAACATGATGATATTATGATACTATGCATTATTGGGGTAGTATCGTAAGCTAGTATCATGTACATGATACTAGTATATGATACTTCCCATTGTGAGTAGTCTAAAAATGCCTCTCCGTATAGAAACAATGCCATCATCAATAAATAATACATATTTGAATGATTTGTTTGTATCTCACTTGTTGTCTCTGGATCACCTCTCCCGGTTGTATATAAACAGTGCAATCATCACTTGAAATAGTCAACAATAAGCATGAGAGGAGCTAGCCTGGCATGCAGAAAAACTATTTACCTAGCAAAGCCACATGTCCCCAGCAGATGAACCCACTAATGGATAATAATAAACATGAGAGGAGCTAGTCTGGCATGTGAAAAACCCACTTACCTAGCAAAGCCACGTGTCCACCAATCGGTAACAATAAGCATGAGATGACCAAGTTTGGCATGCGGAAAAACCACTTACCTAGCAAAACCAAGTGTCTCCAGTAGATAAACCCACCAATCAGTAAATAGTCACTAAATAAGGTAATACAATAGAAACTTGTTAAACGCGATAGTGTTGATAAAAATATGTGGTTAAAAACTGCAATTCAATCTTGAGCTGATGTGGAATTGTGGATCCATTCCGAAATTATAATTAGCTTCAGAAATGAATGTGAAATTCGACTGAAACAGCACAATCCCTCCGGGGGTTAAATTTCAACGATATAATCACATGAGAAACCTTGAGCCATGCACATATATAAGGAAATGGCTAAGTCCAGAAAGCCCACGAGGGCGCGGCTAGCACACCCAGCTCACGCAAACATGTTTTTGGGGGAATCTACTGACTTAAATATCGGCTGCCCAGACAGTCTGTATGGTACCATCCATCAACATGATTTCTGTAAGCTAAAAGTTGAGCAATCTCCGGGTCCTGATTCTTAAACACTAATAATTCTAGGGGTACTAATAATTAAGACACAGCTTTGTCTTCCGTATTTCCACGGGATTGAACTTATCCATACAATTATGCAAATTCCTGCATACTTTACATGCAGTAGAGCCAGGTAATTCTCGTTATTCTTACACAACCTATATACCAGTGCAAGATCAAACCTGTAAGAATATCACTTTGCCAATTGCATCAAGAGTGCTACGGTACAGAACTTCAGTAACAGCAGGATCGACAGCAGCCGTGTGTGAAGATCAGTTTTTGTGCTAGTACAATTTAGGAAGAGTACATCACAAGTCCTGCACGGCGAGACAAGGGGGCAAATGGCGTGACAAGCTAGCCTCTGCATCACCAAATCGGTCCTCGTTCAGGCCACCGCGGCCGCCGGAGCCGGAGCCGGCGGCCGTGCGGCGCCGATGACGAGCGAGGTGTCGGCGGAGATGGGGATGACCCCGCCGCGCGCGAGGATGGAGCGGTACATCTCGACGAGCACCTTGTCCTCGTACTCCTTGGGCGGGCGCGGGCGCGCGAAGGGGTCGGCGCCGGCCACGCAGTAGGGCGCGGAGCCGTAGCCGACGGCGGCGGAGGAGGCCAGCCGGAGCATGGCGTTCACGTACGCGTCGCGGAGCCGCACCAGCCACCGCCGCGGCGACAGCGCGCGCAGGATCCGCCGCCCGAGCCCGCGCCGCCGCACGCGCCACCCGCGGCGCCGGCTCGCAGCGGTCGTCGTCGCTCCCGCTGCAGCCCCGGTGCCTCCAGCGCCGAGCTCGGCCGTGGCGAGGGGCGGGCGGCGCTGCGCGTCGGCGGCGTCGAGGCGGTCGTAGCCGCGGAGCTTCCGGTAGGCCTTGATGCCGCCCTTGCGGGCGCCGGTGGCCGAAGCGCCTGCCATGGCTCCTGGAGCTTGCTCCGACCTCGCGTTGGTGTGGGGGAATGGTGGTGGGTGGTGGTTTGTAATGGCAGTATGTTGTTCTACACTTGTAGCATGAGTGCTAGCTAGCTGCCCTGCACGCCTGCACTTATATCCGTGTCACATGGCAAGCTCATATCTTTTCATGAAGAAAAACAAATTAGCTCACTGGGCGTTTAGCCGCCCTGCAGCTCGTATTATCTTTACTGTGCTGATGACTAGCTCGGTCGCTCTCACGATTTAATTAGCCGCTATGTTTTGTTGACCCGTCCATGCGTGCATGGTTGCCGTTTGAGCTAGTTTTCAGCTTGACAAGCTAGATTAGGCATTTCTGCTGTAGCGCATGCTTTAACTCCACAACTGAATAACTGTTTTAGGGCATCTACACTCAGGTTGGATTTTTTCTTAGTTGGCGAGAGAGAATAAAGGAAGGTAATGTTGTCTTCAGATGCCCTCTTCAAAAAACAAGAGAAATCTATCCCTTTTTTCTATTGCATCATACTTTTTTCTTAGCAACATAATTTTCTTACTAAAATTTAATTAACTCTCATTAATTGTTAGAGATGACAACAATAGATAATGCATTATCTATATACCTACTAATAAAGGAAGTAAGGTTTCTCCCCTAATTTTCGTCCGTTTTTTATTTACCCCTGACTCTGAATCGAAATTACAAGGATTGCCACCGCCTGAGTTAAATGACGGTTCAGGGTCTGGCCCAATCGTCACCTGCCGCCTGCGTCTCCCTGATGAGCCCACCCCGCCACTGCGTACAGCTTCCGTGTTTCTCTCGCTGGGTCGATCTGGCTGTCCCGTAGCCTCTGGGCCTGCCCGTGTATACGACGGCCAAATTCACACCACCAGCACGGAACATTGGTTTTATGTATCGCTGATTCGCCGGGTCTGAGCTATGTTCCGGCCGAAGGAGGCATCGAGACTAATTAATCCCACCTCGCCTCTTTACAGGGAGTCTGTCCTGTTTATATACGCAAAGTTTCCAAAATCAGCAAGCGTCCTAGAAAACAATAAGCAGCTTGGTATATCATCAAAAATGATGATCAGGAAGAAATTAGATGGGACGGACAATAACGAGAAAGAAAAGGAAACAAAGAGCGGGGAAACAGAGCGTGGCCGGCCGGACCTGGACGCACGTCGGAGGCTGTCTTGGGTCCGTTTTAGCTTGTTCGCCTAGCAAGGGTAATAAGATGGTATGAGCCGCAACTTTTGTCAACCGTGTGCATGGAAAACATATATAGCTTGCCTAAAACTCTATATGTTGGATGTACATACGGAAACATAGTTTAAAAACAAACGTATGTCATTTCTCAAAATTAAAGAAAAAGAATGTAGCAATGAGTGGATTTTGTACACCCACTTATGGGCGTGTGCGCTTTGAGATTCAGATAAAATGATGGAGACACCCACACCCATGCTTGGATGTACAAAAGTATTTCCGCTGTAACAATTGCCCATTTCACGCCTAAAACAATTATATCTATCATTACATTCAATTATATCAGTCATGGCATGACGCCGCCCCGCATCTCGTCACCGATGGAGAGCTTGTCCCCAATAGGCTGGAGAGGATGTTTGGTAGGGTATGACGAGAACGGGGTCAAGGGAACGATAGAATAGCTATCATACAAATCCGAGCCTGCTTCCCTTCCGAGAGTCTCAGAAGTACAAATGTTGCAAGCGGTGATGTGGATAGATTCATCGAGAGAAACGATGTAGGGGATGGGGTGAACGGGGAGATGAGTGTATTTCTCTCCAACATTTATGTATATTCACCTCATTAAGGTAGAAATGTTTTCATTAATAATTTTCTTTTAGAATTTTAATAGTGAAATTATTTATGGCATATATTTTTTTAATTAATCAAGGCCGCTGCCTCCAAATATGGAGGTGATTTGAGATGCGAAGCCATAGATCAATCAGCGCATGTGGTAGCGGACCCTTCCAACTGCGGTTGGCTCCAATAATGCGGCACTAGCCGCGACATACCCCCGCCAAAAGTCACGAGAGTAACGCCCCCATATTTTGCTCTCCCGTGCGATGAAATATAATCATGTCCGCCAATTAGCCCTATATACATTTTTTGATCTCCCGGTGCGATGCACGGGCAATTTTTGCTAGTATTACTTATATCGCTTGTTTCCTTACATTGCGTGGAGGGCTAAGATTACCTAGAGGGCTAACAGAAGGCATGTCTTCTTTACAGTTGTGCATACCCTTATTATACAGATTTCAATCAACTGAACTATGGAGAGTATACCAAAATCAAGAAAATTAATCTCGATGATCAACACCAACAGTACAAATAGGCCCCAAAACAGTGGAAATTATAAATAGACCATTGGACCACCTAGCGAAGACCACAAACACTAGCGCCAGCCAAAGGCGCGCCGCCGTCCTCTCCCCTCCATCACCGGAGTCCGGAGTCCGGAGTCAGGCAAATCATGTCGTAGTAGAGCTTGTTGTAGTAGACAAACATAAATCATCGTGCTAAGCCCCAAAGGACCAACGCACCAGAGCAACAACCATCACCAATGATGATAACCATAGATCGGAAGATACTGACCTAAAACTGCACTAGCGGACATGAAAACCCCTACCGAATCCCAAAAGATCTGCCAAACACACGACTCCACGCGTCCTCCGCTAGCACTAGACGCACCACCGGAGCGAGGATAGGGAAGGAATGACCTTATTCTGACTTCAGGATGTAGCCACCGCCTCACCATCCTGAAGAAGACATTGAAAACTAACTAAACTAAGAACTGAAGTCTTCCCGCCGGCGAGAGGCCGCGGTCCGCCACACCTCCAAGGCCCCAAGGCCACTGGAGGAGGACCGGACCAGTAGTATCGCTGGCGAGAGCAACAAAACCCTGCATGGGTTTTAGAGGCGCCTCAGGATCGCCTCCTGTTTCTTCTGCTACCCTGTACCAATTCACTTGTTTACGGATTAAAATGCAGGTAAACCAAACCGCAGAAACGGATTCGGTTCCGAAATTATCATATATGTTTACGCGTCTAACCAAAAGTAGATTTTGATGCGTGAAATTGTGAAATAACGGCGAACCAAACCTCTTGCCAGTTTGTTAGTACTCTACATTAATTAAAAAATTAGAGGTTATTGCTAGTGCTAGTATTTCAGTAAAATGTTTTGACATTAAACCACGAATCTGTGAATAGCCACTGGTACAAACTCGCTACTTAGATACGGCTTGTTAAGCCGGATTACACTCGTTATGAAATAAACCGGCTCCCCAAAATAGCCTCCGACGAGCGTATATTCCTAGGAACTTGCAACCACTTCTATAATTTTTGGCTTTCCAGCCGATTATGTTTGTGAACCGCCTCTAAATAATCCGTTATCCGAACCGTCTCTATATAGTGCGACTCACGTTATCCCTATCCGGACCTTTTTATATTCTGGAGGTCTCCAGTATATCTGGACTTAGAAGCGGTTTGTGTAATAAGCCGTTTAAGATGTCCTTCGTGTTTAACTATATGTTAAAGACACTGTATGTCTTCCTGCTAAGTTGTTTGAGATGTCCTTCGAGTTTGACTATATGTTAAAGACATAATATTCCTGCTAGTGATCGAGAACCATGAAGGGTCACTAGGCTACCCAAGGTTGGTAATGATGTTTGGAGGTATGTTTTTTTTATCTTCTCCACTTTTTTTTTGTACAATCTATTTTTTGATGTAAACATAACAAATATCATGCAAACAATTCTCACATACAATGCTCACAATTCCTTTTCTTATTATGAATACAATCATGACAAATAGCTAGTTTGCACATTTTAAGAAACCTGCACATGGCGATTGTAACAACCACTAGCATAACAACAACTCCGGAAACGTACTGTTGACACATTTCCTTCCTGGGACCATACTTTTTTTTATCTTATTCATCTTCGACCTAGTTGTTTGCCTAGCTTCTTGCTTCTTGATGTTATGTTCATCGAATCATATCAGCCAACACTAACTCTATTTTTCCTTTCTCTTTCACAACTCTTTGCATTTTCCAGTTGGTAGTACGTGCAACAGTTGCATTCCAGATTATTTCAAACCCTCCGAAAATATTGCTAGATGTAGACAATGGTTGAATTCGATGGGTTACACCTAGGTATTACTCGAGGCGCTCGCTTAACCAATGTGTCTCCAAATTTTTTTTTGTCTGAAGCGGTCAGTTTACCAACCCAGCTCTAAGAGCCATAACCTGCTTAGAGTCGGCCTCTTTACCAACCCGCATCTACACATAGAGACGACACTACGAAACAACCCACTCAGGAGTTCAGCCAGTTAGAGATGGTTACTAACAATCTCCAACTTAGGCTATCAGGCAGTTCGAGACGTCTGCTTATAAAAATCGTCTCAGGACCTACAGATCATGGAGGTGGCTATGAAATGTAACCGCCTCAGAGGGTCCTACCTTTGGAGACGGCTCTTATTGCGGCATGTCTGAGGTTGCTATTCTTTGACCTGGCATCTTAACCGTCTCATCTTGGTGTGCTATTAGAGATCGAGGCTTTAACCTGGATAGTAGAACCATATGAGCACTACGGACGAAAACCGGCTCTACGTAGCAGTTCGGTACTAGTGAGCTAAGTTTTTTTAGAAGTCCAAAGTGATGGAAAATTCCGGGCTAACACGCACATTCAGGTCAAGGCTAGATGTACAAGGAGACCATTACCATGAAAATACCTTAGACGTGAGGTTAACCTATGGAGGGACAGTAGATTTGGGATCAAAAGGCCATGATTATTTTTTATATTAATTATTGCGTTACGTGGGTTTTAAATTTGAGACATGAAGGCTTTGATACAATTTTAAATGATGCATTAGCCAAGTTTTTTCAAAAGTCCAAACTGATAAAAGGGTTAGTCTATAGATTTTGTCACCTCCTTTGCTACGAATAAGGCGCATGCGTATTTCACGACGAACTTTGACCGAAAAATTAAACAATAAAATCGTACATAATTAGTATCGTTGAATTCACATTGAAAAACACGTTCTAATGGTGCCAGTTTTATACGAACAATTTTTATGTATTTAAAGTTATCCTTGATCAAAGAAAAAACAAAAAAAAGGCCTTATTCATTTGGTTGGATGGAGTAACAATCAGTACATGAGTGTTTAATGGCGGTCGACATCACAATTAACTAGCCACTTATTCCGTTAACACGTCGTATATACAGGGTTGTGCTCTGTACGACATGCTTCATTCATACATTACTCATGCACGCGTTGCTTTCGTAGCTCAGCAATCATGCGTAATGGCCTTTTCTAAATCACAAAACCAGCTAACTTCGTGATATACATATAGATAAGCATGCTACGGGCCAAAGTCAAGCTTTCGTCATAACAACTTGACTGCCCGTCTGCCCGCAGGCCGCAGCGGGGAACATCACTCGGCCAGAGCACTACGAGTCTACGACGAGTCGACGAATGATGCTGAAGCCCGAGCAAAAGGTATCATATCCTACCGTATCGTCGTATCGACGCCATGATTTTCCATGTTAGTCCGAGCTCCGGTGCTCCCAACTACCAGCGGTGTCATGATGCCTGCAAACGAGTCAATAGTTCCAGCGAGTTATATTAATTTTTTTTCCAAACGATCCGTGGGATCGGATTTCATTACCACGGGATAACGAAACCAAAACAGTAAGTATCTCTTGCCCATCTGGCAAGTTACACAGGGTCTAGCTAGAGAAACACATCACAAAAAATACAAAACGCCGCCTAAGGCTAGCAGGCAACATGACCAACCAGAAAGTTTTCACCTAAACCAAGCGACACACCAAACCATCCTAGCAAAACGAAAGCCACCATCAGGAATCCACATCTAGCAGCGACTTCATCCAAAGGCGTCAAGCGATGTCTGTGTGTTCTTCCTCTTCCATAGTATCTGCTTCATCAGCAAAGTCTCTGGCTTCTCTAATCATCAGGGGCCTCTGCCTACGTCCAGGTTCCGTCCGAGTCTCTCCTGCGGTTCTTGAAGTAGTAGCCAGTTTCAGAAGTCCATCAGCTCCCAGACGCAGCTCATCAGCATCTTTTTCACCATGACTACCTGCCCAATATTTCATAAAATCAGTGGAGTAACTGATTAGCTCAACAGGATCTTTGATCAATTTATGATCAAAGCAGGATCTATTTCTAAGCTTCCAAATCGCCCAACAGATCGCAGCCAACCCCGCAATCTGCGTGTTTCTGCTTGCAGGGATGAATTGGGGAATCCACCAAAAAAATTGTGTGAAAGATCCAGGCCTTGATCTTGCCCCAATCAAGTTGCCAACTGCACTCCAAACAAATTTTGCAGCTGGACAGGAAAAGAAAAGATGTGGAATAGTTTCAAGACCATTGTAGAATTGGCATGTGGCACTTCCTTGCCAGTTTCTTTTCAACAGGTTATCTTTTGTGGCAATGGCATTGTGCCAAATCATCCAAAGCCAAATCTTGATCTTCAGAGGGATTTTACTTTTTCAGAGGTGTTTGAAAGATCTATCTCTGCCATTGCTGCTTAAATGGTTATAGACTGATTTAACAGAGAATTTACCATTTTTTGTCCACTTCCAGTGAGATTTATCTTGCACATCAGATAACACAGTCTGTGACATGATTTGATTCAGACCATGAATCTGCAGAGCAATATCAGGTGTCATCCATCTTCTGAAGGAAAAACTCCAGTTCATATCTGCAGCCTCAGCAACTGTCACATTTTGCTCCACACATATGTCATAAATTTCTGGGAATCTGTCTTTTAAGGGAATTTGACCACACCATGCATCACCCCGTAAGCTTGTGTCTTTGCCATTTCCCACTTTCATCCTTCTTCCTCTCAAATATATCTCGTTTCACCTGTAACATGTCGGACCATAGAGGAGAATCTCCAGGTTTTTTCCTAGTATAATATACACCACCATGGTTCATATACTTCGTTTCATCAGATCTTGCCAAGGTCCTGTTCCATTTTCCATTTTCCACCACCATTTGCACATTAGACTCGATGTTGAACCAATGAAGATTTTTTATACCCAATCCACCTTTTTTTTGGTTTACGGATCCAATTCCATTTAACAAAATGGTATTTCCTTTTATCAGCACTTCCAGCCCAGAAGAAAGATCTCGATGGGTTTTTCAAGTTGCTCAATAGTTGTCTTATGGAGCAACCTCATTGACATCTGATAAACAGCCACACTGGACAGACATGCATCAATCTTGACAACTCTTCCTCCAATAGACATGGCATTTCCCATCCAACCACTCATTTTTTTCTTTGTTTTTTCCCCGTAAACTTCATTTCAGCAGACTGTTGGTCTTCTAGCACATACAGGTGTGCCCAGATATTTAATGGGCCAATTTCCATGCTGACAATTGAAAAGGGAAGCAAAGAAATGTGCTTTCACCTCATCATCTAGTATCATCATGACCTCACTTTTCTCAAGGTTAATTTTGAGTCCAGACATAGACTCAAAAATATACAAGATGAGTTTCAAATTCACTGCTTGTTCAGCATCATCTTGGATGAGCAAAATTGTATCATCAGCATATTGAAGTAAGGTAACACCATTCTCCACCAGATTATCTGCCAGTCCAGTAATGAGGCCATTCTGCTGTGCCAGGGAAATCATTTTTGACAAGCTGTTGGCAGCCATATTAAACAAGAAAGGGGCAAAAGGATCCCCTTGTCTCACACCTTTACAGCTAGCAAAATATGGACCAACATTGTCATTCACCTTCACACTCAAAGTACCATTTGTTACAACCTTTTTGATCCAAACAAGCCAACTGTCACTGAAACCCTTCTGTGAGCAACAGTCAAACAAGAAATTCCAGTTTACTTTGTCATAAGCCTTTTCAAAATCAATTTTCAGCACAACCCCCTGCTGCTTCCTATATTTACTTTCTCTCAAAACCTCCTGGAGCAGCATAACCCCATCTGTGATGTATCTCTCTTTGATAAAGGCAGTTTGATGAGTAGATAACAGTTTATCCATGACTGGAGTTACTTTGGCAGTAAGGGTTTTGGTGAAAATTTTGAACAGAACTTGCAGAAGGCAGATAGGCCTGTATTTTTGGATCCTATCTGCATCATCACTCTTTGGGATTAAGGTAATAATACCATAATTAATGCTGGCCAGATCAATTTTGTGTTCATGTAAATCATGAAAAACTGCCATAATATCACCTTTGATAATGTCCCAGCATGATTGATAGAATTCTATTGGAAAGCCATCAGGACCTGCTGCTTTGTTCTTCTCCATCTGATCCACCACCTCTTTAACTTCTTTTTCAGTAAAATCTCTGGATAGCATATCTCTATCTGTATCATCCAGTTTTTCTGTATTGTTCCATATATCTGCATTCAATCTAACCGCTCTGTCTTCTGCTGGACCAAAAAGCTCTTTGTAGAACTGAGTGGCATGATTCAACAAAGCATCATCACCTTGAATAGTAGAATCATTGTGTTTTAGAGAAAAAATCTTTGATTTTCTTTTGCAACCATTGGCCATTCTATGGAAGTAAGCAGATATACAGTCCCCTTTTAGCAGCCAGTTGTCTCTTGCCCTTTGTCGCCAAAAGCTTTCTTCCTTCTCTAGGATAGCAAGCATTTCTTGTTGCAAAGTGGTTCTTTTTAGAATATCAGGAGGCAGCAAAGGAGAGAACTCTTCTTGCAATTCCAGTTCAGCAAGTAAAAGAGAAATTTCACTCTTTCTTTTTTTTTTTATCTCTCCCCCTTAAATTGTATCCCCAACCCTTCAGACTATTCTTGACAAGTTTGAGTTTCTGTTGTACCTTGTCCAAACTATTTTTTGCTCTAACATTTTGCTGCCAGGCTCTACCCACTCTATCCAGAAAATCATCTTCCCTTATCCAATTCTTTTCAAACCTGAACTAGAATTTTTTCTTTGGTTTACTTTCCATGGTGTCAAGGATAAGAGGATTATGGTCAGAAACATCTCTATTTAAC
Source organism: Lolium rigidum (assembly GCF_022539505.1). Lineage (NCBI taxonomy): Eukaryota > Viridiplantae > Streptophyta > Magnoliopsida > Poales > Poaceae > Lolium > Lolium rigidum. Next base: position 268,914,735 of record NC_061511.1, read on the forward strand.
TTATGAACCGTTGTCAGGGGAAACAGGTCTTCCCAATCACTGCTCATCAGAAATCTGTCTAACTTTTCAAGAGTGGGATCATTTTGATTGTTTGTCCAAGTATATTGACCACCAGACAGATGATTTTCCCTCAAAGCATAAGTATTGATTATCGAATTGAACATATCTGTCCATCTGTTGGATCTCAAGCATTTATTCTTCTCAGAGGAGAATCTAACAATATTGAAATCTCCTCCAATAAGGACAGGATGTCTTTGATCACTGCAAACCATACCAAGCTCGTCGTGAAAATCTTCTTTATCACAAGTCTGTGCAGCACCATAAACTATCACCAGACACCATTGCACTCTGAGCTTAAGATCCATCAAAGTAACTTTGATGAAGAATTTGCCAACCATAGTATCAGTGATGGAGAATCTGGATAACCTAAAACCACCCAAGATTCCACCACTTCTACCAACTGAACCAATCCATTTCCACTCAAACAAGCTCTGTGGATCTATAGTCCTGAAGAAAGCAGGAGAGAAATCTTTCTTGATAGTTTCTTGTAGGCCAATGAAGTCCACCTCTTGTTCTCTCGATAAAATCAGCCGAAAAACAACTCATACCTTTCTTTCCCACACCCCCGCAATTAAGAGTTGCACCAATCATAGATATCTTGGATTCTTTTTCCTACATCCGGTTCCAGTGACAATGCCACACAAAGGGTGATCATTGTTCACTTTCCCCAAGGCAGCACTTGATTTTGATTGTGCTCCTTCATAAGAATCACCTGATTTTGTCAGTGACTCCTTTGATCTCCCAGATTTGATCATACTTCTTCTTTTTCTTCTTTTTTCCTGGACAAAACAGGTGTAAAACCCTCTTCATCCTCACCACCCTGATCCTTGTCAAAACCCAATAGCATAGTTTTTTCTGTGTCTGACTCAGCCTCTGCTTCAGTGGCACATTGAACAGTAGCAATAGCATGTCTAGCCTGCTCTAAATCTTTCAAGTAGTTGATTTTTTCCATATTGAAAGTTTCTGGATCAACCCCTATTTCTAGGGCCCTTTCAAGGATAACATCATCATCAAGTAAAGCAAAGGAATTATGCGAAGTTAAGTTTGTACCTGAAACATCTCTTGCAGCAGCAGTACTAATAGCTTTGTCAGTAATCTTGATGGAATGTAGATCCTGTGAGATAAGCCTGGAGCTCATGCGAATTGTATGAGAGCCACCACCTGCTGGAGGTAAATATTCATCAGTTCTTGTATCATTAGCCTCCACACCTACGGTGGTTATCAACTTGAGACAAAGGTTCCTCTTGAGTGCCATCCGCTTCAGAGTTGAGATCCTCCCTCAAGAACAATTGTATCATTTCTTCCAAGCCGGAGAGGAGGAACAGCTAGAGCAAGGACCCCCCGGCCAGGATTGATGTATTGAACGAAGTAGCGGCACCCTCGGAATCGTAGCTGTCATAATCAACTTTTTCTTCAGAAACCTCCTCTTCATTAGTAGTCTCAAGAATAGGACCCAATTCCTTCCTGTACTGTTTCTGGAACATGTAGGCTTTATCACTACCAGATTTCGACAAGTTGTGAAGAAAGTGAACATAAGATGAGGAGGCAGAGGCAGTAGATGAAGCTTGTCCAATGGACACAGCTCTTGGAGCAAAAGCATCAGAGGATGTGCAGATTTAGCAGAGCCTGTCATAGGATTAAAACCACCTGCATCAATTTCATTCCCAACTCCTTCACATGTGTCCTTCACCATACTATCCAGAGTCCCAGGCTCAAAGAGCTTTCTCTTGCCTCGTGATTTTGTCGAGTTTACCCAAATAGCTGCAGCCAGCTTGTCCGTGAGAAGCATTAATCCTATCATTGTTTCCATTGAATTTCGGAGGAGCAGACCGAGACCCAAAGCATCGAATCAGGCCTACCAGTTCTTTGTCTTTTGGGGTGCCATTACCGGATTCATCACCTTGATTAGTGTCGACAACGGTAATCCTTGTACCAGGGGTAGGAGTGGCCTCACACAGCTCTCGGTGTATTGAAGTTCATAGAACCCACCTTTGATTTCAGCAATCCTAGTATTAGGGACTAGGGACAAATCCCGACTTCCAATCTTCACTCGACATAGGAGAAATTTCTCAAGAAGTTTTTATCCATGACCAATGGTTTTCCAACAAGGCTAGCAGCATAAAAAACAAGTGCTCCCGCTTCTATAATCCATTGGAATTCCCTTCACCCTGAACCATGCTTCTTGCATCATAGCTATAGGTTGAATGTCTCCAACCCATTTCTCCAAAGAGATAATAGCTCCTGGGACAGTCTTCATGAACAGCTTTCCAAAGTGGGCCAACTCATCTATGGCTTTAGCAGAGGGAAACCTTGTTCTAAATTCAGTAGGAGAGACTTCTTTGGCAAAAAATCGCCAGTTTACCTTCATAGATTCTGCCCAAACATTGAATTCATGCTCTATGTTCCTGCAATTCACTTCACCCTTCTCAACAGCGATGTGAGCATAATTCAGCTGCTCGACAGGATGATTTTCTGCTTCCGCAATAGGAATGGAAAAGAAACCAGACCCAAATTCCTCACTACCGTAAAAAGGAGCCTTGTAATCCCAATGTTCTCTAGTTTGACAAACATCAAAATGATGTTCTCCACAACAATGCATGCAGGAACCCTTGAACTTAGCGAACCTTTTGTCAGCAGTATTAGCAGGGAGATTTAAGCCGCACCCGATGGAGGTACAGAGGACCCCATCGGATCTCGGTCCAGCAGTAGCTATAGTAGCAGCATTGAGACTAGCAACAGACAGAGGTTGACTCATACTAACATCTCCCCTATCTGATCCTACAGCTGCAACCTGAGGTGGAATAGAAGAAGAATTATTCAGACTTACATCATTGGGTCTGGACAGATCCTCCAGATGCGACGAGGCGCCATGCAACATCTCGGATCGGTGCGCCCATCGATCACGATTGCGTAGTTCTTCCTCCTTGCGCCGCTTGTCCTCCAAGGCCCTCTCACGAGCCACCCTCTCGGAGATGCGAGAAGCTTCTCGGCGACGGTCTTCGTCAAGACGATGATGCTCGTCGACGCGACGACGCTCCTCTCGGCGGAGCCGCTCTTGATCCGCCGTGCGCCTGTCCTCTTCACGACGCCGTTCATCTTCACTTCTCCAGTTAGCTTCCCGACGTCTCTCATCTTCCCAACGCCTTTGTTCATCGCGGCGATCAGCATCGGATCCAGGGCGAGGACGGTTACCGAAGTAATTTCTCGGAGGCGATCTCCGCGGCGGGGAGCGCCTCGGACCTCCATAGCGTCGATCCATCGGTGGTGGTGATCGGAGGACTTGAGCGAACGTTCTCCGGTCGCCGGCGAGATTTCTGGTCCAGATCGGCGGGGGATTTGTGGTGGGGATCTGAGGGCGTGATACGGAAGGAGGTGGAACGAACACGACAGCTCCGGTGAGATTGGATCTAGGGTTGAAGCGAGGCGGAGTGGGTAAGGATAAGGGCGGTGTATGCACAGTGTTGGGCTGCGGCCCAGATTCGGCTTGCACAAAGGCCGCCATGGATCGAATCATCCTAAGGTCTTGACCCAATCGGACCACTTCGCAAGCGCGCGCACAGGGCGGCTCGCGAAGCAAATCACGACGCAAACAAACATCCACCGGAATCTCCGGCCCAACTTTCACCCAGGCGCCATTGATCCATCTACAGTCTCCATGCGAAATCGAGACCAAATCTATTTCCGGCCCAATCTGTTTGAAATCCGAACGATGAATCGAGGCGCGAAAGCCTACGGATCTGATGAATCCCCGGATTCGACGAAGGATCCCATCGGCGGGGATGATGATAGCGGCCTTCCGTGTGCTGATCGGCGGTGAAGAGGAAGGGGGGACGGAGGTGGTGGTGGCGGCGGCGATATCGCCGGGGTCGGTGTCGGAAGCGATGGGTGTCATCCTCGATGGGTCCGGGAGCCGGCAGGTGAGGGGAGGTGAGGGACGAGATGAGGCTGCTCGGCGGCGCGGCGGCGGAGGACGAGGGGATGGCGCGGCGGTCCTGATGGTGGCTTTCGTTTTGCTAGGATGGTTTGGTGTGTCGCTTCAGCGAGTTATATTAATTTGGTTTAGTTCATGCAAAATTTGTGCGAGTTTGGACCGAGTTGAGTGAAAACGTGCTAAGCTAGACATCTAGTAGTTGTAGCAAACGTGAACCCTTGTGCCTTGGCCTTGGCACATCGATGTCAGGTTTAATCAACATATCATATAGTTACTACATCTTTAATATTTTTCATGTGATGAAAATTACTGGCTTGGATCTATATGCTAAACAAAAAGCTGCAGAAAAAACATAAGAAACATTGCCTAGCCAGAACATAAGCACCGACAATCTAATTATCGATATGACTAGAAAAAGAAACTGCAAATATATGTAACATCATATACGGATAACAACTACATACATAGAGATGACATGAAAGAGAAGAGCTTACCGTGAACGAATGGATGCACAGTCAGTCTCGATGACTACATTTTGGTCTGAATTGTCGAGCGCTGAAGTTTACAAAACAGTCTATCTTAAGCAGGTCATAAGCCTCGAGCTATTTTTGCAGGCCTAGTTGTCACTGTTCAGTCGATGCCATTGCTCCACTTGGCCACCCGCCTCACCGCTCGATTTAAAAAACGGAAGGGTCCGCAGGGAAGAGAACAACCATGGTCATGGTCACGCACGAACGCAGGGAAGAGAACAAGAACGCCTCCAGGAAGGAAGACAAATCTGGGATCTCGCCGCTGGCTGCTCCGGGCGGCAGCGGCATAATAAGAAGGCCCCTAATCTCAATCTTGCCCGGACCGCGACAAGGCCATTGGATCCTGGCGTGTGGTGGCCGGGCCCATCCTGGCACCGCACCCACCGGCCACCGAGCGATCCACCGGCGGCGATCAGACCCGCCATGAATGCGCGCCGCCACCACGACACGGCAGCACGGGCCGGGCGGCGCCTGCGGCTTTTACGCGGCACCATGTGTTGCGCCCGGCGCTGCGCTGGTATTCATTCGGAATCACGCGACGTATCGCGTGCGCGCGTGCCCCCGCATGGCACGGAGGATATGATGGAGCTGCCGCCGATCCCGCGTCGTCGGTACGGTACAGATAGTGGCATCGAGGTTGTGGTGGTACCGTACAGGGGAGATGCGCCGTGCTGTGTCACGAGCTCCGGTCTGCTCGGTGGGGTTTTAGTCTGGGCGACACTCTGCCGGTGGGTTGCTCGGTGCTAATTGTTGCGGCAGAGTGAAGAGTTAAGAGCATCTCCAGCCGTCTCCCCGACGAGGCCCCCAGGACGGCGTTTTGTCATCTGGATGAACGAAAACGGCTCAGTCGCGCCCCCGGTTCCTCGTTTTCGTCCGGATTAGGCCTTTCATCCGTCCGGAGAGCCCAGGCCATCCCCGGCCCCCCGGGGAGCGCTCGGGGACTCCGGATGAGAGAAAATCGCGGGAACCGTTCGGTGGCCCCGACCTGTCGGCGACAATGGCATGTGTTTCTACGGCAATACCCTCGTCTTCCCGATCTACGGCAATACCCTCGTCTTCCCGATCTACGGCAATACCATCGTCGAACGAAAGCTTTGAACTCTCAAGTGGTGCAACATAGACAAATCTATATATAATTCGAATAAACATAAAAATTACATATAAAAACTTTAAAACAAACTTGAACTATTTCTTCTTCCTAGATGGCCCCGCCTCATCATCGTGGCGGCGACGCTTCCGGCTCGTCACCTCCTCGTCGGAGGAAGTTGAGTCCTCCTCGTCGTCGTCCTCATCGACCCTCTTCGTCCTCCTCCTCATCCTCCTCGCTTCTCCTCCTCTTCCTCGGCCTCTTCCTCGGCTCGCTCCTCGGCCTCGCTTCTCGGCCTCTTCGTCCTCCTCCTCGTCGTCATCCCATTCGTCCTTGTCGGCCGGCGGGGGAATCGTCGCCGTTGGACGGCAGCACTGGATCCCACCAATGGCGCCATCCGAGGCGCCTTCCCTCGCCGTCGGTGTCCGATGGCCAAGAGCGATCGCTCATGGTTGACAGAAGATGGTGAGGAGAGAATAGATGAATGGCGTCGGCCGTTGGAAACCGTATATGTAGGTCTCTCGACGAAGAGAGCGGCGGTTGCTCTTCCACGGATTTCATGCTCCATTACGGCGGTTCTCGCGTCGAGGCTACTTCGACCGTTCCCGACGAGGCGTTTGGGCTCTCCAGACCACTTCGTGGACCATTATTACGGCGGTTCAAAGCGACGAGGGCACTCCGACGGTTGCCCTTCCCGGCGACACCGTCGCTATGCACGCGGTGGGTGAAGGCGACCATGGGCTCGCCACTGGGAAAATGGGCCTCCCCATGCCAAAAATTACGTCCATCCGGCGCTAAATAGCGCCGGATTTCGGCCTGGGGAGCCCCAACGGCTGGGGATGCTCTAAGGGCATCTCCAACCGGCTGATCCAAACGGACGCGCTGGGCCGTCCGTTTTGGGCCGTTTGGGTGGCCGAGCGGATACCCAGATAGCGGCCCGCGTGTCCGTTTGGGTCGCACGCTGCGCCCAACGCGCGGACGCACCGCATATGTAATAAAAAAACATAAATAAAAATGAAAAATAAAAATAACAAAAAATAAATTTAAACTACTGGTTAGTTAAACTTAGCCCTATTTTGGGCAATTTTTACACAAAAGAAAGCCCTATATGGGCTTTAAACTAAAAAAAAAGAAAACTAGACAGGGTTTGCGAGCACGGTGGCCGCCGGCAGTACTACCCCCAGTAGTACTCGTCGTCGTCGATGACGACGACGCTCCCCGGCGGCGACGCGCTGTTCCGGCTCGAAACGCCGGAGGGCACCGGGGACTCCGGCCAGGGCGACCACTGCGCCCTTTCCCGTGCGGAGTGCGGGTTCGGCGGGCTCGCCGGCCTGCGCAGCCGTGCCCTCCGCGCGGACTCCCGCCGGAGCTGCTCCTCCGCTGCGCGCCCGCAGCTCCGCCTATAGCCGGAGCGTGGCCGGGCGCTCCTCCTCCGCCAGCGCGCGCGGCCCGGCGCTCCTCCTCCTCCCGAGCGCCGCCCGACGCGTTGCCTCCTCCCGACGGCGCGCCGGCCTCGAGGAAGGTCCACGCCTCCGCCCGGGCGTCCTCCCGGGCCTTCCCGGCTGCCTCCTCCGCCGCGGAGGCGCGCAGCGTCTCGGCGAGGTGCGGCCATTTGGCCAGCTCGTCGAGATCGCTCTGCTCGCGGGACGCCGCGAGCGCCGCCTGCAGCTCCGGGTCGTCTTCCTCCGCCTGGGCCTGGGGCTGGTGCGGGGCCTGGGGCTGCTCGCCGATGTAGAGGCCACCGGGGCGGCGGCCAGCCCGCCTTGCAGGTGTGCGCGGCTGCGCGCGAGGCCGTGCCGTCGCGGAGGTGAAGCATGTGTGCCGGCGCGCATCGTGCTCCACCTCGAACCACAAGTCCCAGTTGGGACTTGCGTCGCCGTAAGCGGGGTCCTCCTGGAGGTCCGCCGGCAGCTGCGCGCGGCGCCTCCGGATCTCCGCGACGCGGGCGCGGCCGGAGACCGGGATGGGCGGCACCGGAACCCGATCTGGGCTAAGGTGCCAGCCGTGGGGCAGGTGCACGTCCCCCCACGGCATTGGGACGCCGGCGTCCCAGAACATCTGCGCCACCGCTACGGTGACGTAGATCCGGTCGCGTCTGGGCGTCGCCGGTGGCCCCATGGCGAACGGCGCCGGCGCGACTGGCCGGCTGCTGCCGGCCTCGTGGTCGTTGGCGGACGGGTCGAACTCACGCTTCGGGGCCATGGCGGCGCGGAAGCTTCGAGCTCGCGCGTGCGGCCGGAGTAGAGAGTGGGGACTGGATAGGGACAGTCCCCTTCCCCAGTCCACATTTAATAGGACTGGGGCACCGACAGGTGGGCCAGCCACGCGGACCAGGCGGACACGCGAGGACGCCGCATGCCATCCGCGGCCACGCAAACCCGGCCCAGATTTGGGCCGGGTTCGCGTCGTTCCGGACTCCGCGGCCGTCCGCTTTTGCGGTGCGTCCCCACGTTGGGCCGGGATTTTGTCCGGCTCGGCCCATCCGGACGCGCGGGTGCGGGATGGGTCGCCCCGTTGGAGATGCCCTAAGGGTCTGTTCGGTTCTGGAACCAGCTGGAATGGAACAGAACCGTTCCGCACCTGGGACTCATTCTAGTGTTCGGTTTTGCAATGGAATGGAACACTCGTTCCTCAGCAGGGAATATTCTCGCGAGATGCGGAATACACCCGTCCCTCCAATTTGGCCGGACGAGGTGGAACGGCTCCTTCTTAGCGCTAATCTCTCTCTCCCCTCGCATAACCTCTCTCTCTCCAACGTCTCCCTCCCCGACACGACCGGCCGCCCCTATCCAACGAGCTAGCAAGTCAACGTCGGCCTAGGCTCCTCCGTGCTCGCCGCCCTCAGCGGGATCCAGGCGGGATCCAGGCGCGGCCAGGACCGGCGATGGTGGCCATGGCCGGGCCAGGCACAACACGACCTGCAGCGGCTGCGGCCATGGCAAGAGGGCGGCGGCGGCCACGGCCGGGCCAGGCACAGCACGGCCTGCAGCGGCGGCGGCCACGACCGGGCCAGGCGCAACACGACCTGCAGCGGCGGCGGCCATGGCCAGAGGGCGGCGGCGGCCACGGCCGGGCCAGGTGCAGCACGGCGAGCAGCGGCCTCGCCAGCAGCGGCGACAGCCATGACCGGGCGATTTGGCCCCTTTCCTCTCTAGTTGAATTGCCAATTCCAAATTAGTTAGGGCTAATCCTCAATTTTGGGAACCATTCCATTCTATCTCTTTTTGTCCAACCGTAACGGAAGAACGGGATGAAACCGTGACATTCCAGATTACTGGAATGGAATGGTTCTATTCCATTCCACTATGTTCCACAACCGAACACATCATGCACTAATCGACAACCATAAGTAATGTACTAATGTGCTAGCAGCGATCTCGATCTCGGGCTAACTCCGACCAAAATCTATACAAAAAATTAAGACAGTTTTTTTTTTTGGATCGAACGTGAGGTTTCTATGATCTTGGCGCGGCTTCTTTTTGGATCGCAAGCAAAATGGCCGCACCTTTTTGTTCTTTTTTTTATTGAAGAGTACTCCTAGACATACCATATTTTTATACTCCCTTTGTACCGAAATAAGCTTCGCGCCGACAATTTTACAAAAAACGTCCTTTGCAAACTTCTGACATATCTCAAACTCCCTGTCGTCCTGTCGCTCTTGCTCGCTCTCTTCCTCGTCTCCCCACGCCGCTCGACCGCCACCTTGCTCCCCCGCCCTCGCCCTCGCCCCGCCCCCGGCCTCCTCTGCCTGGCTTCCCGCAAGTCTCGCTACCACCGCCTTCCTCCCCGCGCCGACATATCCCAAGGTTCGATTTTAGGACAGACTAAAAATATTACAGAGAGAGTATTACAACATATTACACACTAAAAACATGTCTAAATGCAACCGTATCCAAACAAATTTGAGCAACTTATTTTAGGGCAGAGGGAGTATTACAACACGTTGAATTTTGACAAACTATTTCTGGTTTTAGGAACCGAGAGAGTAGTAGAGAAATCGTATCGAAAATTTCAGTTCTCTATGGTGCTGATGTTATGACCTTCAGTTCTCTTGTCACGAAACAATATATAGTTGTGATCTTGTGACAACTTCGACAATATATTGTCGCACGATCCACTTATTAGGATAGCTATCAACTTGAATGCACATTTGCCGTGGGTTTGCTGAATTATGTCACATTGATCAAACTTCTATCATTCTCGATAAATTATGTCAAATTGTAGATTAAAAAATCGCGTGAGCAAACCATGAAAAATTCCATATCGCGTGAGCAGACAATGAAAAGAAATGTAAAAGAAAAAAAACGCTTTATACTGAGCACAATAGGGCCAATTGTCCCGTTTCAAAAAAAAAAAATAGGGCCAATTGTCCAGCCCAGAAAAGAAACAAGAGTGCAGTTTCGGGAGCACACTCATTGCTGCAATGCTCTCGATCTGGGCTAGACGTCAGTGAGCCAGACGCTGCACAATTATCCATTGGAGGCCTTGCTGGCCTAATTTGGTGCGTTCGTGCTCATCCGAGATAGGTTCGCAAGCCAGTCATACAATACGCCCCTCGCCTGTAGAGATTCATCGCATTTGATCATCTTGATATCAGGGTGATCAGAGCGCCCAGACTGCAAACGGTGGCCATGCTGGATAGCGACGAGACTACACACATTGTGGAACCATGTGCATCATTTTGACGTAGAGGCTCGGGTGTAGAGCTTCCATTCCAGAAAAAATATAGCAAACATAGGCAGTAACTTGTACTTTTTTCAGTCATACCTGGATGTTGATCTGAAAAAGAAAAATGTGCGTCGTCTTAAGTCTTAACCCACTACATCGCATCCGATGCCTTGATCTCACTCTCAAAGAAGTACTGCTGAAGGGTTACGAAGGCAAGCGGTCGGATGTTAACTTTCCTCTTTTGGAATCTGTGGACGTGTTGATTGATGATATCTCCCTTCACATGTAACTCCAAGTGTTTATTTATGCAACTTTGCCACTTATCATGTAACTGTGCCCTTGTTTTCTACTCCGTATTTGAAAGTGCAAACCTCCTCGGGGTCCCAATGGTTTGGACTTGAATAGGTTGAAAAAAGATATACAGCCTTGGCAAGAACGACGTTAATATATGACCCACGCCCCTTTAGGCTCTTTAAATTCTGTGGGTGGCGTAGCTACCGAGATCAATGCAGTTAATTATGTCTCTCCTAGAAATTGGTTATCAACTTCTCATTTTGTTCTAGGATTCTTCTTTTTTGTGGGCCATTTGTGGCATGCTCAGGCTATTTACTTTTAGCAATATCATTGTGTTTTTTTAGAAGAGGCCGTTTGGTTCTTAGAGATTCTGGGGGCAAACCAATGTCGTTCTGCTTCAAAAACTGCAAAATTTCTCTCCTGCCGAAATCAGCAGTTCCTTCAGCTGGAACCACTAGTGGAAAACGGGGCTATAGGCCCGGTCCATTTGGGCCTTCAGTCCCGGTTTCCAAACCGGGACGGTTCAAAGTTGCACCGGGTCTAAAGGCGGCGCCACGTGGTGCGGCCAGGGAGCTCGCGGTGGATTGCTATTTCTCTGCCGCGGCACAGGTTTAGGCTGTAGCAGCGTTTCTCTGCCGCGGCAGAGAAACAGGGAGTTTCTCTGCCGCGGCAGAGTTTCAGCAATGCATATATATCATTCAAGAAACCACAAACTATCGTCGTGAATATATATAGACATCGTCAACAGTACACGTAATGCATGCATATTTACAATATAAAGCTAGTCGGATCTCTTTACTAAATCTATTAGCCTCTACGGAGTTGCTTCATATCTATGACCTTCGCATAGTGCTCTCCACCTGGGGTAATGACCTCGGTAAGAAAGAATCCCGCGATTTCCTCTTGAATTGCTCGTATTTGATCCTCCGTTATGAGAGTGTCCCGCAGTGCGTATCATCTATATTTAAAAAAGGAGATCAATATATGAATGGAACTCAATACAATAGATGGTACTAATTAAGATAATTGTGAGAATTTGTTATCGTACACGAGTGTGGTGTATACGGGCATCCCCACCCTTGGGACAGGCCATGTCACGAATGAAGGTGCGTACGTAGTATCCACATAAGTTATTCCCGGGTTCCTGCCTCATACACTTTACGAAAAAATAGTTCGATCAAACTAATAATCAAGCATCGTATTGAAAGTAAATATCATATATAGAGTTTCACGGACATAGCTATATATATAATACTACTTACAGGGTAATCTTGAAATGTAAGCTCCGGTTTCCATTTACCCGGAACAGTAGTGATGAACCGTTTCCAAGCCCTGCCCGGCAAAAAATAATGAGTAAATGAGTTATTGATTAGTTGATGATACCATATCCCTTCACAAATTTCCTGTAATATCCGGTAAGCCCCAAGAAACCTCTAAGTTCAGTCACATTAGTAGGTCGCGGCCACTCTTGCATGGCTTGAGTTTTTTTGGGATCCGTTGCTACTCCTTGTGCTGACACAATGTGACCCAGGTACTCAAGCTCAGTTTGTGCAAACGAACATTTCGAGGTTTTGACATAGAACTCATTGTCTTGCAGAATCTGGAGTACCGTTGCTAGATGTTGTGCATGGTCAGCTAAAGTTGGGCTGTAAATGAGGATGTCATCCATAAATACCAACACAAATTTCCTGAGACAAGGACTGAGGATAGAATTCATGACACACTGAAATGTTGCAGGAGCATTCGACAATCCAAAAGGCATTACTCTGAACTGATAATGACCTTGATGTGTTTTGAAGGCAGTCTTTGCTTCATCCTCTGGTTTCATGCGAATTTGGTGGTAGCCGGAGCGAAGGTCTAACTTGGAGAAATATTTGGCACCAACCAATTCATCGAGCAGCTCATCAATGACCGGCATGGGAAATGTGTTTTTGATGGTGAGCTCATTCAGCCTCTGATAGTCGATGCAGAACCTCCACTCTCCATCTTTCTTGAGGACTAACAGCACCGGCGAAGCGAACGGGCTCATGCTGGGCACAATTATGCCAGCTTTCAGCATGTTCCTGATTTCTCTTTCAATTTCATCCTTGTGGAGGGGGGAATATCTGTAAGGTCGCGCATTAACCGGCACTGCATTTGGTTGCAGAGCAATGGCATGGTCGTACTCCCTATGTGGGGGTAACTCTGAAGATTCTGCAAACATTGGCTCATATCGCTTGAGCACAACTTGTATCTCAGCAGGTGACATAGGCATCCCAAATGGGCCTGCCGAATATAGTACCCGGGGTTTATTGAAGGCCCACTACCCGAAGGATAAGAAGATTCGGAAGCCCAAGATGTGTTAAAGGAAAAGATAGAGTTGTAATAGGAAGTGTTATTTGTAATCTGGCGGGATGAGTTAGAAACCGTCCCGGACTCTGTAACTTGTACAAAACGAAACCCTCGGCTCCACCTCTTATATAAAGGGGGAGTCGAGGGACGAAGAGATCATCGAATCATTGTCTGCAAACCCTAGTTTTCATATTCGTCGAGTACTTTTCGGCTGAAACCTTCGAGATCTACTTGCCCTCTACTTCTAACTAAACCCTAGCCTACAATCCATAGGCATTGACAAGTTAATCCCTTGTCAATTGGCGCCGTCTGTGGGAATTAGAGGCGTAAGGAGCTGATCTCGATGGCACGTTCAAGATCTTCGACATCATCAACCGGAAGCAACACTATGGATCGAGGTAAACAGATCGCCGCCGGTCTTGTTGATTTTGTTCCTCACCCACCCTCCCGTTTGGATGCATATGCGTATCTGGCGGAGCCCTTGGAGATGACGTTCGGAAGATTCCACTTTCGCGTCGAGAAGGAAGGATCGTATCGTGTCGAAATTCCGATTTCGTCGGGATCGTCGGCGGTCGATTCTGATTTTTCAAGCTATGCATCGTCAACCGAGTCGAAGAAGAAACTTCGGCAACACGTTACGTCAGCATCGAGCAAGAGAGAAACTCGCCAAGATCTTCAAGCAACGCATCGTTTGAGTCATCTCGCGGACTCATATATAAGCGATGGTTCAAGCGATGTCGACAGCTACGACTTCGTCGACAAATCTCTCACAAGGGCAAGGTCTTCATCAATCTCAACAATGATGTCACCGAACCCAACATAGATCCGAGTACAAAACATCATCAGATTTATGCTATAGAAAATCAAGAGGAAACATCCGAGGCTTTCGACGAGTTGGGAAATCCTTTTGTCGATCCCTCGTATCTAAGGAGAGGTATGGGCACTAAATATGTCGGGCCCACACCACGCGTCGAGTTCAACTTCCACAGCAGCTCGGGGATAGAGCGGCAAAAGCCATAGATGGTTCGTAACCAATGACGACGACAGCCTACGGCTCAAGAACCGCAAGCTTATCAATATATGCTCGCACGAACCGCCCGAGAAATAGAAAAACAGCATACCTGAGTTGAACAGAGAAAGGAGGCAGCCTTCCGCATCCAAGCAGAGAAGGGCAGATCTAAGTGGACAATCTAGAGTTTCGGGTGATAGCCACAGGGAGGCTCTGAACAGAGGAAGATCAAGGTTACAACACATACCCGGCGTAAAGAGAGCACTTGATTCAAAACCTCGACATGTCTTTTATGACGATAGATACAAGAGGAAATATTATCCCTAAGACACCGTAAGCCGGGTATATGGCGACACAAGCTTACATCCTTGCATCCGGACCACCCCCAGGAGATCCAAGGGAAACATTATACAATATGGCGTTAGCAGGGGTTGGAGCTATGGGGACAGACGTTCGTAGCAACGCCTCCCGAAGAAGCGGCAAGGCAAAATAGTCCACGACCCGCAACGAAGAACGGCGGCAGCTCCCGAAGGGCCAAGTAGAGCAAGAGATACAGGAGCACAAGCAAGGGTCGATAGAGCGAGGCAAAGCGTAAGGGATCATCGGCAGTCCCCGGAGCTTAATGACGAGGATATGTGCGGTCTACCATGCTTCACGAGAAGAGTCCGAAAACTCGAGTCCCCTCAGGATTCAAGCTACCCGATCACTTCAAAAAGTTCGACGGCCCGCAAGATCCGGAGGACTCGGTTAATAGATTACCTCGAGACGGTGAAGCTAACTCGGAGGAACTAGAGCAACAGCGATGCAAAGTATTCAGGTGCACTTAAGTGGAGCCGCACGATCTTGGATCAAAAACTCCCGCCAGATCCATCGACAGCTGGGAAAGTTTCGAGGACGTATTCGTCAAGAACTTCGTGTCCACATGCAAGAAGCCTCGCATCGTTAGAAGAGCCGAGGGCGTGTCGACAAAAGCCAGATGAGTCAATGAGAAAATACATCCAAAGGTGGAACATCATAAAAAACTCGGCAGAAAATATATCCGACGAGAGAGCAATAGATGCGTTTGTCGCAGAATCGTGCGTGGAGATTTTGTCGAGGACTTGGGAAGGACCAATCCAAAAACAGTATCCGCGTTGATGGAAATAGCAAATAGATGGGCAGACGGAGAAGACGCTGTCCACAATAAACGACACAGGTCGCCAGAAGAGGACCGTGGTCCATGGCGCAGAGGCAGTACTTCCAATAGAAATAGAGCACGACTCCCCTAGAGTCACAGCATATGATG
>NC_061511.1:268930029-268982400 GCF_022539505.1 Lolium rigidum
ACTTCTGGACATTGCACAAAGCTACTGAAAGTTAATGGAATAAAGAAATCCATCTAACATAGCAAAACAGGCAATGCGAAATAAAAGGCAGAATCTGTCAAAACAAAACAGTTCGTAAAGACGAATTTTAAAGTGATACCAGACTTGCTCAGATGAAAATGCCCAAATTGAATGAAAGTTGCGTACATATCTGAGGATCACGCACGTAAATTTGCAGATTTTTTTGATTTTTCTACAGAGACTACTGCTCAAATTCGTGACAGCAAGAAATCTGTTCCTGCGCAGCAATCCAAATCTCGTATTGGCTTTACTATCAAAGACTTTACTTGGCACAACAATGCATTAAAATAAAGATAAGGAGAGGTTGCTACAGTAGTAAACAACTTCCAAGACTCAAATATAAAACAAAGTGCAGAAGTAAAATAATGGGTTGTCTCCCATAAGCGCTTTTCTTTAACGCCTTTCAGCTAGGCACAGAAAGTGTGAATCAAGTAACATCAAGAGATGAAGCATCAACATAGGTGTTGGGAGTTTTCTCAACTATGCATTTTATCTTATCTATGTGAGTTTCAGAGGCTCCCATTTCATTGTTCTTAGGTTTGCTATCCTCGTCAAACAAATTTTCAGGGACAAGCCAACCATAGTTATTCTCTAAAGCGTCATTCATTCCCAGGAGCTTACAAGGTATTGTTGTCTTAATCTCCCCACCATCATTAATATTATTAGTGTACCTTACTCTCTCCATGTCCATCTTTTCAAGGATACTAACAAAATTAGTATAAGAGCCAAGCATCTTATATTTAATAAAGACCTTTCTAGCCTCTCTTGCTACTCCACCAAATTCTTTAAGAAGGGTTTCTAAAACAAAATCTTTCTTTTCCCTTTCCTCCATATCACCGAGTGTGAGAAACATGTGTTGGATTATAGGATTGAGATTAACAAATTTAGTTTCCAACATGTGTACTAAGGAAGCAACAGTAATTTCATAAGTAGGAGCAAGTTCTACCAAGTGTCTATCTTCAAAATCTTCAACGGTACTAACATGAGTGAAAAAATCTTCTATATTATCTCTCCCAATTATAGACCCACGTCCTACCGGTATGTCTTTCAGAGTGAACTTAGGAGGAAACATGATGAAATAAACTAAAGGTAAATAAAGTAAATGCAAGTAACTAATTTTTTTGTGTTTTCAATATAGAGAACAAACAAGACAGTAAATAAAGTAAAACTAGCAACTAATTTTTTTTGATTTGATATAATGCAGTAAACAAAGCAGTAAATAAAGTAAAACAAAGCAAGACAAAAACAAAGTAAAGAGATTGGAAGTGGAGACTCCCCTTGCAGCGTGTCTTGATCACCCCGGCAACGGCGCCAGAAAAAAATTTGCTGGCGTGTAGTTGACGTGGGAGTTAGAAATCTTTGTGGTGTAGCTTTTCTTCAGTTCCCCGGCAACGGCGCCAGAAAAAAATGCTTGATGCTTGTAGTTGACACGTCCGTTGGGAACCCCAAGAGGAAGGTGTGATGCGCATAGTAGCAAGTTTTCCCTCAGAAAGAAACCAAGGTTTATCGAACCAGGAGGAGCCAAGAAGCACGTTGAAGGTTGTTGGTGGCAGAGTGTAGTGCGGCGCAACACCAGGGATTCCGGCGCCAACGTGGAACCTGCACAACACAATCACAGAACTTTGCCCCAACGTAACAGTGAGGTTGTCAATCTCACCGGCTTGCTGTAAACAAAGGATTAGATGTATAGTATGGATGATGATGTTTGTTTGCGAAGAACAGTAAAGAACAATTGCAATAGATTGTATTTCAGATGTAAAGAATAGGACCGGGGTCCACGGATCACTAGCGGTGTCTCTCCCATAAGATAGCAGATGTTGGGTGAACAAATTACGGTTGGGCAATTGACAAATAAAGAAGGCATAACAATGCACATACATATATCATGATGAGTACTATGAGATTTAATCGGGGCATTACGACAAAGTACATAGACCGCTATCCAGCATGCATCTATGCCTAAAAAGTCCACTTTCGGGTTATCATCCGAACCCCTTCCGATATTAAGTTGCAAACAACGGACAATTGCATTAAGTATGGTGCGTAATGTAATCAACACAAATATCCTTAGACAAAGCATCGATGTTTTATCCCTAGTAGCAACGACACATCCACAACCTTAGAACTTTACATCACATGTCCCAGATTTAATGGAGGCATGAACCCACTATCGAGCATAAATACTCCCTCTTGGAGTCACAAGTATCAACTTGGCCGAGCCTCTACTAGCAACGGAGAGCATGCAAGAACATAAATAACATATATGATAGATTGATAATCAACTTGACATAGTATTCAATATTCATCGGATCCCAACAAACACAACATGAAGGATTACAAATAGATGATCTTGATCATGATAGGCAGCTCACAAGATCTAACATGATAGCACAATGAGGAGAAGACAACCATCTAGCTACGCTATGGACCCATAGTCTAGGGGTGAACTACTCACACATCGATCCGGAGGCGATCATGGCGATGAAGAGACCTCGCGGGAGATGATTCCCCTCTCCGGCGAGGTGCCGGAGGCGATCTCCTGAATCCCCTGAGATGGGATTGGCGGCGGCGGCGTCTCGTAAGGTTTTCCGTATCGTGGTTCTCGATGCTGGGGGTTTCGCGACGGAGGCTTTAAGTAGGCGGAAGGGCGGAGTCGGGAGAGTCACGGGGCCCCACACGCTAGGGCCGCGCGGGCCCCCTCTAGGCCGCGCCGCCCTAGTGTGGCGGCGCCCCGTGGCCCACTTCGTCTCCCCTCCGGTCTTCTGGAAGCTTCGTGGAAAAATAGGCCCCGGGTATTGATTTCGTCCAATTCCGAGAATATTTCCTTACTAGGATTTCGAAACCAAAAACGGCGAGAACAGACAAGCGGCTCTTCGGCATCTCGTCAATAGGTTAGTGCCGGAAAATGCATAAATATGACATATAATGTGTATAAAACATGTGAGTATCATCATAAAAGTAGCATGGAACATAAGAAATTATAGATACGTTTGGGACATATCAATCTCATTTTTCAGTCCCTTCAAGTATTGAGAGACGAAGAGAGTCTCATCATAATGTGGGTTGTGCCCGGAGATTTTGTACACTAACTCCTGGAATTTCAAACTGTACTCATCCACTGTCCCCATTTGTTTCAGTGCCAACGGTTCATCCATAAACATCCGGTGATCATGAACACCGAACTTAGCCTCAACCGCCTTAATGAAATCCGGCCAACCCTGAACTGTATGCTTCAATTTATAAGCCTGGTACCAATGAGAAGCATTTCCCTCCAAATGCATGGTTGCCGCCATAAGCCACATAGTTGGGTGCACATTGCAAACTCTGAAGTAATCAAGGCATTTGTCGCGCCAGATGGAAACTCGCCACTGAATGAGGGAAAATGGATTTTCAGTGGTACCTTGCCCTGGTGCTCGCCTGAGCGTCCCGTCTCGCCGCCGCCTGCCGGACCGCCCGGATCCGTAGGCCGAGTTGCCGAAGTGGATGGTCGCGAACTCGCACCGATAGGCGCTCCTCGACTGCCTCCCGTCGCCACCGCCTTGCCATGCGGGTGCCCCACGTGGACCTCATCATCCTCCCTATCACTGTACAGGGGTCTGTTGTTGCCGAGCCGCACCACCGCCTCCGCTGTGGCCGCCATGTGTTGGGCCAACGAATCCTGACGCTGCTCCACGGCATCCATCATGCGCGTGTGCTCCGAGACGGCGCGCGAGTGGAGATCCAACTGGGACGCCACCTGCTGGTATGCGGTGTCCAGCAGCCCCATCTGCGCGTCCAGAGAGCCCATCTGAGCATGGACGATGTCCAAGCTCTCTCGAATCGCCGCCAGCGTCGCCTCCGTGCGCTCTCCTGCTTCTCCCATCGCCGCCAACACGAACTGGGTCTGCGGGGACGGTTTCGCGGGCGCCGTGGTGCTAGCCTTCGTAGATCGAGCGAACCAGTATCAGGAATTATAGGATCTTGCTCGTCAATCGAACGAAATCGAAGAACAAGCAAAATCCACCCCTCCACCAGGCAATTTAACCGCTCAATCTCCGAAATCGCGGCTGCACTCCACCAGCGAATTCCTGGAACCGAACTGGGATCTGATACCACTGTAACTACCCCTTGCCCTGATGATGATCAGGACGTGACCTAACCCTAGAACATATGTAGATCTCGATGGAACACACAGAGAGAAAAGGAGGAGAGAGGATAGCGCAAGCAACACGGCTTGTTCCAGTTCATTCATTCGATGCCTCTTCCAGTTACAACCTCCAGCTCATATAGGCTGGACACACACCCACGCCAACGCCCGCAGGCCCCACCTGACAGGGACTCACGCCCACCCACTTGCACCTTCGCACACATGACGTCGAAGGCGCCCATTGTCTTTACGTCTTGCTCGACTCTGCATCAGGTGTGACAGAAGAGATCGACTTTATCAGCGTCCTCCCCGTCGAAATCCTCTCCTCCATCATCTCCTTACTCTCCACCAAGGACGCCGCCCGCACCACCGTTCTCTCCCACCGGTGGCTTCCTCTCTGGCGAACCTCGCCCCTCAACCTCGACGACTCCCACCTCCCACGATTCGCCTGGAAATGCATCTCCAAGATCCTCTTCGAGCACCGGGGCCCTGGCCGCCACCTCTCCCTCTGCCACATCGTCAAGCTGAAAGCCACCCCCAATCTCGCCCGCTGGCTCAGCTCTCCCGCCCTCGACAACCTCGAGGTGATCAAGATCTACTACCACTGTGAGCTTCTGCTGCCTGTCTCGGTGTTCCGCTTTGCGCCGACCCTCCGCTACGCCAACCTCGGCGGCTTCCGTTTCCCCGAGGACGCTCCCCCGGGCCTCACCTTCCCGCACCTGAAGCACCTCATCCTCAAGGATGTGGAGGTCTCGGAGGACGCTCTCCACGGCCTTCTTTCCGCCTGTCCCGTCCTCCAGATCCTCTAGCTGGATTGGTGCTGCGGCTTCGACCGAGTGGTGTGGTCGCCGACGGTTGGTTGGACATGCTAGTCATACAGAATGCTCCTCGCCTGGAGAGATTGGTGGCGTTTGATTATATGGACATCAGGGTGATCAGGGCGCCTAGGTTGAAGATGGTGGGCTTGCTGGATAGCTACAAGACTACATTCCATGTTGGAGCCATGGTTTCTCGGGTAACTGATGCCGTGCTTGATCACACACACATCCATTCACTACTCTCTCATGTTTTAACATTGGGCACATCTTTGTTCCTCAGGGAGTATCTACTAACAACCTGGCAATGTCGATGCAAAGTGTGAAGCTTTTCTTTCTTGATACTTTTGGCCCTGATCTTGATGCAGTTATAAACTTCATGAAGTGTTTTCCTTGCTTGGAGAAACTATACATCACGGTAACTTTTTTTTATGGTAGCTTGTCTTCACTCAGTTCATACATCATCCAGTCAATACAGGTAGCTAGTCCTTCATAAAGCAAACATAGTTAACGACTTCTACTCTTTTCAGTCATGCCTGCGAGTGGAGCTGAAAAAGAAAAATTTGCGTCGTCTTACCCCACAAGATCGGATTGAATGTCTTGGCATCACCCTTAGAGAAGTAGTGCTGAAGGGTTACAAAGGCGAGCGGTCAAATCTCAACTTTGCTAAAAAAATTGTTCTGAATGCGAAAGTGCACGAGGTAATGGAAATTGGTATCATGAACACATCCTATGAGACCAGTGAGGAATGGAAAGCTGACCAGCGTAGGCGGCTGCGACTGGATAGTAGGGCTTCTAGAAATGCTCGGTTTTATTTTGGAGATTCTTACCCATATACTAAATTTGCATGCAGCAAGCACTCTCATGTTTTGACCATTGTTGACCCTGTTGGTTCCTCTTGTGGAATCTGTGGGCCATGCTGATTGATTATATCTCCCTTCATGTGTAATTTGAAGTTCTTCTGTATGCAACTTTGCTACTTGTCATGTATTATGATGCAACACTTGTTTTCTATTTCAAACTCCAAAATGACTGAGGACAACCTCGTCATCGTGAGGCAACTCCTATTTAGCAATATATATACCTTGTGTTTTTTCAGAAAAGTTTGTTTTGGGATTAGAGGTTCTGAGGCCAATGTCGTTTTGCTTCAGGGAAAAAAATTTATTATTACTGTTCTTTCCAGCAGAAACTACTGGTTTGTACAGCAGGAAGCTCTAGATGGTATAGTTTGCTGCTCCCCACGAACTACTTTTGCCAGCAGAAATTAGCAGGCAACTTCTGTTTACTAATATACACTTGTGTTTTCTGAAAAAGGTCGTTTGGTGATTGGAATTTCTTGGGCAACAATCCAATGTCGTTTTGTTTAAGAAAAAGATAATTTATTACTTTTTTTTTCCTAGCAGAAATTAGTAGTTTCTACTGCGGGAAGCGCTAGCTGATATAGTTTGCTCCCTGCCAAAAAAGGAAGAAGATTATATGGTTTGGTCAAAAAGATTGGGCCTTCTCTTCGACAATATGTAGACACCATGTTACACCATTAATTCGACATATTTATGACAAGCAAAAAATGCAGATCACTGTTGCACTGGTAAAGTTGCTTCACCATCGTACCATTTTTTTCTTCTTCCTTAGCAGAAGAAGAAATGGAAATTTCATCAGATCACAGAATGGACAGGTACAAAAACTGGTAATTTGAAGAGAGAAAATTACGGCCGTGCTGCGGCCACACTTCTAACAATTTAACATTCAACATCCAGAAATGTCCCTTTCACTGAGCCAGCTGATACTAGGAATTCACCCTACATCAGATCGGACGGCTAGCAGACCAGCTGATACTTGGCGGATTCTTAGCACTTGTCATAGTTTAATATTTAAGTGCTCTTCAATTTAATTGATACTGTGATACAAGATTGCCTAGATGAAATAGTCTCATCTCCCATTGTTGATCGAAACACATTCTTTTTTCTGGTGCTATCCTAATACATCAGCTTTGATCTTAATATCCTGTTATGAAAGGGTTTGAAGATGTTCGAATCTCAAATCATCAGCTCATTGGCTGAAAACAGCTGCTAGCCAATCCCGCCTACAACCAGGGTATTATTTTCTCGGCCAGAATTTCCGCGATTTCGGCGAAAACCGGTTTTACCGGTTACCACCGAGAAAAATAATACCAAACAAAATTTTCCGGTATTCACATAATTTGTCTGAATTTTTTTTGGTAAATTTTGGACGAAATAGTAAATTGGTTTGAGAAATCTCGGCCGGTATTTCCGAGATTTCCTAAATACTGGAAATATCCTTACCCATCGGTATTTTTTGCCTACCGAGAAAAAAAACCTTACGTACAACAAAGTGCGAAAACACAATGTAGCGGCCCGGCGAAGCGCACCTTTTCACCTAGTTCTCTTCAAATGCCGCTACGCCACTAGGATATGTACTATGGTCAAAGATTGGCTTTGCCTCCCTTGGTTGAACCTTCAGACTGGGTTGCCTTCGAGTACGTGTTCATGTCATCCCGAAAGGAGGAAAACAATGGTGCTTGTGATGCTTGTTTCTTGGGAGCTTTGCAATCAGCGTAATGCTAGAGTTTAGAAGAATATGAGCACCATGAGCATGTTTGTCCTTGCACGTATCAAATTGGACGCGAGATCATGAATATTCACCGGTGCGAAACATTTGGATCACCTTATTCCGGAGAGTAGGTTTCTTTGTTTCGGTTTATGGCCTTCGGGCATAATACTTTGTACAACTTGTTTCTCCTTACTCAATGAGTTAAGGCAAATCCTTTTTCGTTAAAAAAACCCGATGGCAAATAGGCATGCATGCAAAACATATGAGAGAAGTTTCAATGTGTTCATATCGAAAAAAGCATAGTCTAATAACAAAAAGGGGGCCCAAATGATCTGGCTCATCTTTACGCACGAGGGTAAAAAAAAGAGCCGCTGAAGGAACGGGCGGAAACAGCCCTATTTTTCTTGGGGTAGTTGTGTACATGTTAAGAACGCTTCGTTACTCAAGAGAATTCTCCATGGCTTAGATACACCATCTATTCTGCACATACATACGTAGTAGTATGCCAAGCAAGAAATGCAGATCATGCGTTGGCGCATGCAGAGTAAGCCTATGAAAACATATCTAATTATCTATCCATAGGTTCTTATGGAGGCTGGTGGCTTCGTACGTGGTAGTGTGCATGCCACCGCTAGCTTCTCCTGGTAAAGGTTCTTCACCATGGTCCACGCAATTTCTTCCGCCTTAGCTGAAGGAAGAAACAGAGATTTCGTCGTCAGAGATCACATAACGAACTTACTACTGGTAATTAATTTGTAGAGAGAAACTTACGTCGGTGCTGCGGCCGCACTTCTTGCGGCAGTTGGTCGACCTGGGAGGAAGGCGCGCATAGCACCTATATATGAATCAACGGCGGAGAAAAGTGAGTCTGGTAATAATATGACTGCCCGAGATGGAAAAAGAACGAGCATGGTGTATACTATGTAGGGTATAGGCTTGTATACGAGCAACATACTTTCGGCAGATCATCTTGTCCTTGCTGTAGCCGAACGCAATGGCTCGGAGGTTTGGCTCGATGGCCCAGGGGAAGCAGGCCCCCCGGTAGTAGCCGTAGCCGCGGCCGCGGCGGCCGCCGCGGAGACCGAGCGCGAGGTGCAGCGTCGACTCCTTGCAGATGCCGTAGTCGGCCAGCGTTCGGCCGTCCACCGCCTCGAGCTCCTTCCCGGCGTAGACGAGAGAAGGTAGCTGATGCTGGTCATCGTCGTCGTCGTCGGTGTCGGAGGTGACGATGATTCCTCCCTTGTCATGGATCTGGGCCTTGACGCTGTCGACCGTGTCGCTGCTCTCGACGTCGAGCGTGAGAGTTGCCCCGGTGATGGTCTTCACGAAGATCTGCATCGTCGTGGGTGGCGGTGGACGGTGGTGGGGTGAGCGCAGAGCAGCGCCGCGGATGTACACATATATAGCGATCGATCGGAGGGAACGGAAACGCGGCCGCTACGAAACAAAACATATTAGGCCACGGTAATATGGGAATACGTGATCGCTACGGCTACAGACCTCCGGTCGGAGAATTCCGAACAAACTAGGTACTCGTAGTATTTTGGATGAAAACTGCTTTGGAGTCAATTTGGCATGCAGCTTTACCTGTTCGGAACTTCCTTTTCAGATTCAATTTATTTTTAACAGGGAAATATTTAACATTGAAGCTCATAGGACAACATTAAAGCTCATAGTATAAGTGAACTTCAGTAAAACAACTAGCTACTTATTTACTAAAGAAGTTAGCTCCAGCCATGTAATTACAATAAATAGTCAGATAGCTCTATTTCAGACACCAACGAGTACCAATATTTCTAGAGCAAAACATTTCTTATCAGATTGATAGGAAAATGAGCAAAGACTTAGGGAAACCTCCAACTTGAATAAAAGTCATTTTAATCAACCAAGCAGACATTACTTTGTTCTAAGCAATTAAGAACGAGTGTAACAACAAGAATAGGACTTAAACAGAAAATTCATGGAGCACAAACAAGAGATCAACTTCTACCATAAAACCCAAGCCCTAAAACGTCTACGCAATCTCCAGCAGTTCCAAATTCTACATCATACAAGGTACATAATAAATACAGAAGAACCACTTGCTTTCGTCACAAACTATGGACAGATTTAAAAACAAGAGAGCATGGAAATCTGATGATGAAACAACATGCTTTCTTGCAAAATATTGTTGTAACATGTACCCCAATACAACAAGAAATCATATGACAAAACAACATGTACCTACCTACCAAGACCAATAATAACATCTTATACAGTTAAAAGGAAAAAAAAGCAACAAGTGCTTCGATTAGTAACATGTGCAACATAAATAAAAATTACCAACCATTAAATGATTAGTAAAAATAAGGAAGAGTTACCATCTAGCTATCATAGTTTATCACTAACATACAAGGTAACAAACCTGAAAACATGAGGATTTGTAGCATAAGCAAGTAACTAGAATGAAAACAATACCAGAACCAGAGCTTTAACAACAATAATTAGCATAAAAGCCTAAGCAAGATTGTAAAACCGTCAATTGGTAAAGCATCCCATGCCCTTTATGGCCTGAAACAATAAATACTACAACATTTATTAGTAGAGTTTAAAATAAAAATGTACATCTATATCCTCACGAGTCAGAGGTTCATGCACACAAACATGTCGCCATCTTCATCAAGATTCAGTTATAGGGTAGCACAACACAACACAAACAACCATGGCACTAAGGCCATCACCCATAGCACTCACCATGGAGGGACATGCATAGAGGCGAGCTACTTTGTAGCATATGTAATCAATCATGGGGAGAAATCTAGTCTATATCATGACAGGAAGAGGGGGGAAAGAGAGGTCCTTCAGGTTGGTGGGCATCGTGGTGGTCTGAATCGGTCTAGGCAAGCTCCTCCTCCTGGTCGGCCATGTCATGGACGTCATCACCTTGTGCATCCTCGTCGATGTCCAGACACCCACCTGCAGCAGCTCCGGCGTATGGCCTCTCCTTGGCTGTGCCGGCGACCACACGTGGGCAGGAGCTGGGGGAGGCTGGCCCTGACCTCCTCCTCATTGTGTTGTTTGATTTCGCCTTAGCAATTATTATCATGCTCGCTTGTTTTTATCTACTTTGTGCTTTTACTTACTAGGCCATGCATGGATGGAAATTGCAAATATACCTCCACCACTTACCATTGTCATATGGACCAAGAGAATTTTAGAATTTGTATTGGGACATGGGCTAAGGCTGAAGGCCAAAATCCAGCAGTGCAGAATCTTGCAGATTGCTATAAGTTCTTAAATAAGTTTATTTATCTTGCTATCTCTCAATAAGATGTGACTATTTGGTTGAATATTTTGTGGCTCAAGTGGTGATCCGTGAGGCTAAGCAGCAATATAATCTTTTTTCTAGAGAGACACACTAAGCGATGTTCAAAAATCTCAATGATAATAGTGTTATGAGTCTTCAGTTCGTCTTAATGGACGTGGCAGACCAGCAGTGCAAATTCGTCTGTTACACAACATCTGTGCTCATAAATCTTCTGCACTGAATCTAAATCATCCACATAATTCAGAGAATGAAGAAGTAGCAAGAATATCTCCTGTAGTTTTCTTCCCCTACTTGAGACAGAACCTAATAATTAAATTTCACTTATAGACACTCTCAAAATTACACAGTTTAACAGTAGTACTGTTACAACACACTCACTGCAATAGATAGAATACCCCTAAACTTCATAGAGTACCTTTATAACGGAAATTCAATTCGGCTCCCGGGTGCATATGCTCCCTCTATCAAAAAATTATATTTCGAAATGTCGAAAAATTTTGACAAAAAATTCTACATGTACATCTCCACAATATACGTAGGTTCGTCAAGTTTCGCAAGAAACCAATATGTTTTGTAGTCTGTGTAAAAAAGAGAAAATCTATCTCCTGAAAAGCCTTATTTTCGCATTGAATTTTGTCTTTTTTACACACGTCACACGACAAGTCGGATTTTTATAAAACAACTTTGTGAGCGCGTAGCACGAGAAGATGTACGTTCGAATTTTTCGTTTCAATTTTTTTAAATTTCAAAATGTATGTAACATGCATTTCAAAATAAAGGGAGCATATGCTCCCATGTGCCAAAACACCATTCCCATCTTTATAACCATCTACCTATGAGCCAAAGTATATTGTTCAGTTATGTGTAATAATATCTTGATAATTGTATATGTACACCACAAATTATGTATAATCCATACAGTAGTATATCTCCAAAAGTTTGTATCTCCACATGTGTTTAACATCTTTCTAACCATGTATATGTAGATATATTAAGTGTATCTCCAAAAAAATGTCAAAAAATAAGTGTATCTCCAAAAGTCTCGTGTAAGGGCTCTTCGTCGGGAACTTCACGCAGCTCCGCGCACGCTATGGCACGCCAGCTCGCTGCCGTCCCGCGAGAACTTCAAGGTACTGTGGCACAGGTGGCATCTCGACGTCCATCAAGCCCTGTAGCACCTGCACCACCTCCGCCATCGTCGGCCGCGCGTTGACGTCGTGCTGGATGCACCAGCAGGCGACCTTGCACACCCTCTTCATCTCCTCGGCGTTGGCGTCCCCTTCCAGCTCGGGATCCAGCAGCGCCATGACTTCCCCCTCCTCGGCCAGCCTCCGCGCGACAAGCAACGGGAAGAAGGTCGTCGTCGTCGTCGTAGCTTGCTCCTCCGTGCTTGTCGAGCCTGTCGACGACACCACAAACTGACTCTCCCCTTGCTCGACGTTCCTTCTCCCGGAAACGATCTCGAAGAGCATCATCCCGTAGCTGAACACGTCGGCCTTGGCCGTGATCGCCTCACCGCTGATCCACTCCGGTGCCAGGTACCCGATGGTTCCCCGCATGCTGGTGAGCACCCGGCTGAAATCCCGGCCGAGGAGCTTGGCGAGCCCGAAGTCCCCCACCTTGGGCGCGAAGGCGGCGTCGAGGAGGATGTTCTCCGGCTTGACGTCGCAGTGGATGATGCAGTCCCGGCACCTCTCGTGGAGGTACGCCAGCCCCTTGGCGACGCCGAGCCCGACCTGGTAGCGTACCTGCCAGCTCAGGACGTAGAAAGTCTTGCGGAACAGGTGGCGGTCGAGCGAGCCGTTGGGCATGTACTCGTACACTAGCAACTTCCGGTCGGCGCCGCCGTCGGAGCAGAACCCGAGCATGCGGATCAGATTGACGTGCTGGATGCTGCCCAGCGTGCTCACCTCCGCGCGAAACTGCTTCTCGCCTTGCCGGAACCCCTCCAGCTTCTTGACGGCCACCACGGTGTTGTCGGAGAACTGGCCCTTGAACACCGACCCGAAGGCGCCGGCGCCGATCTTGTCGGTGAAGTTCTTGGTCACGTACTGCAGGTCACTGTACTTGTAGCTCACGTAGCCATCGCCGACGGTGAGACCGTTGACTCTCGATGCTCTTCTCTTTCTTGTCGTATGAACTAGAAGAATGGAGGCGGCGACCACGAAGCAGGCGATGGCGAGTGCACCGGAGGCAATCTTGATGTCCCGCCATTTGTGGCCTCTTGGGCCTGGGAGCTCCGACGCGGCCAGCCGGAGGTAGAGTCTCCCCGTGCCGGCCCGGTCATCGGCGACACCGGCCTGCAAGTTTTGCAGGTTGCCGTGCCATAGGAAGCAGCTGCCGTTGTACGCGTAAGCGGAGCACGTGCAGTCCTCTAGGCATGCGCTCTGGCAGTCGCCGATGCTCGCCGCGCCCGCTACTTGACCGTCATCAGGGAACCTAGTGCCATCCATGCGGAGGAACTTGTCTTGCTCTGCCTTGTTCGAGCCGGCAGCGGTGCTGTTCTTGGCGCACTGCAGCTGGGCGTTACGCCCGCACCCGTCGGTGTAGTCGCCGGAGGCCCAGTTGGGTGGACTGCGCGGGCGGAAGCCCCGGGCGCAGTCGCATGTCGTGGCCGCGCCCTCGCTGCACACGCCGAACGCGCCGCAGCCGCACGGCACGGTGCACTGTGCCTTGGGCGCCGCATACACGAGGTTCCACGCCTGCGTGGCCTCCACCCAGAACAGCCCCTTCAGCTGCCCGGAGACGTCCATGACGAAACGGTACACCGTCACCGTGTTGGCGGCGAAGCTGTAGGTGAAGTAGGTCTCGTCGTCGTTGTCGACGAACTGAACAAGGCCTGACGCGGTGACCTCCGGCGCACCGGTGAAGGACTTGCCCGTCCAGTTGCCGCTAAGCCAGTACTCCCGGGTGCCGTTGGCCAGCATCACGTACTGCGGCGCCCCGGACGGGTCGAGCTGGAGGGCATACATCCCCGGCGCGGGGTCGCCGCGCGCCCTCCACGAGACCATCCCCTGTATTTCGCTGGTGCGCTTGTCGCGCCTTAGCTTCCCGCCGGGGAGCCACGTGTCGCCGAGGTGGTCGAAGCTCTGCCATAGCACCGCGGAGGCATTAGACGCCGGCGATAGCACAAGGTTGCCGGAATCGTGGAGGACGGCGACCGTGTCTGTAGCGCTGGCTATGCCGCTGGTGTTTGCTTTCGTGGACCAGGCGATCGAGCCGGAGCCGTCAAACAGAACGAGGTTGCCGTCGGGCGCGATGACGAGGGGTGATGAGGCTGGGTCGGAGATCGGCCTTTCGCGGTTGGCCACCCAAACCGGCGTCTGAGCCACCATGTTGAGATACCAGATTCCGATGTACCAGCTTTCGGTGGCTCCTCCCTCTGCAGAAGCAATATATCATACCATTGCAAACTTACACAATCGAGCAGTCAGGTTGATATGTAAGATAAATTACCGCGTCAAATTTGGCTCCAAACCTATTTTATGATATACATATTTGATTTTAAAATCTGACGAATAAAAATATCTAATTCTAAATTGGTGCCCGAAAAATGATATATGATTTGGTATAAGAAAATAGCAAGAGGATATGACTAATTAGAATTATGCAAATGTTTTAAACCAAATAATCTGATTTTCGAGTCAAAAGTCAAGGCTAATCTCACAGAGTTAGTAGCTATTGGGTTGCCGGATTTATTTTGTAAGTGTGTCTACAATGGTTTAGTTTACACCGATGTTTTAACTATTTATTTAGTTCATAGTAATACTATCTCGTGAGTGTTTTGATTCTTAGCCTAAACTAGGATAGTGGCCCTTGCAAATGTGAGGAAATCATTTTTACCGTGTAAGAAATTACAAGTATATGGGTATATTATTGAAGGTGCTCTTTCGCAAATAAATTAATATTCTTGAAGATGCTAAATAAAATAAAAATTATGAAACATTCTTTTATGCAAATTTAATGACAGTAACTATTTTTCTCGGTAAATATTGTAGTGTTAGGCATATAATGGCGATAACACAAACCGGGACTAACCCCTACCTTGATAGATCACAATATGACATGCCAACATGAAAACTACGTGATTTTGTTAGCAGCAAAATTTGTTTCAGTGAAGCATACGAAAAGACAAAGGACCATTTCAAGAGGCTAAGTAGGATTAAAAATTTACTATTAAAAATTATAATGAAAAGGGACCTTATATAAATGTTGTAGGTTACTTCCAAATCAAATATCCTCTATCAAAACAAATTATAAGGTTCCAACAATCAAGTTTATCTAAGAAAATCATTTGAATAATGAAGTCATATGTGAGAGTCAAAAACAATTTTACGGAACATCATTAGAATTTATATATCACATATGGGGCCAAGGTTTTGTTCCCCTTTTCAAAAAAATATCACGAATAGAGATAGTAGTAAAATAGTTGGTAGAACTTATATGTTAGGTTTGTGCGTCACAAAAACCTCCATGGCGTTGGAACGTTTGCCCTTATCTCCCTGCCACTTTCCCTTCAATTGGTTGGTATAACCCTTATCAAATATTGCTGGCATTTCCCACGAAATAATATTTTTTAATGATTGTACACTTACAATTTATTTAAGATAGTATCTAACCATATTAAATAATTAAGAAAATGTACATC
This sequence comes from Lolium rigidum, assembly GCF_022539505.1. NCBI lineage: Eukaryota > Viridiplantae > Streptophyta > Magnoliopsida > Poales > Poaceae > Lolium > Lolium rigidum. The sequence goes on from NC_061511.1 coordinate 268,945,557, forward strand.
CTTAATATTAGGAAAAATAAAGGCGATGCCGTGCTTGGAATTGAGTATGTTTTATCCCACTAAGTAAGACATGCCCGGATGAACAACACATTTAATAGGATATGTTTTGCTTCCGAACTTCTAAAATTTTGGTAGAACTATAGTTACCTACCAATTAGAGTATTTATCTAACTATTTTTTCTTTTTGTCTCAAGTTAGCCCAATTTCCATTTTGGATCCACAGTTCAATATATTCGCATTCAAAACATGGAAAAAAAATAGCTCGCTATGACAAAATAGCGTCGGCTTTAAAATACGCGCTATAGCATGCTATTAATGAGGCATTGTACACTAATTAATTTAGCGTGGCCTCTCCAAATATGTTATAGCGTGCTATTAGCGCTGCAATAGCGCCCTATTTTTTCCATGATTCAAATCTGCAACAAATCTATATCTGCGTCGAAGTAAAAAATATAGTATGGTATATCAATGATAACTTAGAAACAAATTTTGATCGGATCCGATTCATTTACAAAACTCAAAACAATACTTTTCCTGCGCAGCAGCTGCCAGATGCAGCCAGCCATAGCGAGCCTAAATACAGAGGTCCTACATATGCATCGGGAAGTGGAAACTGACCTGGCTGGAAGAACCCCAGGGCGAACTTGCGGCCGGAAGAGACGAGCGTGTGGCCGACAGTGAGCGACCGGCCCACGGTGAGCGTGTCCACCTCCACCGCGCGCACGGCACCCACGCAGAGCAGCGCGAGAAACATGGCCATCGGAAGCGCGCCGGCTGCCATCTCGATCGTGTTCCCTCTCTCGGTCGCTGCTGTTGCTGTTGATCACCAGAACCTGTATCTCTTATCCAGTTCTCACCAGCTATTTGTACTTCGTAGTAGCAGCACGCAGCGCAGAGCACCGGAGGTCGTCTACCCTCACCCGACCGGCACCGTGACGCGTCCACCTCACTGATTAGTCAACCACACAAACTGTTGCGGAGGATGAACGAGTCGCGATTCGCGAACGTTTTATCCTGTTCACCGCTGACCGGGGCAGGAAATATTCGGGATGGGTTTGCTGAACTCATGAAGGCTGCCTCTAGACTTTTCTTTTTCAAAAAGTCAAATTATTTTAGCCACGGCAAGAGATGCATAAAACCTTGACTTATTTCATTTATTCTATACAAAGACATGTAAAAAAGAAAATCTACAATGATGATACAAAGTTACAAACTGAAGCCGCCAAAAAAGGTGACGGGCGCGAGAGCAGCAACATCTTCTTCTTCTTTTGCCACCCTTCGTTGGTGGATGTCTGGCGCTGAAGCTGTTCCCGCAACTTACGGCTGCGGATTCAGATCTAGCATTCTGGCGGCGTCTCCGTTAAGATCACCACGCTCAGGCTCCTTCTTCGCCGTAGACTCAACGGGCGAGGGAGCCTATGGATCTTCCCTCGCTTGTGATCTCGTCAGACCTTGAGGAGCAGTTAAGATAAGACAGTGCGGTAAGTTTCGCCCCATTCAAGATGCTTCATGCCCATGCTTGTGCATGCATTCATGGCGCCCCACCCCCGCGTCCGTGCCTGAAGACCTCCTCCGCATTCACTCATCCGGGTCCTCGCGGGGTGCACCCCATTCCTTGATACCTCTACCTGACGCAAGGGAGACATAGAGGCGGACTCAGTCTCCCACTGAGCTCCCCGCTTTGTCGTCACCGCCGAGCAGGTGCATTCAAGCGAGCCTAGCGACCACGAGCTAGTGAGTAATTCCGACGATGGCTGGCAGCCAATAAGATCTCCTTATTGGTGGAGAAAACAACGCCCCTTCCACCGTCATTCAAGTAGAAGGTCAAGGCCTGCGTCCCGTACTTTGTCAAGCCTCATGAGCACATCTGTCAACGGTGCTTGGAGAAGGGCCACCGTGCAGCGGAGTGCCATGACCCCATCAGGTGCTCTCGATGCCGTAGTGGGCGGCACCGAGCCCGTGACTTCAAGCAAGACCATCCAAGCTCCGACTAGGGCTCCTCTTCCTGCGTCCCTACTCCATCGTGCTCATCTCATCAGCCTTGGCTCCATGGTGCTCGTCTTCATCCTCCTCGGTTGCGAGAACTCCAGTGCATGGCTCTGCATCGACATCGTCTTCAAGGTACGACTCACCCGCTTCGTCTACTTCCGAGGATGGCATGCTATGCATTGGGGACCCCACTGCAGCTGGCTTAGGTACACATTGTCAGCCCTAACTCACGGGATATGCTTGTCTACGATGCTCGCACTACAACACACCATGTTTTGGCTGACAGTTAGACACCGTCAACGAATGTAAAAATACCTTCACGGACACGTGATATCGGCGGTTTAGAAATCTGTGGGCTACGTCATGTCACAGATGGCTAGAGTGACAGTTCGGCACGACTGTCATGCATCCATGATAGCCAAGTCCAACCCCTCAGCCCGCCCGACCTGGTTCTTCATGACAGACTAAACCTTCATCGGGGCAGTTCCCATGTTGTCGAACATCTTGTCAGACGTATCAGGCTAATGATTGCATTGTTAGTCCGGCCGCGTGAAAAGCATTTTATCATCTAGCATGACGTCATTTGTGGAGTGTCATGCTACTTCCACGATGCGCCTTCCTAGGTTAACATTTTGCAACCTACTAGGTGGACATGTGTCACTTGCGGTATTTGCCTTGGGGGCCAGTAATATGGAGACACCTGAGTAATCCACATAATGACACATGGCCATTCTGTCATGTCACATTGACCATTGCTCGGACGGTAGGTGTCACGACGATAGGAGTGACAAGTCCAACTATTAGCATTATATCTCCAATGATCCCACATTTTCAGCGGGTGACCCATTTGCCATCTGGCCAAGTTGGCTCGAATACACCTAGGCTGGATTGAGGTGCGGTTCGTCCAAAATCTGGTTCAATCCCTTATAGTTGACGTGGGCTGGTGTAACGGTGTCTCATTCACAACTCATTTCGGTCGTGCAATCGTTAGGCCGCATAGCTAATGCCTAGTACCCTAAAAAAACTAATTCCTAGTCGACAGGCCGTACTTTAGGTGGCCCAATTGAGATCCACCCAGCCGATTCACACCATATTGTACAACCGCTAATTTATGGGTTTCGTCCCATTAATGACTCAACGTTTTAATCAATATGGACCACAAGAGATTTACAGGTAAGGGATCAAGATCCAAATCTCATTCGTTTTGTTGATACACCAAAATTCTTGATGCAACTTCTTCAGTATTTCAACTAGTGGAGATATATTTGCAATCTTGTTGTTGCAATTTCTGTTACTGGCCTGGTAAGTAAAAGCGCAAAATAGATCAATCAAATAAGTATGGTAAGAATTAATTTGCACATGTTGTGAAACAACACACCCAACATACATAGGCAGCCATGATGGATGAACTAGCATCTTAATTATTGAGAGAGCACGGGAGGCCTGAGTTGTGCATGATACATGATGACATGAATATATGAATCTTCTTCCATTAGCTGAGATGCCAAAATGCTCTTTTTGTTGTAGCTTATTTAGTATTTTAACTAGTGGAGTAATCTCTGAAGGCTCTTGTTGCGATTGCCGTCCCTGATCAAGTAAGTAAAAACACAACATAGATAAATCCAACAAGCATGATAGCAACTACTAAGGCGGAATCAAACAAACACACCCTATATTGTAAGATACAATATTGTACAAGTTGATCAAGATCTAATTTCTCTTTTTTCCATTGTAGCCTCTATAGTATTCCAAGTGGTAGAGGTATCTTTGCGGGTGTCATGTTACGGTTGTGGTATCTGGACCTGATAAGTAAAATAACAAATAGACAAATAGATAAATGAGTCAAGCATGATAACAATTAATATGGTGCAATCAAACAACACACCATATAGAAGTTGTTGAACTGGCGGTATAGATCAATCAATGAACATGAAGATAATTAATTTGCACTCACAATCAAACATCACATACACCTTAGATGTTGAGTGAGCAGGGGAAGGTTTAAGGTTGCTAGTGACAAAATACATCAATATCTCAATCTCCTTCGATTAGCTGAGATGCATAAATGCATTTTTTGCGACACTTCTTTCGTATTTCAACTAGGGAAGGTATGTTTGAAAGCCTCTTCTTGCAATCGTCGTCACTGGCTTGGTAAGTAAAATCACAACATATAGATAAAACAAGCAAGCATGGTACAAATTACTAAAGCGCAATCAGACAACACAATGAGGAGGAGGCGAAGGCCGGCCTCTCCTAGCTCATGCATATGTGTGGTCACCGGCATGACCAAGGACATGCCACACGCTGGTGATGGGCGTTTAGACAACAACAATAATGTGCAAGGTGATGACGTCCTGGACATGGCCGGATATGAGGAGGAGCTCACCTAGACCGATTCATGTTGGGTTCCGTTCTAGAAAACAAAAAATTCCTACGACAGAACGATACAGCCAAGATCTATTATATGGGCATGCAATGTAATGGAGGGGATATGTGTTCATACCCTTGAAGACCAAAAAGCCTAAAGTTCATAATGAATGTTTGTCTGTGAAGTTGTATGTAGACGCCGACCTCAAGGTCGTGAAGAAGTCCAACGATGAAGCGCTCGAAGTGTCGCGCCTCCGTGGTTCTACACACGTACGGTGAATAGAAGTCTCCCGGGCTCTAGTCCGATGGTGCGGTGGAAGAAGAAGATTCGGACCGGTGTTCTAGCGAGCACGACGGCGTGTAGTTGGGGGAGAAAACTCCAATCCTACGTACGCTCCAAACTTGGGAGCACGCGTGAAGGAGGGGAGAGTGGAGGGACAGAACTCAATGAGGGGATGAATGAGGAGAGGGGGCCACCAAGGGGCATCCGCCGCCCCTCCCTCCCTCCATGGGCCACCAGACCCCCTAGGGCTAGGGTTTGGGGCGGTCAACCCACCATGGTCCACCGGCCCATCCTTCCCCTAGGGTTTGGCTACCCCCCCTCTTATTGGGCTGCCCAATGGTGGCTCAATTAGGGGGTTTCCTATTTTTATTTTTATTTAATTATTTAATTCGTATAACTAAATAATCAACACATATTTGAGTCTCCGAACTATTCATTTACTCCAGAACTTATTTCGATTCCCCTCCGAAACAATTTCTGTGTTCTCTTCCTATTCTCGAACAATACCGAATAAATCTCAAAGTGTGGTACACCCTTAAGTGTGCCACCCTACGGGTTCGAGAATGCTTAGACATGATCGAGACGACTCTCCGATCAATGACCATCAGGGGGTTCTGGAAAACCATAAAGGTCCCTATGCAACCGTGAATTAATTTTATCGTTTGAACCTCAATGTCGAGTCCTATTCATTTTGTAACATGATACCTTTGTTTTTTCCGAGACTGTGATCTTCGGTACCCACTATACCTTTGTTCTATCTCGTTAATGACAAACACAATTCAAATCGTTATCATAATATCATATCCTTTGTGACCTAGTGTTATCACCAGATTTTGGCCAAATCAGGAGATAGGCCGTAAGTGAGATGGGCTTGAAGGATATACGCGTGGAGGATCTCTGAAGCGGCCTTGCACGAGAGTTTGGGCTAAATTGCCCGTGTATCTGTATTATATAGATCGCATCTTAGTTTGGAAGTTAGAGTTTAACCCGTGCACGGTTAGGTGCACGCCTAAATTAGAAAGTCCCCAGGACTATAAATATGTATCTAGGGTTTATGAAATAAACAACAATCACGTTCACAACAAACACAAACCAGGCGCATCGCCACCCCTTCTTTCGAGGGTTTCCTTCCGGGTAAGCATCATGCTGCCTAGATCGCATCTTGCGATCTAGGCACTACACGTTTATTCGTCTACCTTGTATTACTCGTGCTGAAGCGTTGTTGATGGCGAGTAGCACTAGCTATCTTAGGTGTTTTGGGGCTTGCATTGATGCTTTTCTTATGCATATCTGCTTAGCAATGCCGTCCCTCGACACCTAGCTGCCCTTACGCCTATCTGGGCGTAAGGGAAGCATCTTGCTTGTTCGATACTTAGTAGATCCGATCTGTTATAGTTGCTCCTTGTTCTTCAAGGATTAGTTTAATATCCGCATGATTAGGCCTTATGCTGGGGTTGGAGGATCCGGTAGTGCGCTAGGTGTTGTTTACCGTTCCTATAAGGGATGTTCCGGGAATTGACGTAATGTTGGTTTTTAGGCCTCTTCTAGGGATAGTTTGCATCATCTTTCGTATCTGCTAGGCCCAACTACGCGTAGGACGTTCCGGTTATGCGGTGAAAACCCTAAACTGTCGTAGATTGGTTTAGCTTTGTTTTGATCAAGCGGGATCCCCATGTCATTGCAAATCCAACATGAACCATGGGGCGATCGGCTCTTTGAGCCGATCCACGTGGCAACCCGAGAGCCGATAGGGCTCGTATTTAATGTTTACGTGTCTACCATGCGGGAACAATCGAAGCAATCTAACACCTTCCCGATCGGGTCTAGGTCGGGTGGCACGCCCTTGCAACCTCCGGGACGTGTGCGGGAAACTTGCGGGACGACGCGAGGTGCCGGGGTCCACTAAGCGGCCTTGGGAGCCTCCCGGCTCTTCGTGTTGCTTAACCACCTGCTCGCCGGTGAGTTTTGGCAGCAACACATTCTGGCACGCCGGTGGGACAATCTTCGACAACATCCACGTCAACACCTGCATCCGAGATGGCGGACGAACCGATCAAGTACGAGGATCTCCTGCGGAGCACAAGAAGAAATACGATGAGCTGAAGGCCATCCGTGAAGCCGAACTCATCGGCTCCTTTGAGAAGACCCGGTCGCACGGCATCGAGTTTAAAGGATTCACTCCCCAAGGCATACTTGATGGTTTGGATCTGTCTCTCCCTTCGGAGGAACGTACCAGAGCCCTGCGTCAGGAAATCAATTACGTTGTGGCTCATTCGCTACATCGGCATTCCGAGAGCCTGGTGAATACTTTGGAGCGCGTTGCGCTTCATGTGGTCCAAGAAGTCATGAAGCATCAGTACTCCCCCTCAGGGCCTGTGCTAGGGACTCACCAGGGAGAGATGCAACTCCACACCAGGCCACCATTGCCGTACGCGATGGCAGCTCCACAGCAACAAGGTTCGCCAGCATACGTTGTCTACAAGGTTGGAGGTGATCCTGGCGACTATCAATTCTTATATGAGCCGCCCAAGGAGATCCCACATGGATACGTGTGCACATATGTGCCGGACTGCAACAACTGGACGCAAGCGATCCAGACTCCAACAGGAGGGATTGCCGGAGCAGGAGCGATTGTTACGGCAGGAGGGATGGCTGGAGCAGACGGGGAGTTTGGGAGCAGACGCTGAGAAACAGGCGTGGCTAGCTAAATACGCCACTGCACCAAGTCATGAAAGCTCAACTGCTACAGCTTCCACCGTGGATCAGATCAGTGCAGTCTTCAGAGACCAATTCGGTATCTTCCCGAAGAAGAAAATAATCGGCTATTCCAAGCCGTACCCCAACGAGTTTGACCTGATCCCGCTGCCACCTAAGTATCGGCTCCCTGACTTCACAAAATTCAGTGGATCAGAAGGATCTAGCTCCATCGAGCACGTGAGCCGATACTTGGCCCAGCTAGGCATGGTTTCGAGCATCGGATCACTGGCGTGTGAGTTTTTCGCGCAATCTCTCACCGGTCCAGCTTTTGGGTGGTACACCTCGCTGCGGCCAAATTCAGTTCGATCATGGAAGCAGTCTGGAAGAACGAGTTTCACACACAATATCATTCGGAAGCCTCGAAGGCGGCATTGCCGATCTGACCCGAGGTTCGGCAAAGGCGAGGAGAGACAGATGTCCGAATACATTCAACGTTTCGGAAGCTGTCAAGAACCGATGTTATTCGGTTCATTTGTCCGAGAAAGAAGCGATCGAGCTGGCCGTGCGGCAGCCTCGCGAGCGCCACTCAAGGACCTGACGTTCCAAGTGGAGTACAATTCGTTGGCGCATATGGGCCAGAGACTAACGTTGTATGAACATTGCCACCCAGAACTGTACCAAGACAAGTACAAGCGCACGATAGGCCTGGTCGATGCTGAGGCGGATGAAGATCCTTCCGAAGATCAGGAAGTTGCGGTGGCTGAATGGGCTCGGACGGCAGTACCTGTGTCCTGCAAATGGGTGAATCAACTAGGGCCGCCAAGAGGGTTTGACTTTGACTTGAGCAAAGCTGAGCAGATTTTTGATTTGCTGCTGAAGGAGAAACAGTTGAAGTTACCCGAAGGCCACAAGATCCCTACGTCACAAGAGATGAACGGTAGGCCATACTGCAAATGGCATCACACGTTCACTCACGCCACCAACGACTGCAAAGTATTGCGCGCACAGATTCAAATGGCGATAGAATCAGGCCGATTAACTTTCGGACAATTTGCCATGAAGGTTGACACACGTCTGTTTCCTGGCGTCAACATGGTGGATCTTAGCCACTCCATAGGGCGTGAGCCAGAGTTTTCTTTTGATGTCAACATGGCAGGGCTTGTGAATCGCCATGGCAAAGATAAAGCAAAGAGCAGCCACTCCCATGGTAAGGATAAAGAGGAGGCCGATCCACGCGACCGGCCCCATGATGATGATAGACGGTACCTAACCGAGGAGGAAGTGAGAAGCGTGCGGTATCAACGTCCACTCTCCGCGCATCTCCTTAACAAATATGAACAGCAGTACGACCGACGTCGGCGCTGATGTCTACGGGAGCTTCTATTCTTGTAGACAGTGTTGGGCCTCCAAGAGCAGAGGTTTGTAGAACAGCAGCAAGTTTCCCTTAAGTGGATCACCCAAGGTTTATCGATCTCGGGGAGGAAGAGGTCAAAGATATCCCTCTCATGCAACCCCGCAACCACAAAGCAAGAAGTCTCTTGTGTCCCCAACACACCTAATAGGTGCACTAGTTCGGCGAAGAGATAGTGAAATACAGGTGGTATGAATAAGTAGTAGCAACGGCACCAGAAAAGTGCTTTGCCCAGGACAGTAAACAAGCAGTAGTAACGCAGCAGTTGACATAGGCATCCCAAATGGGCCTGCCAAAGATGGTACCCGGGATTTAATGAAGGCCCACTATCCGAAGAATAAGAAGGTTCGAGAGTCCAAGATATGTTAAGGAAAGTAGAGTTGTAATAAGAAGTGTTGTTTGTAATTTGGCGGGATGAGTTAGAAACCGTCCCGGACTCTGTAACTTGTACAAAACGAAACCCTCGGCTCCACCTCTTATATAAAGGGGGAGTCGAGGGACGAGGAGATCATCGAATCATTGTTCACAAACCCTAGTTTTCATAATCGTCGAGTACTTTTCGGCTGAAACCTTCGAGATCTACTTGCCTCTACTTCTAACTAAACCCTAGCCTATAACCCGTAGGCATTGACAAGTTAATCCCTTGTCAATTGGCGCCGTCTGTGGGAATTAGAGGCGTAAGGATACGATCTCGATGGCACGTTCAAGATCTTCGACATCGTCAACCGGAAGCAACACTATGGATCGAGGTAAACGGATCGCTGCTTGGTCTTGTTGATTTTGTTCCTCACCCACCCTCCCGTTTGGATGCATATGCGTATCCGGCGGAGCCCATGGAGATGACGTTCGGAAGGTTTCACTTTCGCGTCGAGAAGGAAGGATCGTATCGTGTCGAAATTCCGATTTCGTCGGGATCATCGGCGGTCGATTCCGATTTTTCAAGCTATGCATCGTCAACCGAGTCGAAGAAGAAACTTCGGCAACACGTTACGTCAGACATCGAGCAAGAGAGAAACTCGCCAAGATCTTCGGCGACACATCGTTTGAGTCATCTGCGGACTCATATATAAGCGATGGCTCAAGCGATGTCGACGATTACTGACTTCATCGACAAATCCATCACGGTGGGAAAGGTCTTCATCAATCTCAACAATGATGTCACCAAACCCAACATAGATCTGAGTACAAAATATCATCAGATTTATGCTATCGAAAATCAAGAAGAAACATCGGAGGCTTTCGACGATTTGGGTAATCCATATGTCGATCCCTCAGATCTAAGGAGATGTATGGGCACAAAATATGACGGGCCCACACCGCGTGTCAGAGTTCAACTTCCACAAGCAGCCTGGGATAGAGCTGCAAAAGCTTTAGATGGGTCGGAGCCAATGACGACAACAGCTACAGCTCAAGAACTGCAAGCTTATCAATATAGGCTCACATCGAACTGCCCGAGAAATAGAAAAACGAGACGGACTTGAGTTGAACGGGAGAAAGGAGGCAGCATCGCATCCGGCAGGGAGAAGGGCAGATCTAAGTGGACAATCTAGAGTTTCGGGTGATAGCCATATGGAGGCTCGGAACAGAGGAAGATCAAGGTTACAACACATACCCGAAGTAGAAAGAGAGCACTTGGTTCAAAACCTCGACATGTCCTTTATGTCGATAGATACAAGAGGAAATATTATCCCTAAGACACCAGAAGCTGGGTATATGGCGACACAAGCTTACATCCTCGCATCTAGGCCACCCCCAGGAGATCCAAGGAAACATTATACAATATGGCGTTAGCGAGGGTTGGAGCTATGGGGACGGCGTTTGCATCAACGCCTCCCGAAGGAGCGGCAAGGCAAAATAGTCCACGACCTGCGGCAGCAACGGCGGCGATTCTCGAGGACCAAGCGGAGCAAGAGACACGGGGAGCACAAGCAAGGGTCGATAGAGCGAGGCAAAGCGGAAGGGATCATCGGCAATCCCGGAACTTAACGACGAGGATATGTGCGGCCTGCGCGTGCTTCACAAGGAGAGTACGAAAAACTCGAGTCCGTCGGGATTTAAGTTGCCTGATCACTTCAAAAAATTCGACGGCTTGCAAGATCCGGAGGATTGGCTAATTGATTACCTCGAGACGGTGAAGTTAAGCTGGAGGAACTAGAGCAACGAGCCATGCAAAGTATTCGGGTGCACTTAAGTGGAGCCGCACGATCTTGGATCAAAAAACTTCGCCAGGGATCTATCGATAGTCAGGAAAGTTTCGAGGACGTATTCGTCAAAAACTTCGGGTCCACGTGCAAAAACACCTGCGTCGTTAGAAGAGCTGAGAGCGTGTCGACAAAAGCCGGATGAGTCAATGAGAAAATACATCCAAAGGTGGAACATCATAAAAAACTCGGCAGAAATATATCCGACGAGAGAGCAATAGATGCGTTCGTCGCAGAATTAGGCGTGGAGATTTTGTCGAGGACTTGGGAAGGACCAATCCAAAGACGGTATCCGCGTTGATGGAGATAGCGAATAGATGGGCGAGACGGAGAAGACGCTGTCCACAATAAACGACACAGGTCGCCGCGAGGGAGGACCGTGGTCGAAATTATCAATCGAGGCGACGATTTCCTCGGCGATGATCCGAACTACTGACGCCCCAGGGCAAATTTCGCGCGAGGATTTCGGGCAAACACGGGAGGAAACAACAGAGATGATTATCGGAGAAGCAATGAGCAGCGAGCCGATAATAGGGACGACTCCCGCAATGGACAAAATAGTGGGCCGAGGTTTCCAAGACCTTTCGTGTCCCCCGAAGAAATGCTGAACGGACCGTGCCGGATGCACTTCTTCCTCGACGACGAACGGGAAAAGACGGTCGGGGCACTGCGCAGAAGACTGTCGAAATTTTCGAGCAATGTTCGAGATGTGCAGAAACGCTCACGCTCGAGCGAGCACGAGAGAAACCCTCGGGAGCCCGGGAGCCAGGTTCATCTACCGCCACCTCCCGCGATTACTGAGACGACAATCGGCATCGGCTCAGAATAGCGGCAGCACCTCCACCACCACCTTATGTCGATCCTAACTCAAACGGAGCGGTGTCGATGATTCGAAGGGAAGGCCGTCCAACGAGAACTCAAAAAGTAATCTCGAGACAGTGTTCATGGCGGAGAAAATGCCTCCACCAACGGTTGAGTACCTCAATTGGTCGGGGCAAGACATCGGCTTCACCATAGCGGATCATCCGGCAAGTTCCTCGACCAGGGCAGTCGGCACTCTATTCCGCCGGCGAGTTATTGCGGGATTCGATGTTTCTCGAGTATTCATAGATGGTGGCAGCAGCTTAAACCTATGCATATACATTGAGGAAGATGAACATATCCTTAGCAAACTTGAAGCCAACAGACACAAGGTTCCACGGCATCACACCGGAGAAACCAAGTTACCCATTGGGGAAGATCAACCTCGACGTTCGAGTTTGGAACCCGAGAAAATTATAGAATCGAGACTGGAGTTTGAAGTCGTGGATTTTCCATCGCAGTACCACGCCTTGTTGGGACGACCGGCATATGCTAGATTTATGGCGAGTACCACACTATACATACCTGTTGTGGAGATTGCCTGGACCCAAGGGACCAATCACGATCAAAGGGAGTTTGCCTTAGGCGATAAGTGCGACAAGGATTTCCATCGGTTACCGAAACTTTCGGGATGCAAGCTTGAGTATTTGGCGTCGAAAAGTATGGTCGATTACGACGCACTGCGCAGACGTTGGAAGGCCAAAATAAAGAATCAACTTTCAACACGGAGAAAAATTCTAAGGAGGTGCAGATTCACCGCTGGACCCGAAAAAGACGACATCCATTGCAAACAACATGGATATCGCATAGGAAAGCGCGCTCGTCGAAGTTCCTCCGTGAGAACTGGAAAATCTTCGCATGAGTAGTCCAGGCGACATGCCAGGAGTACCCGGGGAACTTGCCGAGCACCACCTAAATTTGGATCCATCAGCGAGACCAATCAAACAACCTTTGCGGCGTTTTCGAACCAAACCGCAAGCTATCTTTATCGGAAATCAATCGACTACAGAAGCTGGTTTTATCAAAGAGATATTCCACGAAGCCACATGGGTAGCAAATCCCGTGATGGTGCCAAAGAAAAACACTAAGGTCCTTCGCATGTGCGTCGACTTTACGTGTCTCAACAAACATTGTCCAAAGGATCACTTCCCCTCCCAGAGGATCGATCAAATTATCGACTCCACGGCTGGATGCGAACGTCTTTCCTTCCTGGACGCGTATTCGGTTACAACCAGATCAGGTTAAAAGAAGAAGATGAAGTAAAGACTACGTTCATTACACCTTATGGCGTGTTTTGTTACGGAACAATGCCCTTTGGTCTAAAAAACGCGGGAGCAACATATCGAAGGATGATGCGAAGTGCTTGGCTGACACGGATTGGGAAAAGCGTGCAGAGTATACATCGACGGCGTCGTCATAACATCAAAAGAAGGATCAACAGCGATAGAGGACCTCAAGGAAACGTTCGACAACCTCAACAAATTCTGCTCGAAGTTGAACCCAGTCGAAGTGTTCCTTTGGTGTCCCAGGCAGAGGAGAACTCTTGGGGTTTCTAGTCTCAGCAAGAGGGATTGAAGCAAATCCCGATAAAATACAAGCTATTGTAACAATGAGAAAGCCAACAAAGTTGAAAGAGATACAACGATTAACGGCGAGTCATGCAGCTTTGAGCGGATTCGTCGCCGGGCTAGAGAGAAAAGCGTTACCATTCTACGCTTTGATAAAACAAGGAGACAAATTCCGAAGTGGAACGAAGAAGCCGATGAGCTTTCGAAGATTTGAGACGCAAAATCTCGACACCACCAATCTTGGTGGCATCGAAGGAAAAAGAACCTCTCCATTATATATCGCAGCCCACGCCCCAAGTGGTGAGCACGGCGCCTGGTTGTCGAAAGAAGAAGAAGGAAGAACTCCACGGAGTACTGAGGCCAGTTTACTTCGTCGGCGGAGTTTATCGCCGTCAAAACAAAAGGTACCCTCGGTACTGGAGGCTAGCATACGGAGTGTTCACAACAGGCACGAAAATTGCGCCTACTATTTTTCGGCACACCCGATCATAGTGGTCAATGAGGCTCCTTTGTCAAATATACTGAACAATCCAGGAAGCTACGGGTCGTGTCTCCCTTTGGGGAATAGAACTTTCCCTCGGGACATCACGTATGAAAAAAGAAAAGCAATCAAGTCGCAAGATTTTGCCGGACTTCATCGCGGAGTGGATGGAGCGCAAAACACAGGGACCCCGGACTTGTCGAGAACCGGACCATGAATTTTGACGGGTCCAAGAGAGTAGAAGGCTGGTGCAGGAGTAATACTTATATCACTGAAGGCGACAAATTGAAGTATATCCTTCGGATGGCGTTCCCTAACGCATCTAACAATGACGAGAATATGAAGCCCTCATACACGGGATGAAGATGGCGAAAGCATGCGGCATGTAACTCGACTAAAAATCTTGGCTGACTCACAATTGGTGGCCCAAGCAAGTTATGAACCAATGTGATGCGATCAATGATAGCATGATAGCATACAAGGAGGTGTACAATGAACTCGAGAAGCTATTTGATGGATGCGAGAGTAAACCACATCGATAGATTGAGCAACGATGAAGCCGAGCGTCTCGCAAACATCGGGTCGCGGTGCCTCCCGATCCGCCGGGAGTATTTTGGGAAGAAATATCGGAGAGATCTACAAAGCCAAAAAAAGGTGCGAGAAAAAAGAAAAAACTTCGACACCCCTCACGAAACCACGGAGGATGAAGAGGAACAAGAGCTTGTAATGATGAGTACGGGTTCCTTGGATGCAGCATATATATCATACATCCTCGGGAAAGAAATACCCGACGATCCAGGTAGAAGCAAGGCGAGTAATTCGACGATCTAAAGCTTTCACGGTGATCAAAGGAACCCGTACTAGCGAAGTATTTGAGGCGTTCGCAAAGGTGTGTAACACTCGAAGAAGGAAGAATAATTCTGAAGGATGTACACCGAAGGAATATGCGGCCACCACGCAAGTAGTCGAGCCATCGCAGCCAAGGTTTTTCGGGCAGGATTCTCTTGGTTAACGGCAATCGAGGACGCCAAAGAAATAGTAAGGACTTGCGATGCGTGTCAAAGGTTCGCCGCAAACCTCACTCTCCGGTAGCGGGAACTAGCACCAATACCTTTGTCGTGGCCCTTTGCACAATAGGGACTCGATATGGTGGGCAAGTTACACAAATCATGGCCGGGAGGAAAGGAATACATGCTAGTAGCTGTCGACAAATTTACAAAGTGGATAGAAGCGGCGATAAATTCGCCGAGATGGAGCATCCATGATAAAATTCATAAAAGGCCTCGTCTTCAGATTTGGAGTGCCTCATAGCATGCGTCACGGACAATGGCGGTAACTTTACATCCAACGAATTCAAAGATTGTCGCAAAGAAGTGGGTATCAAGCTGCACTTTGCGTCGAGTTGCACATCCTCAAACCAACGGGCAGGTCGAAAAGCCAATGGCATTATACGCAATGGCATCAAGAAGCCTGTTGGGACCACTAGAAAAAGCTCGACATACCGGCACTGAAGAACTACCAAGTGTGTTGTGGAGCATCCGAACAACACCAAATACTGCGACACAAGAAACCCCATTTTTTCGGTCCATGGCGCGAGAGCGAGTACTACCAATAGAAATAGAGCACGACTCCCAGAGAGTCACAGGCGTATGATGAAGAAGCTTCAAGGACAGCATTGGAAGACGACGTAGACGCACTCGACGCAGGCTCGAGACGAAGTATTATCAAGGGTCACCAAATATCAACAGGACTTGAAGAATTACCACAGTCGACGTTTGCGGCCAAGATCCTTTCAAGTGGGAGACTTAGTTCTTCGGCTCACGCAAAAAAGTCATGAAAAACTCGAGTCACATGGCTTGGTCCCTATATCGTCACGGAAGTAATCGGAGGAGGAGCATACGGGATAAAGGACAAGAAGACGGGGGTGGAGGAGCAAAACCCCTGGAGCGTGAGCGCAACTCGGGCGGTTCTACGCCTAGAGCTAAAATATAGTCCTTGTAAAACTTCAATGTCTTGAAACGCCCACGAGTTTTCAGACGCACTCTTTTCCTTTTCGGGGCACAGAGTAGGGCCGGGAAAGGTTTTTAATGAGAGCGGGCTCGTGGTGCTGCAATATAATAAAGATAGTGGAGATATACTTCTTATTTTTCGACACGCTCGGGGACTCAACGCCCAAGTCTCAAAATACATACAATATAGATTCACTGAAATATTTCGCCTTGGTACATTAATACCTCGCCAAATATAAAAATCGGAAGCCAGCAATCATAAATATAGTGTACACATCAAAAATCTTAAGTGCTTTGGTCTAAAAACCTCGCAATATAAACATAGAACTTCGACATCAAAGATACTCGAAGATTGGCAATCCATCAAGGGAAAACAAGGATGTCTTATTACAACAGAAAAGATAGATTTCAAGGAGAAAAAATAGTACAACCTTCGCCCGATTAGGCTCAGGGGCTTCAACAACATAGAGGGCCTCGGCAACATACAATAAATTCCTTCGGAAATATAAAAAAGAGGAGGAAATCAAAAAAGAGTGAGATACAAGGTTTCCAATATAATACAAGTCGGTTAAATCCCAAGATACTATCTATGGACAAGCCTCTGGTTGTTTATGTTCAGCATAAGAACCCTTGATAAAGAACTCGAGTCCATCCGAAGAAGTTCATCTATCATCGACTCGGCCACGGGGCTACCATCGCATCGATTGAGTCAATATCATTTTTCCGTCGCGTCTTCTTGGCCGGGCAACCAGCAACAATCTTCGTCAGGTCTAACTTTGGATAACGAGATGTTTATCATAATCATGGCGAATCTCGCTCCAGACAGAGAGTTGAGCCCGCACAAAGTTATGAATGCGGGGAGCATCTCCGAATACCTCTAATAATTCGGGAAGAGTTTTGGAACCTCGTTTGAGGAAATAAATTCCTATAGACAAGGGTTAATGTTGCCGTGCAAAAACTAAGAAAGTCGCGTACTTGGCAAGCACGATCTTGGAACCTAACAATTTGTTGGGTTCGTTCGGAAGTGACCCGGAACAAACAGCCATGATTAGGGAAAGATTGACAAGAAGATTTGTCCTCTCATTCACTCTACGATCTTCGACGCGGAATCAAGAACCGAGCCTGTTAAAGCGACGGGGCAAGAAATTGGAAGAAAGGCACAGCAAAATAAAGAGAAGGAATCTTAAGATCGCAAAAACGTACCTAACATATCCGTGCTAGCTTCCGGCATTAGCTCAAGCATACTATTTTCTCGGGTTGTGGCTCCCTTTGCTTCTAATACGAGCAGGCATCCTTAGCAGCCACGGCTTCTTGGGCTTGTTGAAGAGCAAGTTGTTCTCGTTCGAGATGCTTTCAGAGATTGTTCCATCATGGCCAAAGCTTGTTTCTTCATAGATTGAAGTTGTTGTCGAAGTTCTTGCAAATCTTCAGAAAAATGTCCGCTCGATGAACTCTCGAGGGGATTATGGTCGATAGTACTTTCTTCGAGAAGGAAGATACGAGTGAAGCTAGTGCGGGAACAAGGAGTGAGTCGAGTAATTATCAAATATTAAGCTGGAAAAGAAAGGCCCGAGGATCAATGAAAAGCACGAAGAGGAATTTCATTACTTTTTAGAAAATTTACACGGACATTACAAAAGAAAGTTTTCCGGGGGGACTAACGAGTAATTGTCGCCAAGGCTAAAATGGCGACAAGAGCAAAAGAAACAGAAAAAGAAAAAACAAGGAGGCATGCAACTAGACCTCCGGCCTCGAGGAGCTAGGAGTCGAAGGCGGCTTGATCCCGAGATACGCCAAGATCTTCTTCGTGTTGGGCTTGGCTGCCTTAATCAGCGACCTCCATCTCGATCGCTCTATCCGATCGGTGTCGCCGACCTTCATCCAATCAAGCGTCCGGTGGCTGTCGGCGACTAGGGCAACAGATATTTTCGGCAAGAACCTTCATATTTTCCTCGACGCATCTTCAGTCCAAGGTCTTCTGATGAATTGAAAATCTTGGCAAGGGCAAGGAAAGTCGAAGGCTCCTCTTTCTTCGGGAAGAAGTAGGGGAATAACGCCGACAAACCTGCATTAGCATTTGCCACGCCTTCACGAATTTCGCGCCCATGAAACTCCAGAAGAGAAAGTGCGTCGCGGGAGAGGGTCATTGACGGGATTATCCGGATCAAAATCCTGGTTTGTTTGGGCTGCAACACGAGACAAAACATTAGTCAAAAACCAAGAAACAGGAAGTACAATAAAATAGAAGGGATTGATGATATTCATCGAGAGTACGTCGACTTTGCGACTTCAGACGCTTGAGGATCCCTTGCTCACGAGCAGCTTGCGCAGCTTTCTGCTCGTCTAAAGCAGATTCAGCATCTTTAAGCCTTTTCTGCAGTTCCTCGACACTAGCAGCCTTCGCTTTGGCATCATCAGCCTCGGCTTTAGCTTTGCTAGCGACAACTTCGGCTTTCTCGCGAGCCGCCTCACTTTGCTCCAGTTTGTGAGCAAGTGCGTCGGCACGCTTATTGGCCTCTGCAAGTTTCTCTATCAAGATAAAAAAGGAGGAGGAAAGATCAAAAAATCGCGACAAACAAACAGGAGCAAAATCCAGGAAGAACGGCAAATATGAAGGTTATTACCTTCGGTTCTCGCAGCATACTCGCGGTACCCAATAAATTGGGATCCGATGCGGATAAGATCTTTGATCATGGGCTTTCAAAGAAGAAGAACGCAGGAGAAAACATCGGCATTAAAAAAGCGAGGGCCTAAAAGAGCAAAATAGAGGAAATATAGATATCGACAAACTTACATCATCCAAGAGTCGTGACGAAGAACTCGCTCAATGGAGGAGGAGGCTCAATGATCATTTCAACCCTTGCCCTTTTTGGTGAAGGGACAAGGGGGCTCGAAGGAGGAGTAGATGTGTCAACATTTTGTTGAGGAGGCGACGATTCTTCTCCTTCAACGGGCTTCTCCGAAATAACTAAAGTATGTGACGTGCTCGTCCGAGGAGCCACGTCACGAGTTGGTACTTCTTCCTCGTCATCAACGCTGAGTGAGGATCAATAGCATAAAAAGCAAGACAAGAAAAAACTTCGACTACAGAAATAAGGGGAAATCAAGGTGACTTACGAGCTGACGAGGGATTCGATATAAGGATCATAAGCTGCCTTCGGATGAGAAGGAACAACTTCTTCGGCTTTGGATGTGCTGGAATCTTCGGCATCGTTCCTTTTCCTTTTCCTTTGTGGGGAAACAGCGGGAGGAGGAGATTGGACCGACGTAGTGTCCTCGGAAGATCCCGCAGATTTTCGAGAATCCACGGGATCATTCACAAAGGATGGAGCTTCTTGATTGTCGTCGGTGACAATGCCCATTTCTTCGACTTCTCCATCCTCGGGAAGAGGAGGAAGGGAAGCCATAGTAGGATGATTACTGCGAGAAAATAGCGGCAAAAGGAAAAGTAGAGAAATATCAATACAATGAGATGCGGGAAAATTCGGAACAAAATAAAAATTCGAGAAGATAAAATACCTCGGGGAGAGGATTGGTGGAGCTGTATGGCTCCACGCGACAAGAGGAAGGAATAGGATCCCTCTTGCTCAGCGAGGTAATTCTTCGAATAAGCTTCTCCAAGTCCTTCACAGAAAGATCATTGGAGAGCCTATTGGCGTCATTGACACCGGAATACGTCCAAAGGGTATTTTTGCGAGCCTCGAAGAGGCTGCACTCTAATCCTAAGAAAGTAGGCGAGTGATTTGGACACCAGATAATTCTTTGCCTCGAGTATTTTGGAGCTGATGAATACGAGACATAAGAGCTTCTGTCGCCTTTTTCTCTTCTTCGGAAGCTTCAGCATCCCAGGAGTAGCGGCGTTGAATTTTTGTGTTTCCGTCGAAAGGGACTATGTTGTGTTCCACGGAATTGGCACTTTCTTCGTGTATATAGAGCCACCTTTTGCGCCATCCTTGGACAGAGTCAGGAAATTTGACGTCGAAATAATTGACGTCGGTTCGGACACAGATAACAACACCGCCTATGTTGTAGGTGGCGTTGTGAGTGCCATTGCGGCGGAGGCAGAAAATGCGTTTCCAAAGAGCCCAATTAGGAGCGACTCCAAGGAAGCATTCGCAAAGCGTGATAAAAATAGAAATATGAAGGATGGAATTGGGGTCAGCTGGTGCAGCTGAATTCCATAGACAAAGAGAAGACCGCGGAGGAAATCGTGGATTGGGGTAGAAAGGCCGCGGATGAGATGATCAACGAAACTAACCCGGTACTCCATTGGAGGGTTGGGGTAGCTTTCTTCTCGGGAAAGCGGATGGCGTCTTCCTTCTTCATCAGGCCAAGCCTCTTCAGCATATTAACATCTTGGTTGGAGATTTTGGATCTCTCCCACTCAAGATCCTCAGCGGCCATCTTGGATTCTGGAGTGCTGTGGCGGGTGAGTCGCGTGCGCGGTGGCATCAACAGCACTGGAAAAGCAGTGTTCGTGCGTGCGGGAAGATCGGAAAGAGTTGGGCGCAGGGGAGTTTTTGCGGAGGGGAGCGGATGTGCGGCGCAAGCGAAGGAGTGGACGGAGGTTGAAGAAAGGTTTATATAGGCTTCGGGAGGAGTAATGAACCGTCGGATGAAGAAATCGTGTGGTGAAAAGAGATCCGGTAGATAAGAGGGTAAAAGGTATTTTTACGGAGATGGAATGGAACAGAGCGTTACCGAACATGCGCCAGGAAAAGCGGAGGACGTGTGTCCCCACTTGCACGACGTGTCAACGTGGTGGGAATAATGGACCCACAAGGCGAGAAAAATTTCGACTATTAATAGAGCTGAAGAGAATTTGACAAAGGAAAATATGTCGACAAGAAAAATAAAAGGAGAATGGCGACAGGAGAAGTTATTTGAATACTTCGGGAGCCTTTGGTCAAAAACAAGTTTTTGCCCAAATGCTCGGGGGCTACTTCGAGAAAAGTAAAATTTCGACTATGGCAAATATAGAAATTGTGGGAGCCTACAACCAAGCACAAGTTCTTGGCTGTAGCCTCGGGGGCTACTCCCATCGGGAGCGCTGTTCGCGCACCCAAGAGATAAAAAAAAGAGAGAAGAGAAAGAATATCGGGAGATAATGGCAATATAGCGACAAGGTGGACTAAAATGTTGAGCCTACAGCCAAGCACAAGTTCTTGGCTGTAGCCTCGGGGGCTACTCCCATCGGGAACGCTGTTCGCGTGCCCGATGAAATCTAAAAAGGAAAAAGAAAGAAAGATAGAAAAGACAAGAGAGTATATTTCGAGTTATAATTAACTCTGCATATACTCCCATCGGGAGATTAATATAAGTCATATTTGACTCGATAAAATGTGCCATTCCAACAGCCGGAAAAGCACTCGACAATATATTCTCAGAACGCCAAAGTTGCGATCAATTTCTGAATGCCGCAAATTTGCGAAGGTAAGACCCCGGATCAATTCTGCTGGGCGTAGCATCGCCGAAGACTGCGCTCTGCTACTTTTATCCGTATCAACAGATACGAAGAAAAATCCTAACGGACGCGTTAGGTACTCGATAAATTTGACTGGGACTCGACAGAATGGTAAGACCTTAAGCGGCACCTATCGAAGTTTACACCAGTATCCCGAGATCATGTCCAGGGACGTGATCTTGAAGTAGGTTTTTGCGGATTGCCACTAGAGCAGTTTAACTAGTACACGATCCGTCGGATGAACTAGCCCCAACTACCAATATCCCTGTACAATATAGAAATTTATATAAAGAAATATAGAAAAGGTTAAATTGTCGAATAAAAATAAACAGTGGAGATTTTTCCTGACTCTACGATTCAAGAAAAATCTCGGGGGCTACTGACATAGGCATCCCAAATGGGCCTGCCAAAGATGGTACCCGGGATTTAATGAAGGCCCACTATCCGAAGAATAAGAAGGTTCGAGAGTCCAAGATATGTTAAGGAAAGTACAGTTGTAATAAGAAGTGTTGTTTGTAATTTGGCGGGATGAGTTAGAAACCGTCCCGGACTCTGTAACTTGTACAAAACGAAACCCTCGGCTCCACCTCTTATATAAAGGGGAGTCGAGGGACGAGGAGATCATCGAATCATTGTTCACAAACCCTAGTTTTCATAATCGTCGAGTACTTTTCGGCTGAAACCTTCGAGATCTACTTGCCCTCTACTTCTAACTAAACCCTAGCCTATAATCCGTAGGCATTGACAAGTTAATCCCTTGTCGGCAGTAGTAACGCAGCGATGAGTAACGCGAGTAAAACAAGTAAACAAGCAGACGATAGCGATATTTAGGAACAAGGCCTAGGGATTAGACTTTCACTAGTGGACACTCTCAACATTGATCACATAACGAATAGATAAATGCATACTCTACACTCTTGTTGGATGATGAACACATTGCGTAGGATTACACGAACCCTCAATGCCGGAGTTAACAAGCTCCACAATTCAATGTTCATATTTAAATAACCTTAGAGTGCATGAAAGATCAATTCGACTAAACCAAGTACTAACATAGCATGCACACTCGTCACCTTCATGCTATGTAGGAGGAATAATACACATCAATACTATCATAGCAATAGTTAACTTCATAATCTACAAGAGATCATAATCATAGCATAAACCAAATACTAACACGGATGCACACACTCGTCACCATTACACCGTGCAGGAGGAATAAAACTACTTTAATAACATTGCTAGAGTAGCACATAGATAAATTGTGATACAAAATACATTGCAATCATAAAGAGATATAAATAAGCACTTCACTACGCCATTCATAACGAGTGAGTAAGTATTCGTGAAATATAGCCTAAGAGACCCACACGGTGCACACACCGTCACCTTTACACACGTGGGACAAGGAGTCTCCGGAGATCACATAAGTAAAACTCTCTTGACTAGCATAATGACATCTAGATTACAAGCATCATCATATGAATCTCAATAATGTAAGGCAGCTCATGAGATTATTGTATTGAAGCACATAGGAGAGAGATGAACCACATAGCTACCGGTACAGCCCCGAGCCTCGATGGAGAACTACTCCTCCTCATGGGAGCAGCAGCGGTGATGAAGATGGCGGTGGAGATGGCAGCGGTGTCGATGGAGAAGCCTTCGGGGCACTCTCCCCGCTCCGGCAGGGTGCCGGAACGAGACTCCTGTCCCCCAGATCTTGGCTTCGCGATGGCGGCGGCTCTGGAAGGTTTTCCGTATCGTGGTTTTTCGCCTCAGGGTTTTCTCGACGGAGGCTTTAAATAGGCGGAAGGGCAGCCTCGGAGGGGGCCTGGGGGGCCCACACCATAGGGCGGCGCGGGCCCCCCCTTGGCCGCGCCGCCTTGTGGTGTCGCCACCTCGTGGGCCCACTTCGTATGCTCTTCGGTCTTCTGGAAGGTTCGTGGCAAAATAGGCCCCTGGGACTTGATTTCGTCCAATTCCGAGAATATTTCGTTACTAGGATTTCTGAAACCAAAAACAGCAGAAAACAAGAATCGGCTCTTCGGCATCTTGTTAATAGGTTAGTTCCGAGAAAATGCACGAATATGACATAAAGTGTGCATAAAACATGTAGGTATCATCAATAATATGGCATAGAACATAAGAAATTATCGATACGTCGGAGACGTATCAAGCATCCCCAAGCTTAGTTCCGCTCGTCCCGAGCGGGTAAAACGATAACAAAGATAATTTCGAAGTGACATGCCATCATAATCTTGATCATACTATTTGTAAACATATGTAGTGGATGCAGCGATCAAAACAATGGTAATGACATGAGTAAACAAGTGAATCATAAAGCAAATACTTTTCATGAATAGTACTTCAAGACAAGTATTAATAAGTCTTGCATAAGAGTTAACTCATAAAGCAATAAATCAAAGTAAAGGTATTGAAACAACACAAAGGAAGATTAAGTTTCAGCGGTTGCTTTCAACTTGCAACATGTATATCTCATGGATAATTGTCAACATAGAGTAATATAACAAGTACAATATGCAAGTATGTAGGAATCAATGCACAGTTCACACAAGTGTTTGCTTCTTGAGGTGGAGAGAGATAGGTGAACTGACTCAACATAAAAGTAAAGAGAATGGTCCTTCAAAGAGGAAAGCATCGATTGCTATATTTGTGCTAGAGCTTTTATTTTGAAAACATGAAACAATTTTGTCAACGGTAGTAATAAAGCATATGAGTTATGTAAATTATATCTTACAAGTTGCAAGTCTCATGCATAGTATACTAATAGTGCCCGCACCTTGTCCTAATTAGCTTGGACTACCGGATCTTTGCAATGCACATGTTTTAACCAAGTGTCACAATGGGGTACCTCCATGTCGCCTGTACAAAGGTCTAAGGAGAAAGCTCGCATTTTGGATTTCTCGCTTTTGATTATTCTCAACTTAGACATCCATACCGGGACAACATGGACAACGAGATAATGGACTCCTCTTTAATGCATAAGCATGTGGCAACAATTATTATTCTCATATGAGATTGAGGATATATGTCCAAAACTGAAACTTCCACCATGGATCATGGCTTAAGTTAGCGGCCCAATGTTCTTCTCTAACAATATGCATGCTCCAACCATTAACGTGGTAGATCTCTCTTACTTCAGACAAGACGGACATGCATAGCAACTCACATGATATTCAACAAAGAATAGTTGATGGCGTCCCCGAAACATGGTTATCGCACAACAAGCAACTTAATAAGAGATAAAGTGCATAAGTACATATTCAATACCACAATAGTTTTTAAGCTATTTGTCCCATGAGCTATATATTGCAAAGG
This sequence comes from Lolium rigidum, assembly GCF_022539505.1. Lineage (NCBI taxonomy): Eukaryota > Viridiplantae > Streptophyta > Magnoliopsida > Poales > Poaceae > Lolium > Lolium rigidum. The sequence continues at coordinate 268,970,227 of NC_061511.1, forward strand.
TGAATGATGGAATTTTAAAGGTAGCACTCAAGCAATTTACTTTAGAATGGCGGATAAATACCATGTAGTAGGTAGGTATGGTGGACACAAATGGCATAGTGGTTGGCTCAAGGATTTTGGATGCATGAGAAGTATTCCCTCTCGATACAAGGTTTAGGCTAGCAAGGTTATTTGAAACAAACACAAGGATGAACGGTACAGCACAACTCACATAAAAGACATATTGTAAACATTATAAGACTCCATACCGTCTTCCTTGTTGTTCAAAACTCAATACTAGATGTTATCTAGACTCTAGAGAAACCAAATATGCAAACCAAATTAGCAAGCTCTAAGTGTTTCTTCATTAATGGGTGCAAAGTATATGATGCAAGAGCTTAAACATGAGCACAACAATTGCCAAGTATCAAATTATCCAAGACATTTTAGAGTTACTACATGTAGTATTTTCCAATTCCAACCATATAACAATTTAACGAAGAAGAAACTTCGCCATGAATACTATGAGTAGAGACTAAGGACATACTTGTCCATATGCTACAGCGGAGCGTGTCTCTCTCCCATAAAGTGAATGCTAGGATCCATTTTATTCAAACAAAACAAAAACAAAAACAAACCGACGCTCCAAGCAAAGTGCATAAGATGTGACGGAATAAAAATATAGTTTCGGGGAGGAACCTGATAATGTTGTCGATGAAGAAGGGGATGCCTTGGGCATCCCCAAGCTTAGATGTTTGAGTCTTCTTAGAATATGCAGGGGTGAACCACCGGGGCATCCCCAAGCTTAGAGCTTTCACTCTCCTTGATCATAGTATATCATCCTCCTCTCTTGACCCTTGAAAACTTCCTCCACACCAAACTCGAAACAACTCATTAGAGGGTTAGTGCACAATAAAAATTAACATTTTCAGAGGTGACACAATCATTCTTAACACTTCGGACATTGCATAAAGCTGCTGGACATTAATGGATCAAAGAAATTCATCCAACATAGCAAAAGAGGCAATGCGAAATAAAAGGCAGAATCTGTCAAAACAGAACAGTCCGTAAAGATGGATTTTATTAGGCCACCAGACTTGCTCAAATCAAAATTCTAAAATTGAATGAAAGTTGCGTACATATCTGAGGATCATGCACGTAAATTGGCTTAATTTTTTGAGCTACCTACAGGGAGGTAGACCCAGATTCGTGACAGACAAAGAAATGCGGAACTGCGCGAGTAATCCAAATCTAGTACTTACTTTACTATCAAAGACTTTACTTGGCACAACAAAACTCAAAACTAAGATAAGGAGAGGTTGCTACAGTAGTAAACAACTTCCAAGACACAAATATAAAACAAAGTACTGTAGCAAAATAACACATGGGTTATCTCCCAAGAAGTTCTTTCTTTATAGTCGTTAAGATGGGCTCAGCAGTTTTAATGATGCACTCGCAAGAAATAGTATTTGAAGCAAAAGAGAGCATCACGAGGCAAATTCGAAACACATTTAAGTCTAACATGCTTCCTATGCATAGGAACCTTGTAGATAAACAAGTTCATGAAGAGCAAAGTGACAAGCATAGGAAGATAAAACAAGTGTAGCTTCAAAAATTTCAGCACATAGAGAGGTGTTTTAGTAACATGAAAATTTCTACAACCATATTTTCCTCTCTCATAATAACTTTCAGTAGCAACATGAGCAAACTCAACAATATAACTATCACATAAAGAATTCTTATCATGAGTCGCATGCATAAAATTATTACTCTCCACATAGGCATAATCAATTTTATTAGTTGTAGTGGGAGCAAATTCAACAAAGTAGCTATCATTATTATTCTCATCGAGTGTAGGAGGCATAGTATAATCACAACAAAATTTACTCTCCATAGTAGGTGGCACCAAAAGACCACTATCATTATAATCATCATAAATAGGAGGCAAAGTATCATCAAACAAAATTTTCTCCTCAATGCTTGGGGGACTAAAAAGATCATGAAAACCAGCTTCCCCAAGCTTAGAACTTTCTATATTATTATCAACAATGGTGTTCAAAGCGTTCATACTAATATTACTACCAGCATGCAAATAAGATTTCATAGGTTTTTTAATTTTCGCATCAAACAATCCATGTTTTAAATCAGGAAATAGAATAAGAAGCTCATTGTTGTCCATTATGCCAAACTAGTGTAAACAAGAAACAAAAAGATGCAATTGCAGGATCTAAAGGAAATAGCTTCGAGCACACACACAATGGTAACAGAAAAGTACTTATACCTGGGACCGGAGTATGAGTGCCTTTTACCTTTCCTCCCCGGCAACGGCGCCAGAAAAGTGCTTGATGTCTACGGGAGCTTCTATTCTTGTAGACAGTGTTGGGCCTCCAAGAGCGAGAGGTTTGTAGAACAGCGAGCAAGTTTCCCTTAAGTGGATCACCCAAGGTTTATCGATCTCGGGGAGGAAGAGGTCAAAGATATCCCTCTCATGCAACCCCGCAACCACAAAGCAAGAAGTCTCTTGTGTCCCCAACACACCTAATAGGTGCACTAGTTCGGCGAAGAGATAGTGAAATACAGGTGGTATGAATAAGTAGTAGCAACGGCACCAGAAAAGTGCTTTGCCCAGGACGAGTAAACAAGAAGTAGTAACGCAGCAGTAGTAACGCAGCAATGAGTAACGCAATAGAAACAAGTAAACAAGCAGCGATAGCGATATTTAGGAACAAGGCCTAGGGATTAGACTTTCACTAGTGGACACTCTCAACATTGATCACATAACAGAATAGATAAATGCATACTCTACACTCTTGTTGGATGATGAACACATTGCGTAGGATTACACGAACCCTCAATGACGGCGTTAACAAGCTCCACAATTCAATGTTCATATTTAAATAACCTTAGAGTGCATGAAAGATCAATTCGACTAAACCAAGTACTAACATAGCATGCACACTGTCACCTTCATGCTATGTAGGAGGAATAATACACATCAATACTATCATAGCAATAGTTAACTTCATAATCTACAAGAGATCATAATCATAGCATAAACCAAGTACTAACACGGATGCACACACTCGTCACCATTACACCGTGCAGGAGGAATAAAACTACTTTAATAACATTGCTAGAGTAGCACATAGATAAATTGTGATACAAAATACATTGCAATCATAAAGAGATATAAATAAGCACTTCACTACGCCATTCATAACGAGTGAGTAAGTATTCTGTGAAATATAGCCTAAGAGACCCACACGGTGCACACACTCGTCACCTTTACACACGTGGGACAAGGAGTCTCCGGAGATCACATAAGTAAAACTCTCTTGACTAGCATAATGACATCTAGATTACAAGCATCATCATATGAATCTCAATCATGTAAGGCAGCTCATGAGATTATTGTATTGAAGCACATAGGAGAGAGATGAACCACATAGCTACCGGTACAGCCCCGAGCCTCGATGGAGAACTACTCCCTCCTCATGGGAGCAGCAGCGGTGATGAAGATGGCGGTGGAGATGGCAGCGGTGTCGATGGAGAAGCCTTCCGGGGGCACTTCCCCGCTCCGGCAGGGTGCCGGAACAGAGACTCGTGTCCCCCAGATCTTGGCTTCGCGATGGCGGCGGCTCTGGAAGGTTTTCCGTATCGTGGTTTTTCGCCTCAGGGTTTTCTCGACGGAGGCTTTAAATAGGCGGAAGGGAAGCCTCGGAGGGGGCCTGGGGGGCCCACACCATAGGGCGGCGCGGCCCCCCTTGGCCGCGCCGCCTTGTGGTGTCGCCACCTCGTGGCCCCACTTCGTATGCTCTTCGGTCTTCTGGAAGGTTTGTGGCAAAATAGGCCCCTGGGACTTGATTTCGTCCAATTCCGAGAATATTTCGTTACTAGGATTTCTGAAACCAAAAACAGCAGAAAACAGACAAGCGGCTCTTCGGCATCTTGTTAATAGGTTAGTTCCAGAAAATGCACGAATATGACATAAAGTGTGCATAAAACATGTAGGTATCATCAATAATATGGCATAGAACATAAGAAATTATCGATACGTCGGAGACGTATCAGGCGCTACGACGTAGATGATGAGAGACATCGTCGGTCTGATGTAGAGGACAGGAGGTACCGTCGGCATGATAGAAACAACAACGGGTACAAGCGTCACGCTAGAGGGAGGTCAAGGGAGCAAGATGACATGGATAGGCATTGGGACTGTCCTTTCTTTAAACATTGCTGGGACTCAGGAATGAGCCGATTGCCAACGATCGAGAACTGCCCAGAATGCATACAGCAAAGGAAGAGGACAAACGAGGTTTCAGTGTTCAAGCGTCTAGGGCCTCTCCCACCTCCGAACAAGCGAGCTGAGTCATCTCAAGAAGAAGACTTTGAGGAGTCAGATGGTGAAGAAGATAGGTATCACCGGCCAAGGTGGTGCCCGGATGGACTCAGCCATTCTCAGAAGCGTAGGTGCAGCGGCTACGAAACCTGGAGGAAGCCGAGGCACGGCACCGTACACGTTGAGGAAAGCACGGCCCGATCTGGCCGTGAAAATTCAGCAAACATTGGAGACGGTGGCGCGCCTGCCGAAGAAAGTGTGGTGCCCTAAACAGACAAAAGCCGATGCAGAGGCATCGGCTGATACAAACATAGTGTCCATGATCCTGACAGAGTAGCAAGGTCCAAGACAATGGACGTACGTGGCGAGGCCGATCCCAGCGATCGGCCCCAAAAAATGGAAAGCAAAAATCTCATCTCAAGCATGTCACGCAGCTACAGTAAGAGATCAAGACGTGGTAAAGCTTCACTAAGCATTGCAATGAAGAAGGAGGCCGATTCTGGCAATCGGCCAAAATTATCCTCGACATACGTTTTTGCCTGGGTTCAGCATTGATCTAGCAAGGAATGCCTGAAGAGCCGATACCCTCAATTACTTGAAAGAATCGGCTCGGGGGGCACTTAGATGGATAAGACACGAGGATACGAAGTTTGAAGTGGCTGTCAAATGCCCAGCAGCTCAAGATATATTCTTTGATGATGATGGGTATTGAAGTATGGGGGCCGATGCATAAATCGGCCGTAAAAAATACAAATTTTTTAAACTCAGCCGATGCACAGACATCGACTTTAGAGGTACAAACTGTTATAAGCAGAAGCCCAATGGAGCAGTTATCGAGCTATATGGAGAGGCTCTACTGGATGAACTCCTCAATGGAATTGTTGGTGACTCAGATCCTCTCTTCAAGGACCTCCAATTTCTTTTGCAAGTCTTCAAGTTCAGCATCAGGGCAAGTTTGAGGGATCACAACCCGGACCAACAACAAGAACAGCATGAACATGCAGATCAGGTTAAGGGTGAGTTGCATCAGTCTGCCAAAGAGGATGAGCTAATCTGAGCAGCAAGGCGCAAGAATTAAACTAGGAGGAGTTGGAGAGCCATTACATTTGAGGCTTCTTAGTTCGAGGAATGGATTTGCTGATCCTTCCGAACCCTTTCAGTGCGTCGGCTCTTTGGGCGTAAGCTTTCTTGCCACATTCGATGGGAGCTGGAGAGGCTCGGGGGGCAGCTCACCCTGAAGGTTTTTCGCTTCGGGAAGCCGATTTTGTTGGAATCGGCTAGCTCTGCATTACGACTTGGAGGCCGATGGTGGCCCATTTGGCTGGCTCACTCGCTGTTCTCGCCTTGATTGAGGCTCGGGGGCAACCGACTTCGTAGATACTCGTTCGAAGAAGCCGATTGAGATTTCATCGGCTGGCCCTCCATCATAATCTTCTTCAAAGGGATAGAGCAGGGTTAAAGAATATCACCGAGGAGATTTGCGAGCAGGTGACATCTCGTTCTCAGAAGTATCGGCTTCAGCGTCAAGTCGTTTCAGCAGCGGTTCTGGGGCTCTCTTGAAGGCATTGGTCTTCCACATTGTCCACCAGAACTCAAAGTCATCGGTCGAAGAAATGAAGGACTGATGCGTTGACATCGGCTTATTGGACATTGACCAAGTTTACGGTCACTCCTTAGTCGAAAAGATGAAGGGCGGATTATGAGGGACCGATGCGTTGCCATCGGCTCATTGAACATTGACCGAGTTGACAATCGGTAAAATCGGTACGAGGGGAAATCGGCTAAATTAGCATAAAAGGAATCGGCAAAATCAAGTTAAGGGGAATTCTTCATTGATAGCAAGATTTCTTACACAAGGAGTTGATTGCTCTCAAGGAGTTACTAGGGGATACATTGCCCCGTCTACTACTACTGGCCCTATGCTAAAGGTCCTATCTAGGGGCCGTTGATGCCCTCGTCGCCGTCATCGTCGTCGTCATCGCCGCTGTCGGCGCTGCTCCCGGCCGGCTCGTCGTCGCTGCTGTAGCGACCGCCGGCAGGACCCTCGTTGTCCTCGTCCTCCTCGTCAGCGTCGTCGTCGTCGCTGTCGAAGTCGCTGAGGTTCCCGGGCCAGGGGCAGAAGCGCTTGGCCGGCGGCTCGTCGGAGGAGCTGTCGTCCTCCTCCTCCTCCTCCTTCGCCTCCTCGGAGGAGGTGGAGCCGTCCCAGGGGAGGCGATCGTCATCGCTCTCCTCCTCCGATTCCCCGTTGGCGAGGAAGCGGAGGTCACTCTCCCCGGTGGTCAAGGACTTATCGTCCTCAGACCAGACGGAGAAGTCGTGGCTCGACTCGTCCCCGGCCTCGATGGCGCGGCGGGTGTTGGCCGCATGGACCTCCTCCGAGTTCCACTCCGGCGTCGGCTCGCGGGAGAAGGAGGACTGGGCGAAAAGACCCGATGAGGAGGAAGAAGAAGAAGACATGGTGGCGCATGAGGGCTTTTGAGGTGCTAATGCGAAGGGGATGAAGAGGGAAACTGTTCGATGCGGTTAAATAAAAGGAGACGGAGTGGAGATTTAACGTTCGAGCAGTTTTCGAGGATGTGGTGCCAAAACTGTCAAATCGTGCAGAGAAGTTGGGAAGGCAAGTCGCCATGATGAAGAATACTACGACGGTTCTGCTCTGCCACGACATGACCCTTCGAAGGAAAAACAGAGTGGTTTTGAAATTATCATTACCAAAACCAGGGGGCATGTGTTATCACCGGATTTTGGCCAAATCAGGAGATAGGCCGTAAGTGAGATGGGCTTGAAGGATATACGCGTGGAGGATCTCTGAAGCGGCCTTGCACGAGAGTTTGGGCTAAATTGCCCGTGTATCTGTATTATATAGATCGCATCTTAGTTTGGAAGTTAGAGTTTAACCCGTGCACGGTTAGGTGCACGCCTAAATTAGAAAGTCCCCAGGACTATAAATATGTATCTAGGGTTTATGAAATAAACAACAATCACGTTCACAACAAACACAAACCGGGCGCATCGCCACCCTTCTTTCGAGGGTTTCCTTCCGGGTAAGCATCATGCTGCCTAGATCGCATCTTGCGATCTAGGCAATACACGTTTATTCGTCTACTTTGTGTTACTCGTGCTCGAAGCGTTGTTGATGGCGAGTAGCACTACCTATCTTAGGTGTTTTGGGGCTTGCATTGATGCTTTTCTTATGCATATCCGCTTAGCAATGCCGTCCCTCGACACCTAGCTGCCCTTACGCCTATCCGGGCGTAAGGGAAGCATCTTGCTTGTTCGATACTTAGTAGATCCGATCTCGTTATAGTTGCTCCTTGTTCTTCAAGGATTAGTTTAATATCCGCATGATTAGGCCTTATGCTTGGGGTTGGAGGATCCGGTAGTGCGCTAGGTGTTGTTTACCGTTCCTATAAGGGATGTTCCGGGAATTGACGTAATGTTGGTTTTTAGGCCTCTTCTAGGGATAGTTTGCATCATCTTTCGTATCCGCTAGGCCCAACTACGCGTAGGACGTTCTCGTTATGCGGTGAAAACCCTAAACTGTCGTATATTGGTTTAGCTTTGTTTTGATCAAGCGGGATCCCCATGTCATTGCAAATCCAACGTGAACCATGGGGCGATTGGCTCTTTGAGCCGATCCACGGTGGCAACTCCGAGAGCCGATAGGGCTCGTATTTAATGTTTACGTGTCTACCATGCGGGAACAATCGAAGCAATCTAACACCTTCCCGATCGGGTCTAGGTCAGGTGGCACGCCCTTGCAACCGCCAGGACGTGTGCAGGAAACTTGCGGGACGACGCGAGGTGCGAGGGTCCACTAAGCGGCCTTGGGAGCCTCCCGGCTCTTCGTGTTGCTTAACCACTGCTCGCGGTGAGTTTTGGCAGGCAACACCTAGTCACATGCTTGCAAGCGGTGTTGATATGATATTACCGAGTGGACCCATTGTCGTATCTATCCATCATAGGACTGTACAAATTCCGCTCTTGACTCATACGCCTCAATCTATCCCATTAGCATACTTGAGTACCACCTTTATGACTACCCTGTTACGGTCTAGCGGTTCATGATATCAAAGCAAACGCAAGTAATAGTGATTAAATATAGTCTCACGGTCTAAGGATTAGGTTACAACATTTAATGATAGTATCGCAATGTTGAACTTTGTGACTTGATCAAATTACAATACTTTATGGGTGTATGTCCATCATGTTCACCAACATGACTCCATTATTAATGACTACATAGTCACATGATCAGGAAACCTTGATCATCTTATTAATCAATGGACTATATCAATAGGGACGGGGTTTTGTTTACATGCCACACACGCATTAATGTTTCCGCTTAATACAGTTATAGCATGGCATAAAACTTATTATGAACAAACACATATATGATAAAGGAAAATATCTTTATTTATTTGCCACTAGGGCACATATCCAACCATTTCGACCACCATGATTCCCACCAACCTGAAGGTCCTCTCTTTCCCCCTTTTCACGCAGTACTATATCCTATATTTTCCCCCACGATTGATTACATATATCTTTAGTTGACAATTCTGTAGGGATTCGTTGCATAGAAAACAAAAAATTTCCTACCGCGAGAACGCAATCCAAGCCAAGATGCAATCTAGAAGACGGGAGCAACGAGGGGATGAACGAGACTCACCCTTGAAGATTTCCAAAGCCTACAAGATGAGGCTCTTGTTGCTGCGGTAGACGATCACTTGCCGCATTCAAAAGCGCGTAGAAGATCTTGACGGTGCCACAATCGGGCAGCACCTCCGTACTCGGTCACACGTTCGGTGTTGATGAAGACGACGTCCTTCTCCCCGTTCCAGCGGGCAGCGGAAGTAGTAGCTCCTCCTTGAATCCGGCAGCACGACGGCGTGGTGGTGGCGATGGAGATCTCCGGCGGAGCTTCTCAAAGCGTTGCGGGAGAGGGGGAGGAGTGGGGCGGCTAGGGTTTGGGGAGAGGGGTGGCCGGCCTCCTTGGGGTGCGGCCAAGGTGGTGGTGTTGTGGTGGCCGGCCCCCTCCCCTTGGCCCCTCATTATATAGGTGGAACCCCCAAGTGTTGGACTACAAGTCTTCGAATAAGACCCCAACCCAAAACCTTCCATGTGTAGGGAAACCTACCCAAGGTGGGATTCCCACCTCAAGTGGGACTCCCACCCTTCCATGAGGGGTGGCCGGCCCCCTTGGTGGAGTCCACTTGGGACTCCACCCCTCTAGGGTTGGCCGGCCATGGGTGGTGGAGTCCCTTCGGGACTCCGCCTTCCAAAGTGATTTCTTCCGGACTTTTCTAGAACCTTCCATAAATGCACCGGATCATTTTCAAACTTATAAAATGACTTACTATATATGAATCTTATTCTCCGGACCATTTCAGAACTCCTCGTGATGTCCGGGATCCCATCCGAGACTTCGAGCAAAACTTCGAACTCCATTCCATATTCAAGTTCTACTAATACAACATCAAACCTTAAGTGTGTCACCCTACGGTTCGTGAACTATGTAGACATGGTTGAGAACTCTCTCCGACCAATAACCAATAGCGGGATCTGGAGATCCATAATGGCTCCCACATATTCAACGATGACTTAGTGATCGAATGAATCATACACATACGATACCAATTCCCTTTGTCACGCGATATTTTACTTGTCCGAGGTTTGATCATCGGTATCTCTCTGTACCTTGTTCAACCTCGTCTCCTGACAAGTACTCTTTACTCGTACCGTGGTATGTGGTCTCTTATGAACTCATTCATATGCTTGCAAGCTAATTAGACGACATTCCACCGAGAGGGCCCAGAGTATATCTATCCGTCATTGGGATGGAAAAATCCCACTGTTGATCCATATGCCTCAACTCATACTTTCCGGATACTTAATCCCACCTTTATAACCACCCATTTACGCAGTGGCGTTTGATGTAATCAAAGTACCTTTCCGGTATAAGTGATTTACATGATCTCATGGTCGAAAGGACTAGGTAACTATGTATCGAAAGCTTGTAGCAAATAACTTAATGACGTGATCTTATGCTACGCTTAATATGGGTGTGTCCATTACATCATTCATATAATGATATAACCTTGTTATTAATAACATCCAATGTTCATGATTATGAAACTCTAATCATCTATTAATCAACAAGCTAGTTAAGAGGCTTACTAGGGACTCATTGTTGTTTACATAACACACATGTATCAATGTTTCGGTTAATACAATTATAGCATGGTATATAAACATTTATCATAAACACAAAGATATATAATAACCACTTTTATTATTGCCTCTTGGGCATATCTCCAACAAATTCAGCCTTATTGCTAGCTTGGAAACCGAACTCTACCAACATGGCGATCTTGTGTTGGTGGGAAAAAACCCTTGAACCAGAATCCTAAAAAAATGAATAAACCCAACGAGCTAGCTATTATTTTGAAGAGATCTATGAAGTGCCAAATAAATTGAAGTTGAAAAGGTGATTCATAAGTATGAATTACTATTAAGGGGCAAAAAACCCTGCAGCTCATCCAAGACATGAAGCTTAGAAGCAAGTGCCTTTCATATTTCCTTCTCACCTTAAAGTTGTCAACTAAAGATACTAGCTACTTACTCATGTACGGATCTGCCATGAGTTTTTAAATGTTGAATTACTAGAAGGGTACAACATTACTTGAGTATTTAGTTTGCAATGCAAACATGCCGAATTATTTGTATACTATTAAAAGAATCAAATGCCTCAAAAACCTTACACATGGTTCAAGCAAAAGCCATGTGAGAACTTTGTTTGGTTCCACTATCAATTAATATTGCCTAAATAGTGTTGCCATATATTATCTTCCTTGCAACGTGTATAAACAACTGGAACACCTACATAATGAACCTTTGCTATCACTTTGCTACTCATTAAGGAAGCCATGTTGTGGATATTTGTTCTTATTAAACTACCATGCATGCATAGAGCAAAGTTATTGCCAAAATCTTTTATCGCTTCTGCAATGCATTTGAGTTGTTTGAGGACAAAAAAAGAGCTAATCTTGGGGGAGCTAGTACATCCTAAATGTATCCACTTTTTCAAGTAATTCTCTCAAAGATTTTCTTCGAAATCTCACAATACTTGAATAAAACTGTTGAATCCGACGCTGTTTTTAGCAACTTCTTTCTGTCTCTTTTCGCATGAAATAAAATCGGAGAAAAATACAACGCAAGTTTTTCACTGGGATAAGGATATTGGGCTTTGGAACATCACGAGAAGAGCCACGAGGCTCGAAAGAGAACAGGTGGTGCAACAAAAGGTGGGGCCCGCGCCACCCAGGCCCATTTGGCCCTCGGACTCGTCTCATCTCCTCCTTTTGCGTACCCCTTATATACCCCGAAAACCTATCCTCCCAGGAGTACAGAGCTGTAAAAACATAGCGCCACCACCACCACGATCTTTTTTCAGGGGTCAGATTGGTCCTGCTCTCCATGCCGGAGAGGGGATTTCGACGACATCTTCACCCCCATCGCCATCAACACCGTCTCCATCAACCCTGTGCTCACTCTCCATCGCCATGAGTGAGTAGTTCTCTATAGGCATGTGAGGTGGATGGGGATTCACTACAAGAAAAGTTCTGATAGACAACGTCTCAAAATCGTCCGCTAAGGGGTATTTTTCGTCGCCTATGGGCCTAACCCGACGATATGGGTTCTGTTGTGGAAACTGCGTCAGGCAAAGTCCAACGACGTTTTTTTCGGTCCGTCGCGCTTGGGCGCCCTTCCGCCACGGAAAATCGGACCGTTGCGCAAGTGTTTCCGGGAGCCCGTTGACCGGCGACGTCATGCAAGCCGACACGTGCGTACGC
>NC_061511.1:268982500-269046057 GCF_022539505.1 Lolium rigidum
AAAAAAAAAGTTTTGACATGCACCACGGAGGGACCAAAAATCGTCGGCCATGGTACACCAGCAACCACGGCGCGACTTCAACTTCGTCGGCCATGGCAACTTTTCTTGTAGTGATTGGGTGAGATTAATCATGAAATCATGCATATGTATCGAGATTTGAGGTATTTATCTTGAGGATATTCTTATGTGGTGTTGATACACCTTTGCTAGGCTTAATGCTTGTTGCTAGGGCCTGAGTGACATGATTTCGATCTGAAGTTCTATTGCCTCATCATATATATGAGTTTGGTATGTATCTGAAAAGTGTATTGCCTATTATTATGTGGAACCTGAGAACCCTAAGGTGACAGTTAGGAAAAACAAGGGGAATATGTGGTAGATTGAGGATATTGTGTGTTTATGGAGTGCTAATGCATTATTCCAGGATATTCGAAAGGGTAGACCTTAATTACATGTAGTTTCAAATTGGCCCCGGTGAAATGGGAAGGTAGGACAATAGATGTCATGCAAATTCTCTTGGTTAGTACGCATAACTATACTTAGAACACATACCTACACACAACAGAGTTAGAGAAAAAACAATATGTTATTTGTACTACATTATATGATCAATCTTATTCGTGCAACACACAGCTATCACCTTATGCCTACGATTTTACAAGTTCACTACTTCCGTTGAAAACTAGAAATCTGCTACTATTATTTATTATTTTGTTTTACTCCTTTGATTCAACTGCTACACTCACCACTTCCTTTTTGAGAATATTGATACACATGTGTGTTTGAGAGTGACACCTCAATTGCTAAAGTCTTATTGGTATTCTTGTGTTCCCCTTAAGTCGAACTACAAATTTGGGTAATACTTCCCATTTAAGATTTCAGCGATCTCCTATACTTGTTGGCATCAACGGCACCCTCTGATGGATGATCCAGCTCCGTGGTCATGCTTCATCTTTCCGAACAGCCACTACTTGCCCATGGCAACGCTAGCTCTTGGGTTATGTGGAGATGGGTAAGTGGAATGGCAATGGCATGGGAAAAATAATGGGTATAGCCACACCCGCATGTGCGCACCCTCCCCATTAATGCCTATTGTGGAAGCCCAGCGCTGCCCGCACCAGCACATGTGTGCAGAAGACCACAAGGACGCGCAGAAGGCGAAGGCTGGAAGTAGTCGCTACCATATGGATCCGAGGAAGTAGGGCGTGGATCAGGCTGTGTCCGCGGCAACACATTGCCAACCTAAATTTAGGCCGCGAATGGGTCACCGCGGACAGTTCGTCCCTTCGCGTCGGGCCGTTGGGTCGGGGGTTTGCTCTCCGCATGTTCGAGCGTACCAAAACGGACCGCCTCGGTCCATTTATGTGGGGCCACTAGAGATGCCCTTACCATAGCGCATGTTGTGAATACAATCAAACAACAGTCTACATTTGCCTTGCTATATGAGCCGCAAAGCATGTAACCAAACAGTCGCACACTCGCACATGCTATCTCCCGAGGGCCAAAAATAGTTGTGCATGCATCCAAATATATAGGACAACATGGTATATAAACTATTCTTGCATGGCCATACCTGAGACATTGCTCCCGGAGCCAAAATTTGGCTACATGCTACTAACCACGTCATATATCTCTTTTCCATGAAAAATACGCATCTCTGTTCCAATTTTCGCACTCGAGCTTGTACTCCGGGTGTGACTCCCTTATCTTCGCCGTCGGCGTGCCACCGCTCCTGCTATCGTCCGGTCGTTGGTTCGCATGAGGGCGCTAGTTGCCTCCCCCAGTCTATATATATTCAAATTTGTCAAATTCTTTGCTCAGCAGGCTTTGATATGTCATAGTGGCGGGTATCTACACGTCTTTTAGTGCATAGGTATATGTGAATCTAGATAAATCTTGGACAAATATTTCCAAACGGAGAGATTAGTTTTTCAAACGAGCTAACATCATTTTCAGTGTTGTGTTCCCCAAATCGTTGTGTTTTGGGCAAAAAGATGCCAGAGTTGTTGCTCTTGAAAAGAAAGGCCTGGCCCAACAAGTAAGTGCGAAAATGTCGGAGGTGGACAACAGATCGTACGGGTTTTATTGCTGGCCCAGCGAATATATCTCCATTCCCTGGGAAATAAAAGATCTCCATTCCAATTTCCGCACCACTCCGAGTCGCCGTGCAACTGTGCAAGGGCTTTGCGGAGCAGCCAAACCGCCTCCCGCCGTTCCGCCGGGCGCCGGCTCTGGAGGAGGAGACGTCGACATGAAGCCCTTGCCGCCCTCCCCGGATATCGCGAGGAACGCTCAAGGTACGCCTCCCCTCCCCAGATCCCGGCGCCCTCGTCTCGCCCGGGGGTTTCCCCGCCAATTCTGCGCGGGATTTCTCTTATGGTGGTTTCTAAATTCTTGAATTTTCTTGGCGCAATGGCGCGCAGATGTTGTGGCCAAGGACCAGCTCTTCAGCATCGCCGCCTACATCTCATCCGCACCGGTACGTGGCTCTCCTTCTGTTTTTGTTCAGATTGTGAGGTCTCGTGTCGTCCTTGTGCTGCGGTAAAAGGGTGGATTTTTGTGTTGGGGTTGGATGTATGTACGCGATGCCAATCTTGTTGGTTTTCTGTGCGAGTTTAGTCTAATCAGACGAGTGTGGATTTAAAATAGTTGGTTGTTTCTCACTAGGGCACTGCATCATTATGGAATGATGGATGCCGATCAATTGCTTAAGTATACGCTTGCGTTGGTGCTTTTTTTATACTGGGAACTGGGGTTTGCGAGCTTTATCATGTGTTTTGTTCGTGTCGGTACAAGTACACGAATCAGTACGTTTCGGGTCTGGACTTCTGTAGTTCTCCATCTTCCCGCGCACTATATGTTAGGTTGAACCAGTTCTTGGGTTACTGTTGCTGTTGCTGGCTAGCGTTAAATGTCTAGGTAAAGATGCTCATCTTATGAAGTTGTTACGAGGGAAATAATGTGGAGTGGATACTTCACATGTATGCCTTGTGTGTTGATAGTAATTCAGCATAAATGGAAATTATAATTTCAGTACATTTGCGGTTTATTGAGAGGTTTAGTTCCTGGGATGTTAGCCCCCCAACTTTCTAGATTAGCTGCACCTTCGTTTATATTGAACAATATTATTTTCTCGGTTGATAATAGGATGTTATTGCTGCTGCCTTGAGGAAACATGTTGAGGATGAAGCTCGTGATCTCGGCAGTGAAGATCTCCCAAGGGTTATGGATCAGCTCTATGAGCAAATATCTTGTTTACTGCAAAGCAATGATGCTGCTGTAATTTTACTGGCTCTCCATGCTATCGATGCTTTGATTGACTTACCCTTTGGAGGTGCCTCAAATGTTGCCAAGCTCGCTAATTTCTTAAGAAATGTGTTTGAAGTCAAGCGTGACCCTGAAATCCTAGTTTCAGCTAGCACAGTGCTTAGTCATTTAGCAATTGTTGGGGGAGCACTAACTGCACACGAAGTTGAGCGACAGGTATGTTATAATTGGTTGCAGTATACTGGGATGAACATGTGTTTTTCAGTTTTCTAACATGCACTTCTTCTAGATTATTACAACTGCGTTAGGGTGGCTTCATGAGGATCAAGTGGAATATTGTCGCTTTGCAGCTCTCCTCATTCTCAAAGTAAGTTAAAACGATCAGCTTCTGGAGTGTTTAATCAACAATCAAGATTATGATGCTACCGCTTGTTCTATGCATAGTGTTTTTAGCAAATGTAATGGTAAACTATTAATCGACGACTAATTATGACTGGTCGTGACTGATCTGGTGAGTTGAGTTGAGTGTACAACTAAAATAATATTCCTTAGCGCTGGCTGTCTTTTTAGGCCATGAATACCATTTCCTGCACTCCAAGATGCGATGAAAAGAACCCTGTGTGCAACTAGCATCCTGACATTTTGCAGTTTACAAATTAGTTATTCTGGCATTAGTTTAATTTATGCCAATATTTTTTTCCAGATGAACTGTACTCTATGATTTGTATTAAATTTCACCTTTTCTTGATGTAGGAGATGGCTGAAAATGCATTCACAGTTTTGAAGAACTATATCCCTGAATTTGTTGATGCTATACTGATAGCATCGAGGGACCCCAAATTGGTTATTCGTGAACGTGCAGTTGAAGCCTTGCGTGCTTTTTCACATTCCAACATGAAGGCGGCGGCAGTTTGCACAGCCAAGGAGGCGAAACTGGAGGGAATCGATCTGTTCAGCTTCCTTCCAGATGATATGATCAGCACCATCATCTCCTTCCTCCGTACCGATGATGCTGTGCGCACGTCCGCCCTCTCTCGCCGCTGGCGTCACCTATGGCGCTCTGCCCCGCTCAACCTCGACACTGACCATATCCCTGGCTACTGCCCTGAGCAGATTAAGGTTGTAACCAAGATTCTCTCCCAGCACCGGGGTCCCATACGCCGCCTAAAACTCCACAGCCTCTACTTTGCTGACCTTGATAGCTGGTTCAGGTCCCCGGCCCTTGATACTCTTCAGGAGATCGATATCTATGTCGCTAAATTTGATGATGTACTGCCGCTGTCCGTACTCCGCTTCGCGTCGACCCTCCGTGTGGCTCACTTTGCCCACTGCAGCCTCTTTGAGGATGAGGACCCAGTATTTAGTTTCCCACACCTGAAAACACTCGCCTTGGGCGTACTTTCCATACGGGGAGACACTCTCCACAGCATTCTCTCAGGATGCCCTGCCCTTGAGTGCCTGCTGCTTGACGGTTGCGATGTTTTCGGTCGCTTGGTGATTAACTCACCGACACTTCGAAACCTCGGTGTCTGTAATGTGGACTACATGAAGGAAATAGTCATCCAAAATGCCCCTTGCCTGGAAAGATGCGTCAGGTATAATTTGTCTCATGCTCGTACTGTACCAGTCATCCAGGTAATCAGGGCACCGAAACTGGAGATCTTGGGCTCACTAACAGATAACTTTGATAAACTCAAGCTTGGAACCAGAGTTTCACAGGTAGCTGCGTCTGGTTATCTCAGATTTGGCATTCCACACAGCTTGCACTTATCTTTTCTAATGCTTTTTCTATTAGCAGGAAATGGTTGTTGGCAACTTGAAAATATTAATGCAGAGTGTGAAGATTTTACATCTCACGTCTAGTGGCCCTAATCTTGATGCAGTTGTTGCCTTCCTCAAAGTCTTTCCTTGCTTGGAGAAGCTGTACATCATGGTGAGTTGGTGAATCTCTTCTTCGACAACTTGTATTGTTAAAATCAATTTCACTTCTTTCATCTTTTTTTGCGGGTACACTTCTTTCTTTCATCCTTTTACTTGATGTAGACGTTTTTACTATATTGCCTGGCAATACATGTTTTTGAACTGTTTATACTATTTTCAGTCATCTCTACAGAACGATATGAAAAATGTGCACCATCTAGACCCAACAGATCCAATTGAATGTCTTGACCATCTCAGATATGTGGAGTTGAAGTGTTACATGGGAAAGAAGCCAGATGTCGATTTTGCCAGGTTCTTTGTTCTTAATGCTAAGGTACTCGAGTTAATGAAATTCATTGTTAAGGACAGTTGCACTCAGAAATGGAGAACTAATCAGTACAAGCAGCTACAGTTTGATAGCAGGGCTTCTCAAAATGCTCAATTTGAGTTTGGATCTTACTCTGGCACTGCATACCCTACCGGCTGTTTCCGAAGCAGAGGCTTTGAGTTTGGATCTGGTCACATTGGCAAGCGAAGAGTAGTCCATCACCATGATGATCATGTCTTGTCCATGGCTGATCCCTTCGATAGCTCTTCTTGTGGATTGTGCAGAATAGTCCTTCACCATGATGATAACGTCCTATGAATGTTTTTGAAGATCTTGACACCTGTTAATGACCATCTTAAGAGTTTTGTGTCAGTACCTAAGTTATAGCCAGTTTGGTGTCATGTTTAATGCTACGTACGTCCCTTTGTTATTTATTTAACTTGCATGATGTTATGTTACCAACACACAGAACGTGGGCTGATGGATGTTGAAATGCATGCATTTTTTTTGCTTGTCTCGTTCGGTAACATCTGGAAATTCTCTTGTTAGACTTTTTGTAGAGATCAATTTTTGTTGATTACATGGGTTTGTTCTTGGCATTGATTTTCGGCTACTGTTTTTTGTCTGCGATACTTACACACTTGTGATCTTTCATTCACTGGTAGTACCGTGTTGGGCCTGGTGCCTCTGCCCAGGCCAAGTGTATGCTTGATCTGGCTGGTTAGAGCGGTGCGTAAGCCACTCCTCTCTTTCTCCCATGCGTTGGTATGAGATGACTAGGTTCCAGAACCCTTCCTCTGAAATTGAGTTGGTCTTGCATTTTCTTTTGAATCCGCAATAGAGCCAGTCCTCTGAAAATGATGCCACAAAGAGGGCCTGGTGGAAGGTCAGATGGTATCACATTCAATTCTACACTAGACCATGAAAGCGTGCTTTGCTGCACCCGTTCATCTTATCGAAAGAACAATATAAATATTTTAGAATATTCGAGAGAAATGAATCTTTGAGAAGACATCAGATTACACTTCTTGTTTAGAATGGTTTTAAGTTAGGATTGCATGTATTTGTAAGCGCATGACTATATAAATTACAACCAATATATACAGGGATGAGCTGATAGAATTCTTTTATTAGAACACTGGTGGAAAAAGGGCCTTTGGTCGCGGTTCGCAACTGCCATTAGTCGCGGTTGCGCAACCGCGACCAAAGTAGCGCGACTAAAGCCCCCCCCTTTAGTCGCGGTTGCTTACGAACCGCGACTAAAGGCCCGTCCACGTGGGCGCCAGGCGACCGTCGGGGCGGAGGCCCTTTAGTCGCGGTTCTTCTGGCCGACCGCGACTAAAGCCCGCCGCAGGTTTAGGGTTTTAGGCCCCCCCCCCCTAAACCTGCCCCCCCCCTAAACCTGTTTTCTGTTTAATTTGTATTGTTTTATTTCTTTTGTGCTTTATTTGTAATTTTGAAGGAGTACGTTTCACATATTCTACGGTACTACATACATGCATGCATATGAATGTACAATTTCAAACAAATTTGAAATTAGAACCAAAAAGAATTCAAGAGGAATATACAATATATATTCAATATCATCGGATGACCATATACAAGTTTGAACAAGTTTCCATACATAATTTAATGCATGTATAGTTCTACGTCCTCTACGTAGTGTTGTCCTGTAGGATCGATGACTTCCCTCGCGAACCATCCAGCTAGTTCCTCCTGAAGTGGTCGGAAGCGAGCTTCGGACTAAGCGTCTTCCGGAGGTTATTCCTCTTGATGTTGTTCTCATCCGACTAGTCCCGCTCATTGGTGTATCTCCGGATCCTCTCACAAACATAGTATCCACATAGATTGGTCCCCGGTGGCTGAATATCCCCGGTCGTCCGCATCTGCCCTTTTAAAATGTAGCTCTTTTTTGAATTCACCGACCTTTTCATCTACGAACCGTCTCCAAACCCTACGAGGCAAAGAAAATTAAATGAACAAGAGAGTTATTAATTAGTTACTTGATATTAGGAAATGATGAACGAAATAGGCCGATCGATATAGAGCGCAAATGAATGAAAACAATTACTTTTGCATCATTTTTCTCATGTCGGCCCAAAGCGCCGCATCCATATTCGGAGAGTCGTGGACGAGAACTGTGGAGGTGTGAAATTGAATTACCATCGGAATCCGGTGGAACCTGCGGACACGATACATGCACAGATCATGCATATATAACTCATCGATTAGCCACATACCATCCATGGAGTAAACAAAAGAGAATGTGCTCAAGACAGAAACACTCACCCAAAATGGTAAGGAAATAGA
Source organism: Lolium rigidum (assembly GCF_022539505.1). NCBI lineage: Eukaryota > Viridiplantae > Streptophyta > Magnoliopsida > Poales > Poaceae > Lolium > Lolium rigidum. The sequence goes on from NC_061511.1 coordinate 268,990,326, forward strand.
ATATCACTTTTGAGTTCCTGTTTTCTAAGAAACCGCCACAGGTCTTCCTCCACGTCGGCGGGGTGGTGTTCTAACACATATGAATTAACGATGTGTGGGTCAATGAACCCAACATCATGGATGTTCCTTATTTGCATTTCCCGCTTCTTCATTCTGCATAATAGCGTACACAACAAGATAGTTAGGACAATATATAGTGCAGGCAATGAACGAGATGGGGTAGAAATTAATAAATCACTTACGAACGTAGCAACCGATGATAGATTTGTCGAGGTCGCGCAGATTGAACAGCTGGAACAATTCACTCCGATGAATTGGTATATAGTAATGTTTGAAGTGATGCTCAGCTCTAACTTCCGCATAAATATAGTCTTTGGCGTTTTTAAGTTTTATGTAACTCTTGTACCAATTTAGCAGACCTTTCATTTGTCGAGGTAGATCCTCTTCCTGCGCAGGCTCGACGAGAGGGCCATTCTTCACATATGTAAATACCACGTCCTTCATTGGCGCCTCATCAAGGCCTAACAGTGCACGAAGAGTGATACCTAAGTCGGCCGCTTGTTCTCTGGCACTCGTTACAGTCAATCCATGTGCTGCCGCAGCTGCTATGATATCGGGGGCATCCGGACCGGCGGCTTGCACTATGAGCGGGGCGATCGATTGTTTACTTTGTTTCCCGAGCTGGGCAACTTCTTTCCCCCTTTCTAATTTTTTCTCGGCCTCCTCCAAGGCTTTCTTCTCCTGCTTCTCCGCCAAATCTTGGTTCCTCTTGAACGCGAGTGCTTGCCTACGAAGTTCACGTGCATAGTCGTCGAGCAGATTCTTTGCGGCTTGGGACGGTGTGTTCAAAAATGACTTAGCCCACTTCTTTTGCTCATCAGAAAATACTGGCTTGGGCTCGCCCTCTATTTACTTCTTGCAGCTCGCCTTCCATTTCTCTAAATCAGCAGCCGCGCCCGCCTCGACTTCCTCGGCACTACTTTCCCAAGGCCTCGTGGGGAGAGGCTTCAGTGATACCTCCGGTACCTTTGTTTTCTTAGGTACGTAAGAGTCCGGGTTAATAATCCAGGACTGCTGCTTCGCTTCTTCGCCGGAGGTGGATTGGGGGGCGGCGTGCGCTTACCCGCCCGGGGCGGACTAGGGGCGGCGGCTGCTTACCCGCCGGAGGTGAATTGGGGGCGGCGTCGGCCCTCGTGAAGGAGGTGTAGGTGAAGCACCACCACCACCGCCGCCACCGCCGCCACCACCACCACCGTAGGGGGTGGACTTGTTGGCGCCTCGCCCGGAAACTTGATAAACTTCTTCGCCATAGAATGAACTCGGCGCTTGACATCTCCAAGTCTTGTCGCCCCTTCGGGTGTAGCAATGTCAATGTCCAGGTCCTCAAACCCTTGGACTATGTCCTCCACCGTGACACGAGCATAGCCATCTTGAATGGGGTTGTTGTGGTGGAGTGCTCCAGGTGGTAAAGCACTGCCGATGGCTACCTTCATGGACATGTTCCCGATAGGATAATACGGATGACATGCTTTCATCTCCTTTATATCGTCCACGGGGTAGCGAGGAGGCTCCGGTGCAGTAATTTCGACCACCGGAGGCTCCGGTGCGAGTAATTTCGATCGTCGGTGCACCAGCCGATGGGGCCTCCGTGGAAGCCACGCTGCTTCTCCGCGGCTGGCTTCCGAGATCCAATGGATGATCTTCATGCTGCGCCCGAGCTGCATCTCTTTCGGCTACTAGTACACTCACGGTTTTCTTCATGACATCCATTTCCGATGCCAACCGCGCCACAACATCCGCTTCCCGATCCATCTTTCTCTTACGGCTTCGTAACCGTACGGGTCATCGTTCGGGGAACCCTATTTTCCACGGAATGTGCCCCATGCCTCGTACACGTCCTCCGTGTTCGGGATTCCCGAGGGCTTTTGTCGGGCGTCGTTCTCTCCGTTGAACTTGATCCTCCCCTCTTGAGCATCCCTCATTGCCTCAATAAGCTTTTGGGTGGGTGTAATTATTTTGCCCCGGTAAACACACTCCCCTGTCTCCGGGTTCAGCGATCCCCCATGCCCGTACCACCAGCTTTTGGCCCTTGGGTCCCATCCCTCCGTACTCGGACGGATTCCTCGCGTCCTCGGCTCGTTCTCCATCTTCTCCCACCTAGGCTGCCAAAAGCGATACCCTCCTGGCCCCATTTTATGATTGTACTCCTTCTTGGCCGCATTATCCTTCTTTTTTCGATATTTCAAGGAACTGCTCCGATTTCTTTTGCTTCACAAATTCTGGCCAATCATGTTGCAGTTTCTCATATTGTCCTTTGAAATCCGGAGTCATGGGCTAGATTTTGCTTGTATTTCCGGAATGCGTTGGCCATCCTAGAAAGAGCGAACTGTTTGACTAGCTTGCACCTCTCCTTGTTTTCCGCAATCTTGTTACCCTCCTCATCGTATTTGCGGTATTCCGGAGGTAGAACGAAATGTTCCATAAGCTTTTTGAAGCAATCTTTTTTTGTTCTCTTATCGACAAAAGTGAAACCAACACGTGCCTTCTTTGGCTCATTCCACTCCTGGACGGTGATCGAGACGTTGTCTCTAACAACGGCTCCGCATTGGCTGACAAACTTGGTGGCGTTCTTGCTGGCCTCCAGCGGCCTGCCGGTTGCTTCCTCGACAACATCGATGGTGCATGTTTCTCCTACTTTCATCGTCTTGGTTGCGCCACGCTTTGACGACGACGTACTCGATTGTTTCGACGATCCGGCCGAGGGCTAAAATAAGAAAGAGAGGCGCGCGCGTTAGTACACACATATTTATTCAAATCGGTGAGTTTGTATCACCGGAGGCTCAATGTATATATATATACCTCGGCGCCGCAGGTGGTTGCTACTTCCAACTGAAGATCGTCGTTTATCGACGTTTCTTCGGCACCATCTTGCTGACCATGCCCTTCATCTTCACCGTCAAGGTTCAGATAAGAATCGATATCATCTTCTTCTTGTCCGGTCGGCACATATAGAACATCGCCTTTTATGATGCCGAAGATTTGTTCTTCGAGCGTCCGGATCATAGTTGTCCATAATTGGGTCAGCTCTATCGTCCGCCATATGTCGGTCCTGAAAACATGTAGTCAAAACAAATTAATTAAGTGCGAGGGGGGCGGTGGCGGTGGCGAAAGGGCGGTGCCAAAAGGAGGGGGCCGGCGAGCTGGAAGGGGTGGGAGAGGGTGTCGCGGAAGAGCGCGTGTGTGCGCCGGGAGAGATTGGAGGGGCCGGGGCGCCGGCGGGCGCCGCCCTAGCTATTGCATGTGTGCGTGTGTGGCGCGCGCCCCCGGCCGGCCCCCTCCGTATACGCGCCCCCGGCCGGCGAAAGGGCGACGAGCGCTGCCGGCCCCCTCCGTATACGCGCGGTGGTTAAGTCAAATTTTCGTTAAGTCAAAAAATTTAAGACAAAAATTTTAAGTCAAGTTTAGAGTTCTTTTAAAAGTGAAAAATACAAATAATATGTTAAGTTATTTTGAGTTCTTGTAAAATTTAAGTCATATTAAGTCAAAATTTTAGTTAAGTTAATTTTATTAAGTCATAATAATATGTTAAGTTTTAATTTTATTAAGTCAAAATTTTAAGTCATATTAAGTCAAAATTTAAGTCAAATTAAGTCAAAATTTTATTAAGTCATAATAATATGTTAAGTTTTAATTTTATTAAGTCAAAATTTTAAGTAATTAAGTTATTTTCGTTTACAATTTAATTAAGTTACAAATTTAATTAAGTTTTTAGTTTTGTTTTTTGAATTTGTAACTAAGTTTGTTTAGTTTCTTCACATATACACACGTTTACAATTTAATTAAGTTACAAATTAGTTCTTCACATATATACACGTTTACAATTTATTTAAGATACAATTTTAATTTAAAAAACTTAGTTACGATTTTAAAAAACAAAAAAAACCGGCCAGGGTGCCCCTGGCACTTCTCTCCTCTCCCTCTGCTCATCTCTCTCTCTCTCTCTGCGCCGATGGCGCCCACGGCGGCGCGCGCTGGCCGGGCGATCGAGGGCGGCGGGGGCTAGGGCGCTAAACGGCAGTCGAGGGCGGCGGGCGAGGGAGGCGGGCGGCGACGTCATGTCGGGCGGCGAGGGCGGCGGCGGCGGCCGGTGAGGGAGGCGGCGGCGCGCGCGACGCACGGGAGAGGCGCGGCGCGGCGCGTCGACTTACGGCGCTGGAGGACGACAACGCTGGGGGCCGGCGTTGGCGGCGGGCGACGGCGGGCGTTGGCGGCGGGCGACGGCGGGCGTTGGCGGCGGGCGACGGTGGCGCGCAGCCTGACGGTGTCTGAGAGCGAGGAGATCGATCGCCGGAGCGCGCCTGTGTGTTCGAGGAAGAAGAGAGAAGTGAACCGCCTCGCGCACGCGCGCGTTTAAATAGGGAACGCCCTTTAGTCGCGGATGGGGACCCCAACCGCGACTAAAGGGGTACCTTTAGTCGCGGTTGGCGACCCCATCCGCGACCAAAGGTGATTTTTCGCCGGGTTTTCGTTTCCCGCGGAAAAATACCCTTTAGTCGCGGTTGGCGAGGCCAACCGCGACTAAAGGGTATTTTTCAAATTACTTTTCTTTTTCAAAATGTTAAAAGTACATATAATATATCAAAAAATTCAGAAAAATAAAACTAATTAATTTCAAAATCTCAAAAATAAAAATAATATATCAAAAAATTCAGAAAAATAAAACTAATTCATTTCAAAAATTAAAAAATACAAATAATATATCAAAAAATTTAAAAAAATAAAACTAATTAATTTCAAAATCTCAAAAATACAAATAATATGTCAAAAAGTTCAGAAAAATAGAACTAATTCATTTCAAAATCTTAAAAATACAAATAATGTATCAAAAAATTCAGAAAAATAAAACTAATTAATTTCAAAATCTCAAAAATACAAATAATATATCAAAAAATTTAGAAAAATAAAACTAATTCAATTCAAATTTTTAAAAATACAAATAATATATCCAAAAAATCAGAAAAATAAAACTAATTCAATTCAAATTCTTAAAAATACAAATAATATATCAAAAAAAATCAGAAAAATTCTTCCCGCCACTTTCTTCCCGCCACTTTCTTCCCGCCACTTTCTTCCCGCCACTTTCTTCCCGCCTCTTTCTTCCCGCCTCTTTCTTCCCGCCACTTTCTTCCCGCCTCTTTCTTCCCGCCTCCTGTCTTCCCGCTCCCATTTTTCCCGCCATTTGTCACTACATATAGGTAGCCCGGCTTGGCCGGCATTATCACATCTCTACAATCTCTCATCACTCTCTCATGGCTTCCACCGCACCCACTCTAACCTACCAGGCAGGTGGAGGAGCTTTGCGCCTCGAACTACCCTTGCCCACCGGGCTACCGCGTCCCTCGCACGGCCGGAGCCTAGCGCCGGCGGCGTGCCGGTCCCTCCCGTCCCTCGGGTACCGCGCGCCGGGCGGCCATCACGAACCACTACTACCTCGACCTCACGCCGGAGCAGCGGATGAATCCCCGCCGGCATCCCGATAACCGAGCATACTTGGGACGCCTTCTTCATCAATCGGCGTGAGAGGGCGCTCGCCAGGTATGAGGAGGACGGTCTGCCTCCTGGAAACTTCCACGAGGCCGGCCGTCGGCTATGGTGGTACGGCCGGACTCTGCAGAGCGTCAAGGACTACATCGCGGCCGGCGATATCCCCCGCCTGCGCTACCCTCAGTTCGAGCCACGAGCGCCGCCCGACGACGGCCGACGACGAGCAGCGACGACGACGCCGGCAACTTAGAAGCAGGCGGCGACTACCAGTACAACGGCGGCGGATATGAAGACTACGAGTATGCATATTATACGCCTAGGCAGGAGTATGACTAAATCACTCCAAATTTCATGTATGCAGGAGTATGACTTAGTCACTCCAAATTTCATGTATGCGAGGAGTATGACTTAGTCACTCCAAATTTCCTGTATGCGGGAGTATGACTTAGTCACTCCAAATTTCATGTATCATCGATGCTATCTCGAGTCAATTGAATCATTCGAAAATGGACACCAACCACATCACGGGTAATATAATTCACATGATCCATTCAACAAAGTTTGGTACAATAAATTATTACACATCATTTCTTTCCTTGTGTCCCTGCTTGCTTACGATTGTGCCGTATCCATGGAGCATTATCATCATTTAACTTAATGTTTGGGTCGGTGTTCACTTTGAAGGGCGGAATTTCAGCAAACATATTATAATCTTCTGACATGTCTGTCTTGTCCTCCACTCCCACGATGTTTCTTTTCCCTGAAAGAACAATGTGGCGCTTTGGATCATCGCATGATGTACTGATCGTTTTCTTATCTTTCCGTTTCCTCGGTTTGCTACTCATGTCCTTCACATAGAAAACCTGAGCGACATCTTTCGCTAGGACGAATGGTTTGTCAAGGTAACCAAGATTGTTGAAATCCACCATTGTCATTCCGTATTGCTGGTCCACCTTTACCCCACCTCCTGTTAGCTTGAACCATTTGCACCGGAACAAATGGACCCTAAAGGAGGGTCCATAGTCAAGTTCCCATATCTCCTCTATGTAACCATAATATGTGACCTTTTGCCCATTCTCGGTTGCTGCATCAAAGCGGACACCACTGTTTTGGTTGGTGCTCTTTTTATCTTGGGCGATCGTGTAAAATGTATTCCCATTTATCTCGTACCCTTGGAAAGTCGTTATAGTCGAAGATGGTGTCTTGGCCAACATGTACAGCTGATCTACAACATGTTCGTCACTCATTAAATGTTTTCTCAACCAACTGCCGAAAGTCTCCATGTGGGCCTTCCTAATCCAGGATTCGAGCTTCCTGGGGTTGTCCGAGCGAAAAATATTCTTGTGTTTCTCAAAGTACGTAGCCACCAAGCTGGAATTGGTCGAAGCTGTGTGGTGTGCTTCGGTCGGAGAATGGCCGTCCATACATATCGTTGATTTCCTTCCGATCGTGCCTTTTCCACTTAGTCTCCCCTCGTGCCGCGATCGAGGAAGACCAATCGGCTTAAGGTCGGGAACAAAGTCAACACAAAACTCAATTACCTCCTCATTTCCATAGCCCTTGGCGATGCTTCCTTCCGGCCTAGCACGGTTACGAACATATTTCTTTAATATTCCCATGAACCTCTCGAAGGGGAACATATTGTGTAGAAATACAGGACCGAGAATGGAAATCTCATCGACTAGGTGAACCGAGGAGGTGCGTCATAATATTGAAGAAGGATGGCGGGAACACCAACTCGAAACTGACAAGACATTGGATCACATCGTTATGTAACCGTGGTAGAACTTCTGGATTGATTACCTTCTGAGAGATTGCATTGAGGAATGCACATAGCTTCACAATGACTACTCGAACATTTTCCGGCAGGAGCCCCCTCAAAGCAATCGGAAGCAATTGCGTCATAATCACGTGGCAGTCGTGAGACTTCAGGTTTTGGAACTTTTTCTCCGCCATGTTTATTATTCCCTTTATATTGGACGAGAATCCAGACGGGACCTTCATACTGCTCAGGCATTCAAAAAAGATGACCTTCTCTTCTTAGGTGAGAGCGTAGCTGGCACGACCTTGAAACCGTTCCGGATGCCGGTCATCAGGGTCTTTCAAAATTTGCTGGTCCTGCCGTGCTTCCTTTGTATCATTTGACTTCCCATACACGCCCAAGAAGCTTAGGAGGTTCACGCAAATATTCTTCGTAACGTGCATCACGTCGATTGCAGAGCGGACTTCTAGGACTTTCCAATATTCTAGCTCCCAGAATATAGATTTCTTCTTCCACATGGCTGCGTGCCCGTCGGCTCCCTTCGGAACTGATTGTCCGCCGGGACCCTTTCCAAAGATGACTTTCAAATCCTTGACCATATCAAATACCTCAGCACCGGTGTGTTCCGCAGTGCTTCGGCCGGTGATCTGCCTTGCCGTTGTAATGCTTGCCTTTCTTTCTTACTCGGATGACCTTTCGGAAGAAATCGACGATGCCCAAGGTACACATTCTTCTTACAATTTGGCAAATGTACACTTTCGGTCTCATGTAAGCGATGCGTGCATGCATTGTATCCCTTATTTGACAGTCCCGAAAGGTTACTAAGAGCAGGCCAATCGTTGATGGTTACGAAAAGCAACGCTCGTAGGTCAAATTCCTCTTCTTTGTGCTCATCCCACACACGGACACCAGGTCTGCCCCACAGCTGTAAAAGCTCATCAACTAATGGCCTTAGGTACACATCGATGTCGTTGTCGGGTTGCTTCGGACCTTGGATGAGCACTCGGCATCATAATGAACTTCCGCTTCATGCACAACCAAGGAGGAAGGTTGTAGATGCATAGAGTCACGGGCCAGGTGCTATGGCTGGAGCTCGCTCGCCAAAAGGATTCATGCCATCCGTACTTAGACCAAATCTTATGTTCCTTGCGTCAGCTGCAAAATCTTTGAACTCTCTGTCGATCTTTCTCCATTGCGTTCCATCCGCGGGGTGTCTCAACTCCCCGTCCGACTTACGGTCCTCTTTGTGCCATCGCAACAACTTGGCATGCTCTTTGTTCCCGAACGGACGTTTCAACCGTGGTATTATAGGAGCATACCACATCACCTTGGCGGGAACCCTCTTCCCGGGTTTCGGCCCTCAACATCGTCACCGGGGTCATCGCCTCGATCTTATAACGCAATGCGAGTGCATACCGGGCATTCATTCAAATTCTCGTATTCACCGCGGTAGAGGATGCGATCGTTGATGCATGCATGTATCTTCGGAACCTCTAAACCTAGAGGGCAGACAACCTTCTTTGCTTCGTACGTACTCGGCGGGCAACTCGTTATTCTTTGGAAACATATTCTTCAACATTTTCAGCAAGTTTTCAAATGCCGAGTCAGCTACACCTGCTCGTGCCTTCCATTTCAGCAAATCCAGTGTGCAGCCCAGCTTTTTCAGACCATCATCGCATCCGGGGTACGGCGCCTTCCTGTGATCCTCTAACATGCGATCCAAATTCTCCCTCTCCTTTTCAGTTTCGCAGCGTCTCCGTGCATCAGCAATGGTCCGACCAAGATCATCAACGGGATCATCACGTGCCTCTTCTTCACCTTCCCCTTCACCTTCCCCTTCACCTTCAGCATCCTCCATGAAACTATCACCGAAATGAGCAAGATAGCTTTCATCGATGAAATCATCCCCTTCTTCATCTTCTTCCATTATAACCCCTCTTTCTCCATGCTTGGTCCAACAATTATAGCTTGGCATGAAACCGTGCCGAAGCAGGTGCATGTGAACATCTCTTGAGGAAGAGTAACCCTTCTGATTCTTACAGTTAACACATGGACAGATAACAAAACCTCCCTGCTTGTTCGCATTAGCCACTACGAGGAAATCTTTCAAACCCGTACTGAACTCGCCGGAGAGTCGGTTACCGTACATCCATTGCCGATTCATCTGCATTATTATAATATAAAATATATAATTAACCATCATGCATTTGTTAAACTAACTAGCTACAAACAATATAAATTAAACAATGAACTACACACACATGCATATTGTATCAATGACGACACATCAAAGGTTCAAGTTGCTAACCGCGATCGAGGAGGAAAAAATAAATGAGAAAGCTCAAGTGTGGCTCCAACACTTCATATCATGTTTGTTTCATGCTCTTGGGGCATTTCATCAAACACCTTATGTGCATAAGAGGAACCAAAAGCAAACCTAACACTCACTTGTGAAGTTTGTGAAGAGAATGGCTCCAAATGGCTAAGTGTTGGCTCCAAATGGCTGGATGGGTATATATAGGGGAGGGGCTTTAGTCCCGGTTGGCCCAGCCAACCGCGACTAAAGGCCTTCGGGCACTCTTAGTCGCGGTTGGCCTGGCCAACCGCAACTAAAGCCCCCACGTGCACCAGCTGGCCACCGTGCGCCCTGGGCCCAGGCCTTTGGTCGCGGTTCGCCACACGAACCGCGACTAAAGACCCCATTAGTCGCGGTTCCTTTACCTTCGCGACTTATGGGGCTTCCCGGAAGCCTGTTTTTCTACCAGTGGAATGACATCAAGAATAATTTATGATAGCAGTGAAGGCATGCGTGAATGTATATTGTCTGAATATCGATGCAACTGAAGTTGGTCAATGATGAAGCTGGAAATACCAGCAAAGGGTGGCTTAGTTCTTAGTACCGAAAGTAACATGATTTCAAGTAGAAGGATTTAGGCACTTCAAACTATGATTTTCGGACCAACAATGACGGCATAGCATCTCTGCTTCTTCATCATTTGGCAATTAATTTACGAGGACCTAGAAGTCTAGAACTGAAAATTTCTTCATAACCTCTATGTTCTGCTTCAAATGTGATTTTGGGACTGCTTGGAGATTTCGGGAAGCAAGTCCAGCTGATCACACACAACACAAGACCAAGCTATAGTTAAATCTCCAGGGAGAAAGTATACATAAAGGCTATTTCCGAAATTATTCAAGCAAATAAGCAATGTTCCTTTAACTTTTGGTTCATTAGGAATCTTTGCAAAGCTCCAAAATCCCTCCAACTTCTGGAAGTTTATAACTATCAATATGGCAGATGTATTATGTATATGTCATATGAACTTAGTAGTAGCAAGAAGCAATTCCTCTCTAAGAAAGAATTAAGAATATGCAATTCAGAAATCTAAAAAAAAAAGTTGTCATGCAAGACTTGTTAAACCCTGAAGTATCAACAAGTCAGACAAGGCAGGTTGATGCAACTGACATTAGTACATATCGGGCCTTCACACATGGTTGAAATGGTCCGTCGCACACGGTAAACCTAACCGTCACAAGGCGAGAGTGGGCGATACGCCAAAACAAAGACACAGTTTCCAAAACCGTGTGCGAGGGGGTCCAATGTCGAACATGGTTCATTACGTGAAATCATGTGCGATAGGCTGGTCCGTGACACATGGTTCTCCCTATTCGACCGTCAGCAGACTGGAAGATCGCAAGCGTTATTAATAATTTAGGCGTACCATCGAGATGGCACACGAGAATTTTTTTAACCATCCATTTTAATTTCTGCCAGAATCGCTGACGTTTTATATATGCAATAGCACATAACTCAATATTCCATTCACAATAAAGTAGCAAAAATCATTTATATTTGATTGTACATTCCATACACCATGTGTACACATGTATTTCGACATAGATTAACTGCTAGCTATAGAAACGAGAGTTCTACAGAATAGTTCTTGTTTACGTTTGTTATCTCCATGCAACAGTTTGTTATCTCCATGCAACAGAAGGTTACAAATGATCAACCTTCATTGAGAACCTTCAGTGTTCTTCTCGTCACCTTTGTGATATTCTGTCAACACTACATAAAACACTTTTAACCAAAAAGGTGTCTTATGTAGTGCATCAAAAAATGTCAATAGTGACGGTTTGGGATCCTTATGACAAGTGTCCAAAATAAATTGCGCAAATAAATCTTTGGAGTTACAATATAAACATACCAAACACATGATAGCTAGATTTAAAATGGTTAAGAAGAAATGATTTGTTATCATACTTATTCAGACTGAAAAAGGAGACATCATTGGCCCTAATCAGCCAATCAACTTCTTATGTAGTGTCACTAAAATACAATCCCTGTTATAAGATGATAGCTATAGTTAACTATAGGAAACAGATTGAGAAAATAGTCATGTTTAGATCTAACACATGAAATTGTGCTTACACAATGGATCCGGTTAAGCTATACACATGAACATATAGATCAAACAATACATAATAAAATAAGTGGGGAAAATGCTACTATTTAACAAAGTATTTTAATCCAGTTAAAACATGGTGCATCCCCTAGCTAAGACTAGATCTGGCAATGTATACAACATAACATATAGAACATGGTACCTTACACATCAGATGACACAACATCCATGCTTAACAATATTCTAATGAAACCGACCTTGCTAACTGTGGCGTTATTAAAAAACCAAAACTCGCTGATCCTAACACAATATTCTAATGGATCTGGCCTTGCTAACTGTGTTATGCATTAGATCCGTGGTCAACTTAAACAAAAAAAAAAGCATGAGAAAGAACCTATACCTCTTTGAGACGATGGAGCTCGCGGGGACGAGACAGCTTGACCATCGGTATCGGAGTTCAACGGTGAGGTTCAGCCGGCGCGACCAATGAGGACGCCCCAGCGACGTCAACTCCATTCCCGCGAGGTAGGATTGCAAAAGCTAGGTAGCAGCTTCCTCCACGCCAACCAGGTGCTCAAGGGTAGCAAGGGGACATGCGTTTTCGTAAATCTGGAGTGGCGGCTGACGTGGAGTCAGTCCGAACGGGAACCCTAGTGGTCCTTATATATCCCAAAAGATGGTAGGGTTGCGTTTGATGGGCCCAAATAGGCACCTAATCGCACACGGTTTGCGCAAGGAAAGTCGTGTGCGCTATGCACCTTCGCACACGGCCATATTGTGCAAGGTCATATGCGTTCTTCGCACACGATCGCTTTACACCTACACCTCCACATGCTTCACGCATGATTTATTTAAAGCCCTTCATCTTCAACCTCAAAACCGTGTCGACGGCGTGCCGCCGCTGCCGCTCCTCCCTGAGTCAGCTTGACGTTGTTGGTTGCAGAAGGGAAGTCGCCAAACGGGTAAAAAAGACCACATCCTTCCCAGAGACGAAAAAAAAGAACTGCCGATGAAGCTCCTTGACGATCCGAAGATCCCCACACCCAGACGAAATCCTCAAAGATCACACCACTCCCACAAGCCTCTCGATGTTGCCGCCGAGATGGGGTTGAAGCCGGGAAGATCTTATTGCACGATACGCTGCCCCTACAAACCTTGACCCTAAAAACGAAGAACAAAGCCCTCAAAATAGGGGCGGATCCCTCCCACCGATGAGGGCCGAGATCCATCGCGCTTCCATGGCCCAAAGGCTACAGAGACGAGGCGATCAGCGGCGGCGCCGGCAGGAGGCAGGAGGCCGAGATCCAATGGCATGCTGCATGTCTTGGGTCTTGTGCATGAGATTTACTTTCAGCCACTAATTAACCGTCCACAACATCACACATTCGTTGGTAGAGGCACTCCAGTGCAGTTATTGTTCATAATATATTTGGGCTTAAACCATAGGGGAACCAATTAATGAAACACGGTGTCCCTTCCTTTTACAAAAGAACATCAATAATACTTGGACATTGGTTCAGAAGAGGACTAATCAAATATGGTTGCCCTTGATGTTACAAAAAGACCGACGTTAACTTCACATTACATACATATATAGGGCCTAATAAATCTGGTAATAACTATGTCATGTAATAAACGTCCTCCTCGTCACCAGAGAAGACGTTGAAGATGTCGGTGTCGGCATACTTGCCGCTAGTGCCGAATGATTCTTCTTCAAATGCGTCCATAATCCTTGCCAGTGCGGTCATCCACAACTTAGCAAGTTCGTCGGTGGGAAATTACGGAACACGCGCTGCGCGGCCGGCCTTCTTACCTTTCTTCTGGGCGCGCAGCCATGCACGCAGCCGGTCCTCGCGGAGAGTCTTGAAGGAGTCCTCCACCACACGAGGCACAACTTCTTCCTCATGCCGCGCCGACTCGATGGACTGTTCCAGCACAATCTGCTCGAAGACGCGGGGTATGTTTGAATGCATGTTGTTGCAATCGTTCTTCATTGGCTTGGTAACTAAACTCACAACATACAGATAAAACAAACAAGCATGATAATAATTACGAAAGCGCAATCAAACAACACAATGAGGAGGAGGTCAAGGCTAGCCTCCCCTAGCTCACCGGCATGGCCAAGGACAGGCCACACGCCGCAGCTGCTGGTGATGGGTGTTTGGACAACGACGAGGACGTGCAAGGTGACGACATCCTGGACATGGCCGGATGCTAGGAGGAGCTCGCCCAGACCGATTTCGACCACCATGATTCCCACCAACCTGAAGGTCCTCTCTTTCCCCCCTTTTTCACACAGTACTATATCCTAGATTTTTTTGCCACAATTGATTACATAGTATCTTTAGTTGACAACTCATCCGTATTGCTAGCCTGAAAAAAACAACTCTACCAACATGGCGATCATGTGTTGGTGGGCAAAAATGTTTGAACCAAAATCCTAAAAAACTGAATAAACCCAGCGAGTTGGTTATTATTATGTTGAGCTATGAAGTGCTAAATAAAGTGAAGTTGAAAAGGTGATTCATAAGTTTGAGTTACTGTTAAGGGGCAAAAATCCTGCAGCTTCCAAGACATGAATCTTAGAACCAAGTGTCTTTCCTATTTCCTTCCTACCTTAAAGTTGTTAACTAAATATACTAGCTACTTACTCATGTACGGATCTGCCATGAGTGTTTAAATGTTGAAAGAGTGGAAGTGTACAACATTACTGAGTATTTAGTTTGCAATGCAAGCATGTTAAATTAATTGTAAAGAATTGAAAGAATCAAAGGCCTCGAAAACCTTACACATGGTTCAATTAAAAGCGATGTGAGAACTTTGTCTGTTGCCGCTATCAAATAGTGCCGCCATATAGTATCTTCCTTGCAACATGTATAAACATTAGAACACCTACATAATGAACCTTTGCTATCACGTTGCTACTCATTGAGGAAGCCATGTTGTGGATAATTGTTCTTATTAAACTACCATGCATGCATAGATCGAAGTTCTTGTCAAAGTCTTTTATCTCTTTTGCACTGTGTTTGAGTTGTTTGAGGACAAACAAAGAGCTAAGCTTGGGGAGCTGATACATCCCAAATGTATCCACTTTTTCAATTACTTTGCTCAACGGTTTCTCCAGAATCTCACCATATTTGAATAAAATTGTTGAATCTGACGCTATTTTTTAGCAAAAGTCTTCTTTCTATCTCTTTTCGCAGGAAATAAAATTGGGAAAACTACCGTGCATTTTTTTCACTGGAATAAGGATATTGGGTTTTGGAACGTCACGAGAAGAGCCACGAGGCTCAAAAGATAACAGGTGGTGCGACCAAAGGTGGGGTCCGCACCACCCATGCCAATTTGGCCCTCGGACGTCGTCTCACCGCCTCCTTTTGCGTACCCTTTTATATACACCGAAAACCTATCCTCCCAGGAGTACGGAGATTTTCACGAAATAGAGCGTTGCCACCACCACAATCTTTGTTTCAGGGGTTAATGGTCCTGCTCTCCATGCCAGAGAGGGGGATTTCGACGCCATCTTCACCACCATCCCCATCAACACTGTCTCCATCAACCATGTGCGTACTCTCCATCACTATGAGTGAGTAGTTCTCTATATGCATGTGAGGTTGATGGGGATTGGATGAGATTGATCATGTAATAATGCATATGTATCGAGATTTGGGGTGTTTAACTTGAGGATATTCTTGTGTGGTTGATACACCTTTTCTATGCTTAATGACTGTTGCTAGGGCCCGAGTGATATGATTTCAGTACTAAAATTTTATTGCCCCATCATATATATGAGTTTGGTGTGTATCTGCAAAGTTTATTGCCTATTATTATGTGGAACCTGAGCCGTAAGGTGATAGTTACGGAAAAAAGGGGAATATGTTGTAGTTTGGAGATATTGTGTGTTCATGTAGTGCTAATGCATTGTTCCAGGATACTCGAAATGATAGACCTTAATTACATGTAATTTCAAATTGGCCCGGTGAAATGGACAGGTAGGACAATAGATATCATGCAAATTCTCTTGCTTAGTACGCATAACTATATTTAGAACACATACCTACACACAACAGAGTTAGCGATGAATACTATGTTATTTGTACTACATTATATGATCAATCTTATTCATGCAATACCCCGCTATCACCTTATGTCTACGCTTTTACAGGTTCACTACTTCTGCTGAAAGCTAGAAATCTTCTACTATTATTTACTGCTTTGATTCAACTGCTACAATCACCACTTCATTTTTGAGAATATTGATGCGTAGGTGTGGTTGAGAGTGACGCCTCAATTGCTAAAGTCTTACTGGTATTGTTGTGTTCCCCTTGAGTCGAACTATAAATTTGGCTACTACTTTCCATCGAAGATTTCAGCGAACCCCTATACTTGTGGGCATCAACGGCATCCTCCGCTCGATGATCCAGCTTTGTGGTCGTGCTTCATCTTTCCGAACAGCCACTACTTGCCCATGGCAGCACTAGCTCTAAGGTCTATGGAGATGGGCGAGGGGAAAGGTAATGGCAATGACGTCGACAGAAAATGGGTGCGGCCACACCCCTTAATAAGCACGGGCGCACCTCCCCATCAATACTTGTTGTGGAAGCCCAGCGTTGCCCACGCCATCACTGGCGCGCAAAAGGCAAAGTGGTGTCATTAACGTGACGCAGAAGACCACAAAGGACGCAAAGAAGTCAAAGGCCGGAAGTAGTCGCTACCAGCTGGGCCCGAGGAACCAGGGCGTGGATCGCATTGTGTCCATGGTGACACATTGACAACCTAAATTTAGGTCGCGAATGGATCACCGCGGATAATTCATCCCTTTGCGTCGGGCCGTTGGGCAGGGGTTTTGCTCTCCGCGTGTCCGAGCATACCAAAATGAACCTCCTATGTCTGTTTCTATGGGGCCACTAGAGATTCTCTTACCATAGTGCATGTTGTGAATACAATCAAACAACAGTCTACATTTGCCTTCTATATGAGGTGCAAAGCATGTAACCAAACACTCGTGCATGCAATCTCCCAAGGACCAAAAATAGTTGTGCACGCATCCAAATAAACATGACAACATGGTACAGAAACCTTTTTTGCGTGTCCATACCCGATACATTGCCCCGGAGCCCAAATTTAGCTACAAGCTACTAACCACGCCATTTATATCCATTCCATGAAATATCTCTATTCCATGAAAAAACATGCATCTCAGTTCCAATTTTCGCACTCCGGGTGTGGCCCCCCTTATCTTCGTCGTCGGCGTGCCACCGCTCCTGCCGGCGTCCGGTCGTTGGTCGTTGGTTCGCATGAGGGCGGTGATTGCCTCCCCCTGTCTATATATATTCGAATTTGTCAAACCAGGCTAGTTCCTTTGCTCTTCAGGCTTCGATCTGTCACGTTGGCGAGTATATAGACGTCTTTTAGTGCATAGGTATATGTGAATCTAGATAAATCTTGGACAAATATTTCCAAACGGAGAGAGTACTTTTTCAAACGCTTCTATCATTTTAGTGTTGTGTGCAAAACAATTACCCCAAATCGTTGTGGTTTGGGCAAAAAGAAGGCAGAATTGTTGCTCTTGTGAAAAAAGGCCTGCCCAACAAGTAAGTGCGAGAATCTCGGAGGTGGCCAACAGATCGTACGGGTTTTATGGCTGGCCCAGCGAATATACCTCCATTCCCTCGGAAATAAAAGATCTCCATTCCAATTTCCGCACCACTACGAGCCGCCGTGCAACTGTGCAAGGGCTTTGCGGGGCAGCCAAACCGCCTCCCGCCGTTCCGCCGGGCGCCGGCTCTGGAGGAGGAGACGTCGACATGAAGCCATCGGCGCTCTCCCCGGATATCGCGACGAACGCTCAAGGTACGCCTCCCCTCCCCAGATCCCGGCGCCCTCGTCTCCTCCCTCGCGTCTCGCGCGCGCCCCGGCCGGGTTTCCCGCCAATTCTGCACGGGATCTCTCTTCTGCTCGTGGCTAAATTCTTGAATTTGCTTTGCGGCGCAGATTTGGTGGCCAAGGACCAGCCCTTCAGCATCGCCGACTACATCTCATCCGGACCGGTATGTGACTCTCCTTCTGTTGTTCAGATTGTGAGGTCTCTATCGTCGTCGTACGTTGTGGTGCGGTAAGGATGGAGTCTGGATTCAGGTTGGATTTATGTGCGCCATGCTGATTTGGCTGATAAATAGTTGGTTGTTCTTATTAGGGCCCTGATGCAGTGCCCTAACCCACATGGATGGTTGTGCATGGGATTAATTGCTTAAGTAGTTGCTTGCGCTGGTGCTTTTTGTGTGTATTGGTTATCGGGGCTTGCGATCTTTATCATGTGGTTTGCTTGTGTCAGTACAAGACTGCAAGTACACGATCAATACGTTTGGGGTTGCGATCAGTACGTTTGGGGCCTGGAGTTCTGTAGTTCTGTAGTTCTGTATCTTTGCGCGAACTATATGTTGATCTTGAGGCACATGTACTGTAGATAGCACTAATGTCTACTCCTCCGTTCTGTATTAATGGACGCGGACTCACCCACAAAAAACAAAGCGGCCTGTAGTGTTTGACGTCAATTAATTCAGACCGGAGGTAGTAGGAACAGATGGTGTTCTTATGAAAACAATGTGAAGTGGATAGTTCACATGCATATGCCTTGTGTGTTGATGGTTATTCAGAATAAATGGCATTTATAATTTATGTACATTTGCTGTTTATTGGGAGAGGTTTAGCTTCCTGGGATGTGATGACCCCCGCACACTTTCTACGTTAACTGCACCTTTGTTTATATTGAACAATATTGTCTTTTGGCTGGTACAATTTGTTGTCGTGTATAATAGGATGTTCTTGCTGCTGCCCTGCGGAAACATGTTGAGGAGGAAGCTCGTGTTCTCGGCGGCAAACATCTCCCAAGGGTTATGGATCACCTCTATGAGCAGATATCTCGTTTATTGCGAAGCAGTGATTCTACTAAAAATTTGCTGGCCCTTCATGCTATCGTTGCTTTGATTGATTTACCCTTTGGAGGTCCTTCAAAGTTTACCAAGCTCGCTAATTTCTTAAGAAATGTGTTTGACGTCAAGCGTGACCCTGAAATCCTAGTTCCAGCTAGCACAGTGCTTGGTCATCTTGCAAATGTTGGGGGAGCAGTAACTGCACGCCAAGTTGAGCAACAGGTAAGTTATAATAATTGGTTCCAGTTTTCATCAACATATAATTTCCAGTTTTCTAATAAGCACTTCTTTTAGATTATTACAACTGCGTTAGGGTGGCTTGGTGAGGGTCGAGTGGAATATCGTCGCTTCGCAGGTCTCCTTATTCTCAAAGTAAGTTGAACCAATCAGATTCTGGAGCGTTTGATCAATTATATACTCTATGATTTGTATTAAGTCTGACTTTTTTTTGCTGTATAGGAGATGGCTGAAAATGCATTCACGGTTTTGAAGAATTATGTCCCTGAATTTTTTGACGCTATGCTGATTGCATCAAGGGACCCAAAATTGGTTATTCGGGAACGAGGAGCTGAAGCCTTGCGTGCTTTTGCGCATTCCAACATGAAGGCGGCGGCGGTTTGCACGTCGAAGAAGGCGAAACTGGATGGAATCGATCTTCTCAGCCTCCTCCCAGATAGTATACTCTGCACCATCATCTCTTTCCTCCGCACGGACGATGCCGTGCGCACTTCTGCCCTTTCTCGCCGCTGGTGTCACCTGTGGCGCTCTGCTCCGCTTAACCTTGACACTGCACATATCCGTGGGTATTGTCCCGAGCAGATTAAAGTTGTAACCAAGATTCTCTCCCAGCACCAGGGCCCGATACGCCGCCTCCACCTCCACAGCCTCTACTTTGCTGACCTTGATCGTTGGTTCAGGTCCCCAGCCCTTGATAATCTTCAGGAGATCGACATCTGGGTCGCTAGGTTTGATGATCCGCTGCCACTGTCTGTGCTCCGCTTTGCTCCGACCCTCCGTGTAGCCCTCATTGCCCACTGCAGCCTCTTCGAGGATGGGGACCCAGTATTTAATTTCCCGCACCTGAAAACACTCGCCCTGGGCTCCCTTTCCATATGGGAAGACACTCTCCACAGCATTCTTTCAGGATGCCCTGTCCTGGAGAGCCTGATGCTTAACAATTGTGCTGGTTTCAAACGCTTGGTGATCAACTCACCAACACTTAGAAGCCTCGGTGTCTGTGATGATCGCCATATGAAGGAATTAGTCATCCAGAATGCCCCTTGCCTGGAAAGATGTGTCAGGACTAATTTGTTTCATACTACACCAGTCATCGAGGTAATCAGGGCACCGAAACTGGAGATCTTGGGCTCACTAGCAGTCAACTTTGATAAGCTCAAGCTTGGAACCACAGTTTCACAGGTAGCTGCGGCTGGTTATCTCAGATTTGACACTCCATGCAGCTTGCACTTATCTTTTCTAATGCCTTTCATATTAGCAGGAAATGGGTCGTTGCAACTTGAAAATGTCAATGCACAGTGTGAAGATTTTACATCTCACGTCTAGTGGCACTAACCTTGATGCAGTTGTTGCCTTCCTCAAAGTATTTCCTTGCTTGGAGAAGCTATATATCATGGTGAGTTGGAGTATCTCTTCTCCGGTGTTAAAATCATATTTACTTTACATATTATCCAACGAGTCACCACTTTCTACTTGCCAGGTGGAACTATTTATTTATTTTTTTAGCTTGGTAATAACTGATTTGAATCGTATACTCTTATCAGTCAACTCTGCAGATGGATATGAAAAATGTGCACCATCTAGACCCAACAGATCCAGTTGAATGTCTTGACCATCTCAGATACGTGGAGTTGAAGTGTTACATGGGCAAGAAGCCAGATGTCGATTTTGCCAGGTTTTTTGTTCTGAATGCTAAGGTGCTCGAGTTAATGAAATTCGTTGTTAAGGACAAATGCACTCAGAAATGGATAACTAATCAGTACAAGCAGCTACAGTTTGATAGCAGGGCTTCTCAAAATGCTCGATTTGAGTTTGGGTCTTACATTGGCCGTGCATATCCTACCGGTTGTTTCCGAGTCGGAGGCTTTGAGTTTGGATCTGGTCACACTGGCAAGCGAAGAGTAGTCCATCAGCATGATGATCATGTCTTGTCCATGGCTGATCCCTTCGATAGCTCTTCTTGTGGACTGTGCAGAATAGTCCTTCACCATGATGATAACGTCCTATGAATGTTTTTGAAGATCTTAACACCTGTTAGTGACCATCTTAAGAGTTTTGGGTCAATACTTAAGTTGTAGCCAGTTTGGTGCCATGTTTAATGCTACGTACGTCCCTTTGTTATTTATTTGACTTGCATGATGTTATGTTACCAACACACACAACGTGGGCTGATGGATGTTGAAATGCATAGGTTTATTTGCTTGTCTCGTTCGGTAACATGTGGAAACCCTCTTGTTAGACTTTTTTTGTAGCGATCGATTTTTGTTGATTACATGGGTTTGCTCCCGGCATTGATTTTTCGGCTACTGTTTTTTTGTCTGCGATACTTAAACTTGTGATGCTTTCATTCACTGTTACTACCCTGTTGGGCCTGGTGCCTCTGCCTAGGCCAAGTGTGTGCTTGATCTGGCATTGATTTCGGCTACTGTTTTTTGTCTGCGATACTTGAACTTGTGATGCTTTCATTCGCTGTTACTACCCTGTTGGGCCTGGTGCCTCTACCTAGGTCAAGTGTGTGCTTGATCTGGCTGGTTAGAGCGGTGCATAATCCTTTCTCCCATGCGTTGGTATAAGATGACTATTTTTCCAGAACCCTTCCTCTGAAATTGAGTTCGTCTTGCATATTTTCTTTTGAATCCGCAATAGAGCCTGTCCTCTGAACTAAGAAAGGAGCATCCGTTTCGGAAAAGACCTAACTAACGAAGTCCACATGAGTTATTTCCAAGGAGTTAATTTAACCTGACAGTTTGTCCTCTATTTAATTTGTATTTATAGAAATGGACTTGACACAATATGCTCAAGGTTAAGCATTAGTAAAAAAAAATAAGTACTGATTGTGCAATGGTGGCTTCTCACCTGCAATGCAATGGTGCGCTGAGGTTCTGCTAGACTGATTGTGTTTCTTACCTACCAATGGATGGCTTGGGCAGACACTCGGTGTTTAAATGATGTGTGTTGGTCGGTTGCTGTGAGGTCAGGGTACTGGCTATGTTCTTGGACACCCCCTTCATCGTTTTTTTAGATTGATCTTTGTATTTATCTTGTAAGGTTTTGTGAATAATCTAATAAAAAAAAGTTGTGTGCATCCTTTAGATGGAGAGGCTGGGGTGATGCTCCAATTTCGAAATAAAAATACTTAATCAACTCAGTGTTTGTACAAAAGTATTAAAACACAAATTGTACTCATTAATTGTAGAGTTAAAATATCGTAAGATTCACTTTATATAACAAACTGATATGCATAGCCTTGTCTTGATATCGTTTCGGCTAGGTTAATTCTTGACCCCAACATGTCCTTGTACTTAAATCCCAACGGACTTTATAGTGCTTCCATCCTTAGGTCGCACTAGCATCGAGTATGGGATTTTGGAGGAGATTTGCACTCTGGTTGAAAGGCCACTTGTAGCCACGAGACCGCGAGCACCCGAGAGAGACAAGGGGTGACACACATGTAGACTTTTAGCGACGAATCATAGGTGGATTGGATCGACTAGTTAGGTTGCCCTACCATTAGTTCACCCAATTTTATAGGAATGCTATCCATTTACTTATTGTTCCGCAAATATTATGAGGTCGATCGAGACTTTTTATTGCGAAAAAGGCCACGATCTATTGATAAACATCCTAGTAGTGCAAAGAACCCAAAACGTAATAAAAATTAAAAATAGGTCTTTAGACCACCTAGCGATACCTACCGACATTACCACGAGCCGAAGGCGCGTCGCGGTCCTCACCCCCATCACCTGAACCGGGCAAAGGTTATCGTAGTAGATCTTGTTGTAGTAGACAAACGGAAAGCCGTCATGCTAAGGCCCCAGAGGAGCAACAAAGCAGCAGCCATCACCAAATATGATACCCGTAGATTAGAAGAGCCAGACCTAACACCACACCAACAGACGCGAGGAGATCCGCAGGACTCACATCTTCACAAGCCCTCCGCCGACTCTAGACACACTACATGAGCGAGGATACATATGATGGGGAGAACCTTATTATGACTTCAAGATGTAGCCGTCGCCTCATCATTTTGAAGAAAACACTGAAAACCAACCTAAAAGGAAGGGGAAACCTCCCACCGGCAAGGAGCCATGGTCCGCCACGCCTCCAAGGCCCAACGCCACCGGAGGGCGAGCGGAGTGGCGATGCCGCCGGCGAGGGTTATGGAAACCATAGATGGGTTCTTTTACAATCTCTTTAATTTGGTGCTTCATTTTTGTTTCATCTCTACCTTTTTAGGTAGTTGTCCTGATACGTCCCAAACGTATCTATAATTTCTTATGTTCCATGCTTGTTTTATGACAATACCTACATGTTTTGTTCACACTTTATGATGATTTTATGCGTTTTCCGGAACTAACCTATTAACGAGATGCCGAAGTGCCAGTTCCTGTTTTCTGCTGTTTTTGGTTTCAGAAATCCTAGTAAGGAAATATTCTCGGAATTGGACGAAATCAACGCCCAGCATCTTATAATTCCACGAAGCTTCCAGAACACCGGAGAGGCACCAGAGGGGAGCCCTGGGGGGCCCACACATGTGGCCGGCGCGGCCCAGGGGGGGCGCCCCCCTGTTGTGTGGCTGCCCCGTAACCCTTCCGACTCCGCCTCTTCGCCTATTTAAGCCTCCCCGACCTAAATCTTCGATACGGAAAAGCCACGGTACGAGAAACCTTCCAGAGCCGCCGCCATCGCGAAGCCAAGATCTGGGGGACAGGAGTCTCGTTCCGGCACGCTGCCGGGACGGGGAAGTGCCCCGGAAGGCATCTCCATCGACACCACCGCCATCTTCATCAACGATGCTTGTCTCCCATGAGGAGGGAGTAGTTCTCCATCGAGGCTAAGGGCTGTACCGGTAGCTATGTGGTTCATCTCTCTCTCCATGTACTTCAATACAATGATCTCATGAGCTGCCTTACATGATTGAGATCCATATGATGAGCTTTGTAATCTAGATGTCGTTATGCTATTCAAGTGGATTTTACTTATGTGATCTCCGGAGACTCCTTGTCCCACGTGTGTAAAGGTGACAGTGTGTGCACCGTGTGGGTCTCTTAGGCTATATTTCACAGAATACTTATTCACTGAGTTATGATTTGAGTTGGATGTCTCTATGAAATTATGGTGTGTAGTACCTCCTATGAATGCTCACAGTGACAGCGTGGGGTGTTTATTAGTACTTGGGAATACATCTTTAAGGTTTGCCTACATGATGAATTAGAGTTCGTTATCTTGCCAGAGAGTAATTCAGAATAGCATAGTGAAGTGCTTATTTATATTCCTTTATGATTGCAATGTGCTTTATATCACAATTAATCTATGTGCTACTCTAGTGATGTTATTAAAGTAGTCTATTCCTCCTCCATGATGTAATGGTGACGAGTGTGTGCATCATGTAGTACTTGGCGTAGTTTATGATTGTGATCTCTTGTAGATTATGAAGTTAACTATTACTATGATAGTATTGATGTGGTCTATCCCCCCTTTCATAGCTTGATGGTGACGAGTGTGCATGCTATGTTAGTACTCGGTATAATTGCGTTGGTCTATCATGCACTCTAAGGTTATTTAAATATGAACATCGAATGTTGTGGAGCTTGTTAACTCCGGCATTGAGGTGCTCTTGTAGCCCTACACAATTAATGGTGTTCATCATCCAACAAGAGAGTGTAGAGTGGTTTTATTATGTGATCAATGTTGAGAGTGTCCACTAGTGAAAGTATGATCCCTAGGCCTTGTTTCCAAATACCGCAATCATCACTTATTTATTGTTTTATCGCATCTTTACTTCCTGCAATATTACTACCATCAACCGCACGCCAGCAAGCTATTTTCTCGGCGCCGTTACTACTGCTCATATTCATTCATACCACTTGTATTTCACTATCTCTTCGCCGAACTAGTGCACCTATACATCCGACAAGTGTATTAGGTGTGTTGGGGACACAAGAGACTTCTTGTATTGTGATTGCGGGGTTGCTTGAGAGGGATATCTTTGACCTCTACCTCCCTGAGTTCGATAAACCTTGGGTGATTCACTTAAGGGAAACTTGCTGCTGTTCTACAAACCTCTGCTCTTGGAGGCCCAACACTGTCTACATGAATAGAAGCGTGCGTAGACATCAAGCTATTTTCCGGCGCCGTTGCCGGGGAGGTAAGGTAAAAGGTATTCATATCCTCCGACTACTAAGCTATCTCCTAGTCTTGTTGCCGGTGTGTGAGTGCTCGAAGCTATTTCCTTTAGATCCTGCAATTGCATCTTTTTGTTTCTTGTTTTACACTAGTAAGGCATAATGGACAATAACAATGAGCTTTTTATTCTATTTCCTGAGTTAAGACATGGATTGTTTGATGCGAAAATTAAAAAACCTATGGACCCTTATTTGCATGCTGGTAGTAATATTAGTATGAACGCTTTGAACACCATTGTTGATAATGATATAGAAAGTTCTAAGCTTGGAGAAGCTGGTTTTGATGAGCATGATATTTTTAGTCCCCCAAGCATTGAGGAGAAAATTTTCTTTGATGATACTTTGCCTCCTATTTATGATGATTATAATGATAGTGGTCTTCTGGTGCCGCCTACTATGGAGGATAAATTGAATTATGATTACAATATGCCTCCTATATTTGATGATGAGAATAATAATGATAGCTACTTTGTTGAATTTGCTCCTACTACAATTAATAAGAATGACTATGCTTATGTTGGGAGTAGTAATTACTTTATGCATGAGACTCATGATAAGAATGCTTTATGTGATAGTTATATTGTTGAGTTTGATCATGATGCTACTGGAAATTATTATGAGAGAGGAAAATATGGTTGTAGAAATTTTTATGGTACTAAAACACCTCTCTATATGCTGAAATTTTTGAAGTTACTTGTGTTTTATCTTCCTATACTTGTCACTTTGCTCCTCATGAATTTATTTGTGTACAAGATTCCTTTTCATAGGAAGTGGGTTAGACTTAAATTTGTTTCATACTTGCTTTTTGATGCTCTCTTTGCTTCAACTCTTATTTCTTGCGAGTGCATCATTAAAATTACTGAGCCCATCTTAATGGCTATAAAGAAAGCACTTCTTGGGAGATAACCCATGTTTTTATTTTACTACAGCAATTTTGTTTTATATTCGAGTCTTGGAAGTTGTTACTACTGTAGCAACCTCTCCTTATCTTTATTTTATTGCATTGTTGTGCCAAGTAAAGTCTTTGATAGTAAAGTCAATACTAGATTTGGATTACTGCGCAGGAACAGAATTCTTGCTGTCACGAATTTGAGTAGGATTCTCTGTAGGTAACTCAGAAAAATCTGCCAATTTACGTGTGTGATCCTCAGATATGTACTCACCTTTTATTCAATTTGAGCTTTTTCATCTGAGCAAGTCTGGTGCCACTAAAAAATTCGTCTTTACGGACTGTTCTGTTTTGACAGATTCTACCTTTTATTTCGCATTGCCTCTTTTGCTGTGTTGGATGGATTTCTTTGTTCCATTAACTTCCAGTAGCTTTGTGCAATGTCTAGAAGTGTTAAGAATGATTGTGTCACCTCTGAATATGTGAATTTTTGATTATGCACTAACCCTCTAATGAGTTTGTTTTGAGTTTGGTGTGGAGGAAGTTTTCAAGGGTCAAGAGAGGAGGATAATACAATATGATCAAGAAGAGTGAAAAGTCTAAGGTTGGGGATGCCCCCGTTGTTCATCCCTGTATATTTTAAGAAGACTCAAGCATCTAAGCTTGGGGATGCCCAAGGCATCCCCTTCTTCATCGACAACTTATCAGGTCACCTCTAGTGAAACTATATTTTTATTCCGTCACATCTTATGTACTTTACTTGGAGCGTCTGTGTGCTTTTATTTTTCGTTTTGTTATTTTCATTCTCTGAATAAATTCATGCTTGTGTGGGAGAGAGACACGCTCCGCTGTTGCATATGAACACATGTGTTCTTAGCTTTACTTTTAATGTTCATGGCGAAGGTTGAAACTGCTTCGTTCATTGTTGTATGGTTGGAAACGGAAAATGCCGCATGTGGTAAATGGTATAATTTCTTGAATAATGTGATACTTGGCAATTGTTGTGCTCATATAGATCATGTTTAAGCTCTTGCATCATGTACTTTGTACCTATTAATGAAGAACTACATAGAGCTTGTTAAAATTTGGTTTGCATGATTGGTCTCTAGAGTCTAGATATTTTCTGGTTAAGGTGTTTCAACAACAAGGAGACGATGTAAAGTCTTATAATGCTTGCAATATGTTCATACGTAAGCTTTGCTACACCATTTTATACTTGAGTTTGCATCAAACAACCTTGCTAGCCTAGCCTTGTATTGAGAGGGATTCTTCTCGTGCATCCAAATCCTTGAGCCAAAAACTATGCCATTTGTGTCCACCATACCTACCTACTACATGGTATTTCTCTGCCATTCCAAAGTACATTACTTGAGTGCTACCTTTAAAAATTCTATTCTTTGTCTTTACAATATATAGCTCATCGGAAAATAGCCTTAAAAACTATTGTGGTGAAGAATATGTAGCTATGTATCTTATTTCTTATAAGTTGCTTGTTGAGCGGTAACCATGCTTCTGGGGACACCACCAACTATTACCTTTATTGAATATCATGTGAGTTGTTATGCATGTTCGTCTTGTCTGAAGTAAGGGCGATTTTCATGATCATATGGTTTGAGTATGCATATTGTTAGAGAAGAACATTGGGCCGCTAACTAAAGCCATGATCCATGGTGGAATTCAGTTTGAACAATTAATCCTCAATCTCTTATGAGAATATTAACTGTTGTTGAATGCCTATGCATTAAAGAGGAGTCCATTATCTGTTGTCTATGTTGTCCCGGTATGGATGTCTAAGTTGAGAATAATCAAAAGCGAGAAATCCAATGCGAGCTTTCTCCTTAGACCTTTGTACAGGCGGCATAGAGGTACCCCTTTGTGACACTTGGTTGAAACATATGCTATGCAATGATAATCCATGTTAATCCAAGCTAATTAGGACAAGGTGCGAGCACTATTGGTATACTATGCATGAGGCTTGCAACTTATAGGATATCTTATACATAACACATATGCTTTATTACTACCGTTGACAAAATTGTTTCTATGTTTTCAAAATAAAAGCTCTAGCACAAAAATAGTAATCCATGCTTCCCTCTGCGAAGGGCCATTCTTCTACTTTTATGTTGAGTCAGTTTACCTATTTCTTCTATCTTAGAAGCAAACACTTGTGTCAACTGTGTGCATTGATTCTTACATGTTTACCTATTGCACTTGTTATATTACTTTGTGTTGACAATTATCCATGAGATATACATGTTGAAGTTGAAAGCAACTGCTGAAACTTATATCTTCCTTTGTGTTGCCTCAATGCCTTTACTTTGAATTTATTGCTTTATGAGTAACTCTTATGCAAGTCTTACTGATGCTTGTCTTGAAAGTACTATTCATGAAAAGTATTTGCTATATGATTCAGTTGTTTACTCATTGTCTTTACCATTGCTTCGAATCGCTCCATTCATCTCATATGCTTTACAATAGTATTGATCAAGATTATGATAGTATGTCACTTCAGAAATTATCCTTGTTATCGTTTACCTACTCGAGGTCGAGTAGGAACTAAGCTTGGGGATGCTTGATACATCCCAAACGTATCTATAATTTCTTATGTTCCATGCTTGTTTTATGACAATACCTACATGTTTTGTTCACACTTTATGCTGATTTTATGCGTTTTCCGGAACTAACCTATTAACGAGATGCCGAAGTGCCAGTTCCTATTTTCTGCTGTTTTTGGTTTCAGAAATCCTAGTAAGGAAATATTCTCGGAATTGGACGAAATCAACGCCCGAGCATCTTATAATTCCACGAAGCTTCCGAACACCGGAGAGGCACCGGAGGGGAGCCCCGGGGGGCCCACACATGTGGCCGCGCGGCCCGGGGGCGCCCCCTGTTGTGTGGCTGCCCCGTAACCCTTCCGACTCCGCCTCTTTGCCTATTTAAGCCTCCCCGACCTAAATCTTCGATACGGAAAAGCCACGGTACGAGAAACCTTCCAGAGCCGCCGCCATCGCGAAGCCAAGATCTGGGGGACAGGAGTCTCTGTTCCGGCACGCCGCCGGGACGGGGAAGTGCCCCCGGAAGGCATCTCCATCGACACCACCGCCATCTTCATCAACGATGATGTCTCCCATGAGGAGGGAGTAGTTCTCCATCGATGCTAAGGGCTGTACCGGTAGCTATGCGGTTCATCTCTCTCTCCATGTACTTCAATACAATGATCTCATGAGCTGCCTTACATGATTGAGATCCATATGATGAGCTTTGTAATCTAGATGTCGTTATGCTATTCAAGTGGATTTTACTTATGTGATCTCCGGAGACTCCTTGTCCCACGTGTGTAAAGGTGACGAGTGTGTGCACCGTGTGGGTCTCTTAGGCTATATTTCACAGAATACTTATTCACCGAGTTATGATTTGAGTTGGATGTCTCTATGAAATTGTGGTGTGTAGTACCTCCTATGAATGCTCACAATGACGGCATGGGGTGTTTATTAGTACTTGGGAATACATCTTTAAGGTTTGCCTACATGATGAATTAGAGTTCGTTATCTTGCCAGAGAGTAATTCGAATAGCATAGTGAAGTGCTTATTTATATTCCTTTATGATTGCAATGTGCTTTATATCACAATTAATCTATGTGCTACTCTAGTGATGTTATTAAAGTAGTCTATTCCTCCTCCATGATGTAATGGTGACAAGTGTGTGCATCATGTAGTACTTGGCGTAGTTTATGATTGTGATCTCTTGTAGATTATGAAGTTAACTATTACTATGATAGTATTGATGTGATCTATCCCCCCTTTCATAGCTTGATGGTGACAGTGTGCATGCTATGTTAGTACTCGGTATAATTGCGTTGGTCTATCATGCACTCTAAGGTTATTTAAATATGAACATCGAATATTGTGGAGCTTGTTAACTTCGGCATTGAGGTGCTCTTGTAGCCCTACACAATTAATGGTGTTCATCATCCAACAAGAGAGTGTAGAGTGGTTTTAT
Source organism: Lolium rigidum (assembly GCF_022539505.1). Lineage (NCBI taxonomy): Eukaryota > Viridiplantae > Streptophyta > Magnoliopsida > Poales > Poaceae > Lolium > Lolium rigidum. The sequence goes on from NC_061511.1 coordinate 269,020,281, forward strand.
TATGTGATCAATGTTGAGAGTGTCCACTAGTGAAAGTATGATCCCTAGGCCTTGTTTCCAAATATTGCAATCATCACTTATTTACAGTTTTACTGCATCTTTACTTCCTGCAATATTACTACCATCAACTGCACGCCAGCAAGCTATTTTCTGGCGCCGTTACTATTACTCATATTCATTCATACCACTTGTATTTCACTATCTCTTCGCCGAACTAGTGCACCTATACATCTGACAAGTGTATTAGGTGTGTTGGGGACACAAGAGACTTCTTGTATCGTGATTGCAGGGTTGCTTGAGAGGGATATCTTTGACCTCTACCTCCCTTAGTTCGATAAACCTTGGGTGATTCACTTAAGGGAAACTTGCTGCTGTTCTACAAACCTCTGCTCTTGGAGGCCCAACACTGTCTACAGGAATAGAAGCGTGCGTAGACATCAGTCCCATCTAAATTCTCATGTATCGTTGAGCATTCCCATCTAAAGAGGAGTGGGCAAACGAAAACTTTAAGATGTGTGCAAGCTCATCCGATTGTTCAACACTTCAACCGATCATAATGTTTCTTTTTTTCAAATTTTCGGAAAAATATATTAGAGGGATATATCGGTACCACATGATTTTGGTTCTGGTACCACACTTTTGATTCCATCTGGTTCCATTAGTTTGGTTCCATCTATTTACGACCATCAGATCGGGGTGAATGGACGGTTCCCAAAAATGGCAACCACTTCAAAACTTGTAATGAAATGATGTATGAATCACAAATCATAACTATCTCCTTCTATTTGTACATTATTGCGTTAATACATGTAATATTTTTTCCATGTACTTTATTTGGTTTGGTTCAAACTCGGTTTTATTAAAGAACAATTATTTGAAATAATTTAAGTAGTGGCGGAGAACACTACGGTACATCCCTTTGTGATGATGGTTATTCTTTGATCTATCGATCTATCTATGATTGTTTGGGGAACATATTGATATTGGCATTCATATTGTTGAGTTTGGGAATTCATATGGCTATGGTATGTACACTCCCTAGGCAAACTCTTACCTTATGCTATGTCTCCTTGTTGTGAAAGATATGATTCCTATGCTATATCTTTTATCTTGCACATGTAGATCTGTAAAACTAAAGGGCATTGCTGATCCTAGAGTGTTGCGTGCTTGTATTCAAATGAAAATCCGTAATGTGCACCTATCTAGGGCGAGCTCCGTCTTTATTTTTTGTAAACCTTGTTGTTTTTATCATAATATATTTGTGTGCATTGTAAATTCTTGTGTTGTTAGCAAACACCAAAAATAGGGAGATTAAGAGCAAATTCTCTACTCCGCTTTGTGTGTGTGTGTTTGTTGATAACACGCGAAGAATTTTACCGTATGCTAAGTGTGAAGGATCATCAGAAGAAGCACAAGATGGTTGGTGACCCACCAAAAGCTAGAAGATCGACTTTGAAGACCTTAGTCTATGATAGGCCTTAGTGTGTATGTTCTGAGGTTCCTATGTGTGTCTCTGAGTAGTGGCAGAGAAAGAGCCTTAGAATTTTGCTTGTCTTATGGTTTGCAGGGGCACAAACTTTGGCCGGAACAGGGGGCGGAATATCCAGCTGGGTCGGATACTCTAGCTGACTAAATCGGAATCTCCATCCTAGTCTTGATAGAGTGGTCCAACCCAGGTCTAGCCTAGTCCGGCCAAGGACTCCACGCTGTATTATCCTCTCGTATATTAGGTCGGAGTGGTCCGGCTAGCCGAGGAATATTTTCCCTTGGCCAGACCAACTTGGCTAGAATGGTCCCGGCAAGACGGAAAATAGGGTTGGAATCTCTGGCCCTTTAGGTGCTTATTTGCACAAGAGATCCCCCTCCCCCCACACCCACGCGAAATATGCCGCCCACTTACACTGAAATGTCTAACCCTGCGTCCATGCAACAGTCACCATCTCCCCTTGGCTGCTTTGCGGGAACACCGCGTTGTCGATTTTTGGCGAGACGAGGCTAGCTCGCTTGAAAAGGCCAATTTGGCCGTTCCTCCTGGGTTTATCCCGAAGGTACTTTAAGAACCGTGCATGCCATAACGCGGAAGCCTTTCAGGCAACCAAACGGCCATTTGTTGCTTCCTAGATGCGAGCCAAGGGGCATGTGAGGTACCACATCTAAATTTCGTTCTAATTTTTAGTTGAGAAATGGAACATGACGAGGTGGTTGATCAAAGGAGAATATACCCTCTAGATCCGAAATGCACACGTTTCCTTAAAATTGGTGGAATCTCTCCGTTCCTCTGTGCTAAAGCCACCCGATGCTTGCTCACCTCATCTACGCACCCCATTGCGTATTCCCCACAGGAATGGAACGAGCCCATTCTGTTTTTCAACTAAAACCAAACACAAACATAAAATTAACGGATAAAATTAACCCATTCCTCAAGAATGGAACCATGACATTATATTCTACTCGCTTCTTAGAGCATCTCCAAGAGATGATGTAGTAGTAAAATAACTATCGTTTACATCACATTGGAGCAAAAGAAAAGCTCCATCAGATGATGTAGGTGCAAAAAACGTTTCAGAATTTTTACACCTTGATGTATAATTTGCACCACCTAATGCAAATTTACATCATTTGGGTGGTGTTGTATCATATAAAAACGGTCACCCACGGCCGCCCAACCGCCACTTTGCCCCCCTCCCCGCACGCGTCTGTTTTCCTCCCGCATTGCTGCCGATTCCGCCGCCGCCTAGCACCCCCAGCCACCGCCTTGCGCCGACGTGAGTAGACCAGGACCCGCCAGTTCGTGCCGTGCCTTCCCCCCAAAAACCGCCTCCTTTCCGCGCCGCGCACGACGATGCTGCCCCCGCCACCACCCTCACATCAGCGTCAGTTTCCTCAACGTGGGCATCCGCCCCTCTAGTTGTTGGGCCATCGTGCTCACCCGCGGCGGTGACCGGCTTTGGCTCGATACCTTCGAGACGTCGGAGCTTGCTGCCCGCATGTACGACGCCATGGTGTGGCGACTCGGCGGAGCGGGCGGGTCGATTAACTTCCCCGACATGCAAAGCCGGGAGGCGGCTGGCTTCCTCGCGTCGCCGTTCAACACCATTCGCCGTGAGGAGAAGCGGCGGATGTGCCAGCAGTATATGTGATTGTCGATTAAGAAGGCCAACGAGGAGGTGACGGCGGAGTTCCGCGCCAAACATCCGTAGCACTTGGCACAAGAACTCGAGTACTACGCCATCCTAGCCGCGCAACAAGCTTCGGCCTTGGCCCCCGGTGCATCGTCTTGAGCAGCAGCTGGCGACGCTTCGAGCACGGAGATGGACACCGACTGGTGGGATGATCTCGGGCATTCATCCGAAGAGGATGATGGTTTCTAGGACTAGTGTCGAGTATCGAGTTTCTAGCGTGTAATGTCAGAGTGTCGAGCATCAAATTATCATTGGTATCTAGTGTCAATGTCGAGTTATAGGGTCAAATTATGTTTAATATTGATCTATGGATGTATAAACTATATGCGTCGAGCTATGGATGTCTACTTAAGTTGTCAAGGTTCAAATTGCATTTTAAGTATGTCAAAGTTTGAATTTTTATTTGAAGTTTTGTAACTGAGATGATGTATCTCATTTTTAGGGAAGAGGTGATGTATTTTACATCAATTTTATGAGAAAAACAAATAATACTGTATAAAAATAGAAAAAAGAGTAAAAACAAGCGGTATAAAAAACGATGCATCTCTTAGAGAGAAACACACGAAAAATACCCATCTCTCAAAAAGAAGAAGACACAAAATACCCGAAGTTCCATAAAAAGAAAACCGAAACAACCACCTGTTTGCACTCGAAGAAAAGGAAGAAAAAAGTTAAATGTTCCGTGTTTACGTGTTTACATTTTACGTGATTTCGTCAATCTCAAGATCCGTCAGATAAAGTTTTAACTTAGTTTCTCGAAAGTGCTCGTAAAGGTAGGATGTAGGTGCCTTTGTGTTTCTAGGGTGAGTTTATACCTGTGTAAGAGCATGTCTAGTAGAGCCCCTAAACCCCTAAATCTGTAAAAATAACCGCTTTTTTACAGTTTTTGACGAAAAAATCGCAAAGACTAGAGCCCCTAAAACTGTAAAACTGTAAAAAATTTCCTAGGTCCGACCTGCGAATCTATTCTTGGCCTGTACAAAACCGGGTTGGAGAGGGTTTGACCCTCTAAACTGCATTTCCATTTCGTTTCGGGCGGGAGGGAAATTTCCCAATCCCACCCACCCGCTGCCGCCGCCCCGTCCCCGCCGCCGCCATGGACGCCTCCCCCGTCCCGCCCGTGCCGCCCGTGGCCGCGCCGCCGACGGCCCCGGCCCGCCGCCCGCCCCGCCGCCCGTCGCTCCCGCCCCCGCACCGGCCGCCCACCCGCACGTCGCCGCCGTGGTCGCTGCGACCCACGTCGGCGCGAAGCGGCGGCGTGCGGGGCATCACCTCGTGCCGGCCGTCGCTCCCGCCCCCGCCCCCGCACAGGCCGCACCACCCGCACCTCCCCGGGCACGGGCGAAGGTGCCCTCCGGTGGTCCTCGTGCTGCCAAGGCCAAGGCGGCTTCCTCCCCGGCGCCGAGGAAGGCCGTGGCCAAGAGGAGGGCCCCGGCAAAGCAGCCGATGGCCGCCGCCGTGCCGCCCGCCCGGCCGCCCCGGAGGTGTTCGACGAAATGGCCACCCCGGCCGCCGCCGTGCCGCCCGCCCCGGCCGCCGTGTCCTTCATGGACATGCTCAATGAGGTGGAGGTGGACATCAACGCTCCACCGCTTGATCCCTATAGGGATGATGATTTGGAGGGAGGAGAGGATGCGGAGGGAGGAGATGAGGAGGAGGAGGATGATGATGATGAAGACATCACGGAGATACAAGAGGAGGCGTTCACCGCCGTTGCTCGCCCCCCGTCCGCTCGTCGAACTACACCGACGCGGAAGATATACTCTTGGTTCGAGCTTGGGCGTCGGTGGGGTTGGATGCGGGCACCGTGACCGACCAAACCGGTAAACGGTATTGGCAGCGCATCGAGGACGCCTACCTTAAGATGAAGCCGAAGAGGAGTGGGTTCGCCTCTCGCTCATTCCGGTCGCTTCAAGGCCGGTGGGACTTGATGAAGCCGGCATGTGCGCGTTGGAGTGCCGCCATGGACCACGTGATGGATGCGCCGCCGAGTGGCACCGTGGAGAGTGACTATGTAAGTTTGCAAACCTCACATCGCATGGTTTCTCTCATGTGTGTTGTATGGTTTCTCTCATGTGTGTTGTATGGTTTCTCTCATGTGTGTTGTGTGTGTTGCTTGGTTTGTAGGAGAAGATTGCCGGCTTGAGGTACAAGGAGATGGCCGGCTCCAAGGGCAAAGAATTCCCATTCAAGCATGTTTGGTCAATTCTTCAAACATATGACAAGTGGAAGTTGAGAGATGATGAAACCGCACCGAAGAAGTCCGCAATGCTTGACATGGATGATCCGGATGTTGAGGAGAGGAACTTGAACAAGCCCGAGGGAACCAAGAAGGCCAAGCTTAGGGTGAAGATGGAAGGAGAGGCGGCTAGCCTAAGGGAGAAGATGGATCATATGATGAAGGCAAGAAAGGCTTTGGCAACCAAGGCGTTGGAGACAAAGCTTCTCATCACCGAGCAAAAGAAGGTGGTCAAGCTTGCACACATTGAAGCAAAGCGTGAGGAGGCAGCCCGCAAGGCCGACTTGGAGGAGAGGATGCTCAAGGTGAAAGAAGCAAAGGTATGGAAAGAACTCATGGTGGAAGAGAAGGAGCACATGATGATGTGCAAGAAAGACATGGATGAAGAGCAATTGCAATGGTGGAAGGAGTACAAGGAGGACATCGCCGAGAGGAAGAGGATGTTCCGAGGGTCCTCCTCTACCTTTGTAGTTGACACTACCATGAGCGATGGCGGTGTCGACAACTCGCATGATGGGTGGGGTTTGATGGTGGTGGAGTGGCCTAGCATATGGCACCGACGTGTAATTTTTGGTGATGGTGCCAATGAGATGGGCAAGATGATGATTATGTGATGTAAAAGTACTAAACCATGCATCCATGATTATTACTTTTGTAGTATGTTTGATGATTCATTGTGTTTTTGTGTCATATTGTGATGAATATGTGACAGGTTTAGAGGTTGGGGTTGAGGCAAAGAATAGAACCCCTAAACCCTGGATTTAGGGGTTCTATTCTTTGCCCCTGTTTTTCAACCTGTAAATGTGTTCAAAACTTACAAATCTCGGCCTGTAAATCGTAGAAAACTTTTACAGTTTTAAGGGTTCTACTAGACATGCTCTAATGTGTTTCGAAAAAAAAAAAGGTAAATGCCCTGCTCCTCACCCGCGACGCCGCATCCACGCTCCGCTCCGGCCCATCTCCTCCTACTGTCCTGCTCGCCGCCGCCGCCTCCTCCCGCGCGGCGTCGCCTTACCACCTCGCCGTACGAGCACAGCCGCCCCACCCCGCGCAGGGCGCTCCCCGGCGGCCGGCGGCCGGCGGCGTGGTGCTCCCTCGCTCCTCCCTGCTGCTCTAAAGCCCTGGCTCTCAGCCCCGTCTCGAGGATTCGATCCCCCGCGCCGCCCTACCCGCCTCTCCAGCCCTCCTCTACCCCCCCGTTTCCGCCCACCCCACTCCTCTCTTCTCGGCTTCCCGCCGCGGCGGCGGCTCTGGAGGCGCCGTCGACATGAAGCCCTCGCCGCACTTCCCGGAGATCGGGAAGAAGTCCAAAGGTACTCCTCCTTTCCCAAACTATTGCTTCGCCCGCCCCCCCTCGCTCTCCCTGACAGCTCGACCCCGATTTCGCCCGGGATTTCCTCTTCTGGGCGTGGCTAAAAATCAAGCTTCGTTTGGCTTGCAGATTTGGTCGCCAAGGACCACAGTTTCAACATCGCGGCCTACATCTCGTCTGGAGCGGTTCGTTCCTCGCCTTCTCTTTGTTCAGATTGCGATATTTCGGCGTTTCTGGTTCTAGGGTTTTGGGCTGGGATGGATGAACAGCCATTAGGTCTTATATCGTCTTGCTGGAAGCTACTTGGCTCAATTGTTTGCTGGTATTCATATTGATATACTGGGAATGGGGATTCACCTGATCGAGATATTTTGCTTATGTTAGTACTAGTGTATGGACTAACTTGATCATGGAATGGAACACAGCGTTGGTTTTGTAACTTCCCAATATGTATTTTGTTGAGTTGGTATTTCGCTTCCACAAAGCTGTTGAGCTGTCACATGTAGCATGAAGCCTAGGAACAAATATTGGTCATATGGTGAAAATAATGCCAAGTTAGTACTCCACATATATGGTTCTCATGTTGATGGCAATGCAACATAGATGGCATTCCTAATTTGGCGCCTTTTGCGTCTCCGAGGTTTGTGGGATTGTTAACCACAAGACTCTCTGGTAGTTGACATTGTATATCCCTTATGTTGACTGGCCCTTATGTTCACATCGCAATGTACTTTTCTAGTTTGATAAGTTTTCTAGTCAACTCTCCAATAGGATGTTATTGCTGATGCCCTGCGGAAGCATGTTGAGGAGGAAGCTCGAGATCTCAGCGGCGAAGCTTTCCTAAGGTTTATGGATCAGCTCTATGACCAGATATACGCTTTATTGCAAAGTACCGACGTTTCTGAGAATTTGCTGGCTCTTCGTGCTGTCGATGCGTTGATTGATATGCCCTTCGGGGAAGGTGCCTCAAAGGTCTCTAAGTTCGCCAGTTTCTTGAGAAATGTGTTTGAAGTAAAGCGTGACCCTGAAATCCTAGTTCCAGCGAGCACAGTGCTTGGTCATTTAGCGAAAGCTGGGGGAGCAATGACTGCAGATGAAGTTGAGCGACAGGTAAGTTTTAATTGATTCCTTTTTTCTTGAATATATGTTTTTCAGTTTGCTTAACAAGCAGTTCTTTCGTACAGATTAAAACTGCTTTAGGGTGGCTTGGTGGGGATCGAGTGGAGTACCGTCGCTTTGCAGCTGTTCTTATTCTCAAAGTACGTCGAACTTGTCAGCTTCTGGTGGACACATTCCTCCATGCAATACTTCTCGTGAATATATTTTCCTTATTCTGAACTTGGTACCGTGTTGCATTTTAAATATTATTTACTTCAGTGGATATGGGTAAGTCATATGACTTCTTTGTTTCCCCCTTCGCTGATCAAATATCAATGGAGGATCTGGGCTCCTAAACCCTGCTCCATGGGCTTACAGTAAGTCTTTGTATGGGATGGTACAGTCGTGTAGAAGATTCACAAGTAACAAACTCAGCAATTACGTAACCTTAAGTTCGCTCTCAATAACTACTCTTAGGGGGATCTATGTGTGCTCCTTTTTGCATATCACCCAGCAGAATATCTATCTAGTTCTACATTTAGTGTATTCTGCATCTTTTGGACTGATATACTCTCAGTGTGACTGAGTTGGCTCACTGTTATCTGTGAGGTTGGGTGGTGGCTAGGGATGGCTGAAACTGACACCGTTTTAAACCTTTTGAGACTGGTTAGTTGAAGTAGTTCATTTTCGTTCGCAAATCTAATCTCCACTTCCAGTTTAGCACAAAAAAATGAACTAAGCTGAAACCAGCTATACCGTTTTTGCCCACCCCTAGTGGTGGCTCTCTCCTATTGCCCTGCAAGGTATCCAGGAAGGGAATCCATGTACCAGTACCACTAGTATTCTGGGGTGTTGTGATTTAAATATTTGTTTTTTATGTGCTTGCATTAGTTTAACTTAATTCTATTTTATCTATCTAGATGTACTACAGTATGATTTGTATAAAATGTCCTTTTCCTCTATGTTTGTAGGAGATGGCTGAGAATGCTTCTACAACCTTTAATGTTCATGTTCCTGAATTTGTTGATGCTATATGGGTAGCACTGAGAGACCCCAAGCAAGCTGTACGCGAACGAGCAGTAGAAGCCTTGCGTGCTTGTCTTCATGTTATTGAGAAGCGGGAGACGCGGTGGCGCGTACAGTGGTAAGCATATGCATTTGGTTACGTACAAATCGCGTGCGGTCAGGCGTCAGCAACCTATTTATGGTAGTTTGTGAGGGCTTTTTTTTTTTCAAGAAAACGCAATGACATTGCGTTTCTTTTCATTGAATAGAAGAGGAAAACAGGCCTCCTAAGAGGTCGGAATAATGTCCAAAGCACATTCTGCTCATTTTTTAGCAAATCACTTCCCATGTATTTCTAGGATACCAATTTGCAATGTTACTAAACTGCATGTGGGGCCTTGGTCTCTTGAGCTGAGGACTCAACCAATTTGCAATGTGACTAACTCTGATTCGTTTGTGTACCACACTACCACTGATTTCAGTATGCGTACCATTGTATCTTTGCTCTGTATTTGTAGCAAATAGTAGTCAACCACTAGTTGTGACTAACTGGCATGTCGGTACCCTCTATATGAGCTAATAACACTTCCATTTTATCTATCTTATTACTTTTGTTTCATGACCAGGTATTACCGCATGTGTGAAGCAGCGCAAGTTGGACTTGGCAAAAATGCTTCTGTTCATAGCATTCATGGCTCGTTATTGGCTGTTGGAGAATTGTTGAGGTAACTTAAAGTTCTGTTTGCAGTGATTTTCCCTACAAGTTCGTCATTCATATGCTGCAAATTGTTCTCTTGGCTGTTTGCTCGTGTACCATTTTCGCATTCCTTCTACTATGGAACACATTCTAGCTCTGTCATTTATGAACTTTGATATAGCAAAACAGCATCAACCATTTTTTTGTGTGGCAGCAATACACTGTTTCCCATATTCTAATTCTATTGTTGCATGAAAATGTTGCAGGAATACTGGGGAATTTATGATGTCTAGGTACAGAGAAGTGGCTGATATAGTCCTCACGTACTTAAAACACCGGGATCAGCTTGTTCGTCGTAGTATAACATCTCTTCTTCCTCGAATTGCGCACTTCCTGCGAGACAGATTTGTGACCAACTACCTAAAGGTTTTCTAGCTACAACAATTATTGAACTAAACCATTTCGTATTCTTTTGCACCTTATATGTTTCCATTTCTTAGATCATGCTTTTTTATTTACTTGAAGTTGTAATATAAAGATAGAGCAATAGCTTGACATATGTTGTTTTCGTTCCCAGATATGCATGGAGCATATCCTGTTCGTTCTAAAAACCCCAGATGAGCGTGCTAGTGGGTTTGTTGCTCTTGGAGAGATGGCTGGTGCTTTGGGTGCAGAACTTGTGCCCAGTTTGCCCTCAATTACCCCACTTTTGCATGAAGCGGTATGCTTCAGAACCCATTTTATACTATGGTGTTCACTTTATCTTTATTTTCCTTAATGGCGTTTCTGTTTGCAGATTGCTCCTCGCAAAGGACGGCCATCTCTTGAAGCTATTACTTGTGTTGGAAGCTTTGCAAAAGCTATGGGTGTTGCAATGGAACGGCATATTCGTGGTGGATTGCTAGATGCAATGTTTTCTGCCGGCCTTTCTGATAAACTTGTAGATGCACTTGAGTCTATAAGTACTAGGTACTGTTTCTTGATTTGAATTCTCTTGCTTTATTATGTCGTTGGCATGAAAGCGTCAACTTCCCTGTTTCCTGCAGCATCCCGTCTCTACTGCCAACAATACAGGAGCGCTTGTTGGATTGTATATCTCAAGCACTTCCAAAGTCATCCACGAGGCCTGGTGCTACTGTTAATCGGGCAACCAGATCCAGCAGTATGCAGCAGTTTGTGGATTCTAGTGGTCCAGTCCTTGTCCAACTTGCTCTGCGTACTCTAGCAAACTTCAACTTTAAGGTTCGAAATGGTCCACATAGCTTTGTGATTGTCATCATCTTCGGGCTTTAAATTATGCAGTGGTTTCAGGGTCATGAGCTCCTGGAATTGGCAAGAGAGAGTGTCATCCTTTATCTGGAAGACGAGGATAGCAGTACCCGAAAAGCTGCTGCGATATGCTGTTGCAGATTAGTCGCACACTCTCTTTCTGCTTCATCTACTACACAGTTCAGTTCAAATCGGTCAAATCGTATGGGAGGAGCTAAGCGCCGTCGCCTTGTAGAAGAGGTCTGTCTCAAACTTCATCGTGTGCTCAATAATTCTGTGACATGCGTATGTGAGCTATCCTGCTCGACGCTTATTACTAACTAGAGACACCTACTATAACGTGTCTTTTTGGGAATAGCTGAGGTAAACACTTTGAAATGAGGTATTATTAGCTGAAATAACTGAAGCAACCATATTGTTTTTGACACAGTTAAGCCGAAATTAATCAGTCCATTAAGGAATTTCTTAATTTTGTACTGTCCAGTTTGAAAAACATAAGTTGACAAGGTAATATTGTTATGAAGAACCGTATAAAAGATAGCTAATAATACTACGGGGTTATTATATGAGTGTTGAGCAAGGCATATGATGAGGTTCTTTACCAACCACACTATAGATGTTGACATGTTTTCTTAGAGGGACAACGGACAGGTACTCAATAGTTTACTACTTTGAAGCAACATTGATTGACATATGGTTGCTGAACGCTTAGCTCCTCCCATACGATTTTATTAGCTATCTTTTAATACTGCCTGAGTTAAGTTTCATGTGGAACAGTAGAATTTAAAAACAATGGTTTGGAAGCAAATTTTGTATGAGAGAAGGATAAGAAAAATTGTAGAAGGGTAGAGGAGGTAGTTCGCATCATACTATCTGGTACATTTGGAGTTAAGATATTTATGCCTGTCAACATAGTTCATGATTGTTTAAGTTGCCCCAATACACGATATGGGTGTGATGATCTGGTATTTCCAGAAACATGGTTAAGTGGATAGGACGATACACTGGGTATCTTATATGGAGAAAAGGGAAATACATCACGTAGGCAACGTATGAGGATCAGAAGAGCAGCAGACTTGGTACTACAGTGACATCAGAGGATGGAGAGCCTCTACTCACCATTCCCATAACAAGTCACAATGTACTTAGTAACAGGTTACTGTCTTTACTAACAGTTCACCACATGTACTTAGCTACTGCCTACTAAACAAAGCAAATTAATAGGCTAGGCAATCATTAAATTTACAAGATAGCCACAAGGAAATCAGTGGACTGGCAACCTAAATTAACCAGAGATTAAAGCTCACCTAACTAGATGAGGCAGTGGGCTCATAGGGTGGAGTTGAGCGGTTGCATCAACTCGGGAGAGCAGGAGGTGGCATAATGGCTGGTGGCGCAATGGCTGATGGCGGTGAAGGTGCTGAGTAAGTGCATCTGATGCTGATGGAGGCAAGGGGTGAGTTTGTTGGGCTAATCCAGAATGATTTGACCTACACACAGAAAGGACCTGGAAACAGGAGGGTTGCCATCAACCGACTAGCTGTGCGATAGTCGATCATGCTTAAATCTGATCTTTGACAGTTGACACATTATTTTTTTCAAACTTGGACTTGGTTCCTGGAAGTTGCACACTTTATATTCTTATGCCATAGGCACTGTAATAAGAACTCCTCTGATATATTTTCTTTGACGTAATATAATCATGTTGACGTTCCTGTATGTATGCCTCTGCAGATAGTGGAGAAACTTCTTATTGCTGCCGTTGCTGATGCTGATGTTGGTGTTAGGAGTTCAGTCTTCAAGGCTCTGTATCGAAATCCAACTTTTGATGACTTCTTGGCTCAAGCTGACATCCTGACTTCGATTTTTGTTGCCTTAAACGATGAGGTATGCTATATAGCATGTTTATCAATTATCATATAAAGTGGGCTATTGGATGCTTATAGATATGTTACCAGATGCTTTCACCACATTTAGTTGTATAAGTATTATTTTGGAACAGGGCCCTTAGGAAAGTAGTGTTTTAGTACAACATCTTTGCAAGGAAAAAAGGAATAGTCCTTGGCTATTTTATCCATGCTTGGAAATTCGAACCCAGAAGTTTGTTGTTCTCTTTGCACTCTTCCAGTTCATGTCCCCTTTATGTAGTTGTTGGTAGAAAGTAGTGTTCTGAACATTATGTCCCCTTGCTATCATTGACAATTCTCTTATTTTTTTCCATGATTAGGAGTATGGTGTAAGAGAACTGGCAATATTAGTAGCAGGCAGATTGTCTGAAAAAAATCCTGCATATGTACTGCCTGCCCTTCGTCGCTATCTTATACAGTTGCTCACTTATCTTGATCAAAGGTTTGGGGCACTAAAATTCTTGTGCTAATGATCAGTGCTGGTTTCAAATTCATATTGTGTTACTCGAACATCATGCTTCTAAAAGATCTTATGTCGTCTGCAGTATGGATAGCAAATGCAGAGAGGAAAGTGCTAGATTATTGGGCTGCTTAATTAGGAGCTGTCCACGGCTAATACTTCCTTATATTGCTCCAATCCACAAGGTTAGTATGAATTGAGATCATTGCTAGTGTTTCTTGTGCTAGTATTATATCCTAGTTCCATGTTGTTTTCTTTCAGGCGCTGGTGGCTAGGCTTTGTGAAGGAACAGGACCAACGGCCAACATTGTGCTTGCTGCAGGAGTACTTGCAACTGTTGGAGAACTGGCCAAAGTGGTATATCTTTCTCTATCATGTGATGTTTATTTCATGTAGCCCTTCTACTTTTACAGAGGGTCCAATCAGGACTTTTCTGAAAGTAGAGGTGTAGGGGGTAAATTGGACTTTCTCTTGATGTTTATGGTTGATTCTCTTGAAATTTGCATGATTTGACTTGTGATAGTTTATGCTTTGCATGATAGGGTGGTTTTGCAATGAGGCAATATCTTCCTGAGCTAATGCCTCTGGTTGTGGATTCTCTTTTGGATGGAGGTGCTGTGAGTAAAAGGGAAGTTGCAGTAGCAACCCTTGGACAAGTTATTCAAAGCACAGGGTACATGCATTTTTTCTTCTCTCATCTCTTCACATATTGAGTGCACATTTTTTGTTCTCTCATCTCTGTACCTACTGAGTGCATGCATCGATTTTACAACAGGGCTTCAATTCTATATCCCGTAGCTGTAGTTCTTTTTTGGTTTCTCTCTTCTCGCTTTGATAGTTTTGGGGTTTGGCTGGCTTAGTTTTTTTTTGTTTGGCTAGCTTCATCTAACTTTTGTGCCATCTTGGCGTTGTCCTTCTTTTTTGAAGTTATCTTTCTAATGCAAAACATACACATTTGGGCACGCTTTTGAGAAAAAAAATCGCTGTCAAATTGATCTGTCTGCCAGTGAAAGTTTGTTATCTCTTTGTTTTTCTTATTAGTGTTAGCATATTGAGCATTATTTCCTACTCCAAACTTGAGGTTTAGAGAAAAGTAAATGTGAGTATTCACAGTATTTTGTTGACACTAGAGTATAGTGCAACAGTTCAAGAGTCATATGCCAAATGTGGAACCACCTCTTCTTTAGCAGCCTCTCGCCATGAAATTCTTCATTACTGCACGTTAGCACATTTCGAAATATCAGAACTTTGTATTTTTTAACATTCCCCTAGTATCGCTGGAAACACGAATTTAGCAGAGCTAAGCTTGTTGTCCTTTAGATTTAAGGAGTGTAGAGCCCTTCTCGATAGCTGGGTTGATTCTGTTTCTTAACTCTGTAAATATCTGGATGTATATTCCCTTCTCCTCTTGTAAATATTTTCCCTATTATGTGATTAAAATATATACTACCAAGGCCTTCCCTACATTTTTTTTGGTAAAATAGAAGTCATAGGCCAATCCTAAGATTAATGGGCTCATTGGCCAAGCCGTTCTATAAACATTTCATGGCCAATCCTAGGTTTGAGTCTTTGAGAGTCTTCCTTTCTTAATATTTCACTTTCTTGGGTGGTATCTTATCCTTTGTGTTTGGAACAGTTACATGTTTCATTTCTTGCCTTGCCAGCACAAATGGCTCTTGAGTCTTTACCCTTGATAATAGTCTAATAGGTAAAAAAAGTTAGACCGCAGGGTCCCTGTGGCCTTTTAAATTAAGAAGAAACAACCAAGGCGCACACCATGCGGAGCACATGGCTTGAATGTGGGTGGTGGGCTGAAGCAGCACAAGGTTGTGGAGGAACAGCTCCACCGTGTTGCTACAATGTGGACAGCACAAATGTTGAAGGAACCGCTTCAACGTGCTGCGCTAGATATCGCTCTAGGGGCGTAAGCTAGATATCGCTCTAGGGGCGGGGGCTGTCAAGAGTTCAATCCAAACTCTCAACACAAGATCTAATCCAAGATCTTAAAACAAGAACAGAAAGTTCTCTTTATTGATAGGTAGATGGTACATAGTCTGGTTACATAGGTAGAGGTTGGACCTCTATTTATAGGCTGCATGAGCCTTTACTACTTACCTCTACTTACAACTACAGTGTTCTAGAGAACACTACATAAGTTAGGGAAAGAACTACAAATATCCTAGTTACAACTTATACTAGAATACTCTGGAAACCACTACAACACACATAACTAGAGGACCATATTACCTAGAATATAGTGGAAGTGTGTAGAAGCTAGTACTGGATAGTACTTGTGTTTTATTTTTATTTTATTTTATATACTGTCCCTCATCATGGGCTTCGCGCACACCTGGGCGCATGCCACGAGCCAACATGTCGCCGCCCAGTCACTAATGTGCAAAATAGCTGCATTATTACGTCGAACTACTTGTTTCCATATATGCAGACTTTTTTTTACTACACATGTATTGCTGTGGCTTGGTCATCTCTTATATTCTCTGATTTTACATGGATGGCCATCAGCTATGTTATTGCTCCGTATAACGAGTATCCCCCATTGCTTGGCTTATTGTTGAAGTTGCTAAATGGTGAATTGGAATGGTCGACTAGACTGGAAGTGCTGAAGGTATTTATTTGATTGATGCTTTGCTGTTTCATGAAACTTTATGCAATGCCCTTGTCAAGAAATAATGCAATATGTTTTCCAGGTTTTGGGGATTATGGGCGCATTGGATCCTCATGCACATAAGCGTAATCAACATAATTTACCTGGTCAGCATAGAGAGGTTCTGCGGCCAACAATTGAGACTGCACAGCATATTGTTTCCATGGAAGAAATACCTACTGATTTCTGGCCATCTTTTTCGGCATCTGAAGACTACTATTCAACAGTATGATTTTATGTTACTTTTATTGGAAAGGTGAACGGTCCTGTGTTAGCCCCTTTAACCTTAATCCTCAATCGCTAGGTTGCAATTAGTTCTCTCATGCGAATTCTTCGAGATCCTTCCCTTGCAAGTTACCATCAGATGGTTGTTGGCTCCCTTATCTTTGTTTTTAAGGTAATATTTCTATTTTAAACATTTTTTTCCTTCAACTATATAATTTTTGCAGGACCACTTTAATATTTCTTTGTTTTCTCTGTGATACATTTGGATCTAGTCAATGGGCCTTGGCTGTGTTCCTTATTTACCAAAGGTGAGAGAGTCAATCTCCTCAATTGTACATCGTCCTGTCCTATGCATTTATAGTAGTCATGTTTCATTTGACTCTATTCGCATTTCACCACAATATAATCCAGATGTGATCCTGCAATGCTCATGCATGAAACATTCTAGCTGATACCCAGGGCATGACCTTGAGTTGTTTTAGCTTTCTAACTGATACATGTTACTTCTGGAATTGCGACTGATCTGGGTCGACAACCAGTTTGTTGCATTAACTGAAGTCCTTTTCATGAAACCAATTCATGATTTATGTGACAGGGTTGTTTTGAGTTTAAATTGCTGGAGAACCTTTTTTTTATCTCATGAAAACGTTGCACCTATGAAGTTTCTCCAAACAGTCAGTTGTTTTTTTCCAAGAATATCTGTGATCTCCATTTATCTAAAATCTTGGTTCCCCTTGGTTTAGTGAATCATGATCACAAGTTAAACCCCCGTAGTTCCAAGCTTTCAAATACATTAGGGTTGGATATAAGGCAAATAATTTTGCACATGTATGTCTTTGTGGGAAAAGAGAGTAAGGTGCTACAAGGTACACAAAGAAATGTCTGAAATACTTCCTCTTTTGATTGGAAGGTTCTTCCTGAGTTATTCCGTGCTGTTCGTATGTGCGAGGATGGTGGTTTGAAAGAGTTCATAACCTGGAAACTCGGGACATTAGTATCAATTGTTCGGCAGGTAAGATGGTCCTTCTAGTGTTGCCCTTTTGGTTCATTCCATTTTTCGAATGTTCTTTCTGTTGCAGTTGTTATCCAGCTTACTGATCAAATTTTCCTATTTCAGCACATTCGGAAGTATTTACAGGACATGCTCTCTCTCGTCTCCGAATTATGGACTTCCTCATTCAGCTTGCCTGCACCAAAGCGGACCATACAGGGTCCGCAGGGTTCTCCAGTAATAGTACTTGAATTTCTCTGTTATCTGTTGTTACTTTCTGTTGGCAGTATAATACTGCTGTGCACCTGCAGTTTCTAACTTTCCTATATGGGGCATACCGACATGTTTGCATGGGTTAGAAAAGAGAGAGAGATCAGTAAACTGCAAATGTATTATCAATCTTACCTTAGGCTTGATGCTCAACTTCAGTTATCCCACTTATTTTAATCGCCAAATGGTTGGTATGTTGATAATTGTATTCCATGCCTAGTATCATCTTTTGTCGCCACATGCTTCTGTGATGTGAGTTTGAGAATGGAGGGTTCGGGGTTTAGAAAATTACATAGAGACAGAATACTCCTTTTCACAGATGATGCTAGCGTGTTCTGTGGAGAGAAACTGAAAGAGTTGTTTCATTCCTTGTGCAAACTCTGAGCTGATATTGTACATGAGAGCTTAACGAAATAAGATGAGTGTTTCCAATTTTCCATATATCTTACTGACAATAACTATAAGAGTGCAAAGTTGGTGCCAAGATAGCCGTCGCAGTCCCTCTCCACACTCTCACCCACACATCTCAAAATTATTATCTCAACTGGTAAAAATTGAATTTTCAGACATTTCTAGATAATATTTGACACTTCCCAACACCATGTATTTCTGGGCAGGTAGCAACTAGTGTAGTCGCTTCGGAGATGCTAGAAAAAACTATGTTGAGTTCCTAAAAGTTGAAGTTGAATTGTTAAGTTTCTAAAAGTTATAGTTGGTAGTATTAATAAAACATATCAGGTAATAAGACAGCAAATTACATATTAATCTGCTAGATAATAACATGTAGAATTGCTAGCGAATGAAGGTAGGGCTATTCTTGTTACGACGAAGTATGCTGTTAGCTGCCATCAAGTAATATGTATCCCCTTCATTCGAAAATGATGGCATTCTAGTCATCTATTTATGCTCAACAATACATGCCTTTTTACACTTTGAAGGAGAATATTTGACAGTATTTCCTACTATACCCCTGCCACCATAAAGTTTCATGGTTTCCCAATCCACACCAAATACCATTGCGTAACTATCCACTGAAGTTGATAGTTATTAATTCCTATGAAATCCAGGATTGTGAGTTCTGTCTAGTTAGCTTGTCTTGCTGAACTGCTGACAATGATCAGTTGCACCCAAACTGATTCTTTGCCTGGGCGAGGGACTATGTTTTCAGACCATGTCTGTGAGAAGTCCAGTTTAAATGATATAATTTTAATGTATTCCTATAACTATGTCACGACCCACCGAAAATTGTTGAGTAATAGTTTTGTGATTCTGCTGTTTTCATGATTTTTGCAATTACCATCTTGCCTCTCCAGGTTCTACATCTTGTCGAGCAGCTATGCTTAGCATTGAATGATGAGTTCAGGGTGTATTTACTCCATATTTTACCAAGTTGTATTCAAGTCTTGGGTGATGCTGAACGCTGCAATGATTATTACTATGTTCCTGACATATTGCACACACTTGAAGTGTTTGGCGGTATGTATCCATTTCTTATTTTCATGTCCTTAATATATGTTTGGTGAAACTTTAACATATGTTAACTTCAATGGCACCTTTGTAGGAAATTTGGATGAGCACATGCATTTGGTTGCTCCAGTGCTTGTTCGTTTATTTAAAGTGGAGCTAGTTGATATTAGACGGCATGCCATTGTCACTTTGACTAAGCTTATACCAAAGGTGCAGGTGGGTTGACATTCTGATCCAGTTTGATGTATCATATGATTTGCACCAAAATGATCTAAGTTAAAGAAGCTTCTGTACTTCTGTATTGCACTTCATGCATCTTGATATATCTTGTCCAGGTTGGTACTCATGTATCAGCGTTAGTGCATCATCTGAAGCTCGTCTTGGATGGGTAAGGCTTATGGTTAGAAATAACTTATTATTTATAGCGCATTGTTGGTTTCTTGAGATTTTGTTATAAGTTGCTGTTTTCATAGCATATTTATGATCATCATCTTATTTCTGCTTTTTTTTGAACTGAGTTCTACTTTTATCAATTTAATACTTTTTGTTTTGTGCATCACTTTTCTTAATTTGGGTGTTATTTCCCCTCCCATGAGTAGAAACAACGATGATTTACGGAAAGATGCTGCAGAGGCGCTCTGCTCGCTCGCACATGCTCTCGGAGAGGAATTTACAATTTTCATACCATCGATTCGTAAACTTCTTGTGAAGCACCATTTGCGGGTACTCCTATTTTGATTTTATCCATGTACCCTTTTGATGTCGTGGCTTAATTCTTCATATTTTACTTGTTACAGTACAGAAAATGGGATGAGATTGAAAATCGACTACTCAGGAGAGCGCCGCTCATCTCCGATAACTTGTCAGTACAAAAGTATACACAGTGTCCACCTGATGTCATTAGTGACCCTCTTGAGGACTTTGACGGTGTTCCTTCGGAGGAATCTGATGAAACACAGCGGCAACCAAGAAGTCATCAAGTAACGTCCTTTGTTGTTTCAAATGAAATGTTATAGATTTCCCTGTATTCTGCTTCTAACTAATTGAGTTTTGAGACACCAGAGCTCACTCTTGCCCTCGAAATCTTTCGACTGTGTTCAAAACTGTTATCACAATTAAGAGGACCTTGGTTTTTGTTAAAATCGTGAAGTACTATTTGTTCAGTGTTCTTAAGTAGGAACTGCAACAACCATATATACGCACCCACTTAAATATTCACGGTGGTCACACATATCAATGCAACTAACCTGCATATGCACTTAAAGGTGATGTGACCACTTTGCTGACCATTTTCTGTTATATAGAAAAAAAACACTGTAATCTATGTCGAGATGATGCTCATATTCTTCCTATACTGTGCCTTTGCTGAGATGGATGCTCATATTCTCATCAAAACATCAGGTGTCCTTCCCAATCTCTTTCAGTTTTTCCTTCCCAACATTTATTTATGAGAGATTCTGGTAAATTGTGAGAAAAAATAAAGATCACCAATGCTATTTTGTGTTACTAGTCAATTCCTGTACCCACAGCTAAAACCACTTACGTTTTGAATCGGTTGGAGTGTTTGTTGGAAGGATTTTGGGATGCTTGTTTTACATAGTTATTCTTGATTAAAGCAACTTTGAACCTTGTGAGAGTTTTCTATTCCGAGGGCTGTGTTGCTTGCTATGTAGCAGGCTGCCATCTGTGTGTTTCTCTCTTCTTTCGCTGTTTGTAGCCACTGGGTAGCAGATTATTGTAATTTATTGTTTCGCTTCTCTTGTAAAATATGATTAAGGTAACCCCTCTAGTTTCTTGCTTATACTTAATTTAGAGTTTTGGCTGCTGCAGGTCAACGATGTTCGCTTGAGAAGTGCTGGCGAGGCTTCCCAGAGAAGTACTAGAGAAGATTGGGCTGAATGGATGAGGCACTTCAGTATTGCGCTTCTTAAAGAGTCACCATCTCCAGCTCTACGCACCTGCGCAAGACTAGCACAGCTCCAGGTGAAGCCGTTGTAGCTCTTTATAATGTGTTAGTCATGCTGTGAAGTATTTTCTGACATAAATGTCCAGCCTTCTGTTGGACGCGAGTTGTTTGCTGCGGGTTTTGCAAGTTGCTGGGCCCAAATGACTGAATCATCACAAGAGCAACTAGTGAGAAGTCTCAAGACAGCATTCTCATCTCAAAATATACCTCCAGAAATTCTTGCAACGCTGCTGAACTTGGTAATTATGCTCTTAAGATTATTTTTTACAAAATTCACCATTTGTTTGTAATGTTTTCTTTTATTAATTGTTTGCTCCTGTAAATAGGCTGAGTTTATGGAACACGACGAGAAGCCTCTTCCGATTGATACTAGGCTACTTGGTGCTCTTGCTGAGAAGGTTAGCTTTTTTATTGCTGTTTCTGCGTCTTTGGCAAATTTTGGCGATCTTCATGACCGTGTGTTTTTATTGAAACTTCTGAACTATCCTTTTCAGTGTCGAGCATATGCAAAAGCCCTCCATTATAAAGAAATGGAATTTGAAGCTGTATGTTCCAAGAAGATGGGTGCAAATCCTGTTACGGTGGTTGAATCCCTTATTCATATTAACAATCAACTACACCAGCATGAGGTTTGTTCTTGTGTCACATGAGAGGATAAAAGAGTTATCTGTCTATAGTTTTAAATCCCTTTTGTTATTTATACAGGCAGCTATTGGAATATTGACTTACTCGCAAGAGCATCTAGAAGTTCAGTTGAAGGAATCCTGGTATATTCCCTGTTACGATGACACCTATGATCCATTGCTGCTTTATTTAGTTGGACAAAGGATTCCTTCTTTCACATATTTTATGATCCCTATCTGGCATTTGTATCTATTGCATTGTAACTAATGGCTCGTAATGATAACATGGATGAGAACTTCGCTGAAATACGATTATCATTTGTGATGCTTCAAGCTTCTTGTTTTATAATCTGTTTATATTTTGTGCAATGTAGGTATGAGAAATTGCACCGATGGGATGAGGCTCTAAGGGCATATACCATGAAGTCATCTCAAGCGTCTGGCCCATTGCAAAACTTAGATGCTACATTGGGTAGGGCCATTACTTCTTTTTTTGTTGCATAGTATACTCCATTCGCAAAGCTTGTCACTTACCAATCATGAGAAATATTTTCCCTGAATATTAAAGTATCCAGAACCCCGACTTGAGCATCTTGTTAATTAGCTAATCGTGGAAGCCATTTTGGTCATTTCTGTGCAAAGCATGATTGTGTGGTGTTTAAAAAAAGCAAAGAAAATCACGTATAGTTATTTTGCCTTTTAATTTGTATAGAAATCTTTCTTTAGTATGTTATACGGATGTAGCTAACTGAAAATCATGCTTATGTTAGGGCGGATGAGGTGCCTAGCATCCTTGGCTCGTTGGGAAGATTTAAGCACATTATGCAGGGAGCAATGGACCGGTTCAGAACCATCTGCTCGTCTGGAAATGGCTCCAATGGTTGTGGATATTTCTTATATCTGTTTATAGGTAACTTGTAACATGTAAATTCATATTTTTCATATTTTTTGTTTCTATAGGCTGCAAATGCTGCCTGGCATATGGGTGAGTGGGACCAGATGTCTGAATATGTTTCTCGTCTGGATGATGGGGACGAAAACAAGCTCCGCTTGTTGGGTAATACAACCGCTAGTGGTGATGGAAGCAGTAATGGTGCTTTCTTTAGGGCTGTTCTTTCAGTTCGTTGCAAAAAGGTAGAGTATTTTCCTGTTTTGAACTCTGATTATATTCTTTAAAAATTTGATCATATTTTGCGAAATTTTGTGTTCTGTTTACAGTATGAAGAAGCCCGTGTATATGTTGAGAGAGCTCGGCGTTGTTTGGCAACTGAACTTGCTGCATTGGTATGACAGAGACATTATATACTCTTTCGTTATGATTTAAACGATTTAAATTTTGTCTGAGTTTTCTTTCCATTATGTTATTCATTTTTTGAGAATATGTCCAACTTGGGTTAGCAAGCCTATTGTATGCAAGGGAGCCTGAAATCATGCTCTTACGTAGTTCCACTGTGTTGCTACATGTTGCTTCTGCCCTGTCTTCTGCTGTGTCTACTTGTCTTCATGCCTGCGAGCGGGCCACCCATCTTGGCACAGAGTTCACCTTGGGTCCATTAGTCATGTCTAGTTCATTGTTCATTTGTTCTACATCTGCATTGGTCAAAAGCACTGATTTTGCTTCTTTTTGTCCATTGGTGAATGGAGAGTTGATCATCAAAATTTGGGTAGGCTAGTTTTACCCTTTCATAGCTGGGCAAAGGAACTGTACATCTAAACATACCCAAAGCTGATGTTCTCTGTCCCTAATGACAATAGCTATGTAATGGATTTACAGTAGACTCAATGAAATACTGTATAAAAACCCTAGGCATGTATATCAGCGCTGCATACGCCAAAGAAAATGTAAGACCTGAAGGTGCATCATTTGGCACCTTGAAGGGCCCAAAATGGAACTTTCGAATATAGTAGCACTCCCTCCGTTTTTATATATAAGGCCACTAAGTATTCCGAGCCAAAACTTTGATTAACAATTTGATCGATAAAAAATAAGTTATATAACACCAAAAACATATCGTTGGAAACATCTTTATGAATCCAATGATGTACTTTTGGTGACATATAAGTATAACTTATATTATGTTGGTCAAAGCTCCACTTTGAAATGTTTGGTGGCCTTATATATATAAACGGAGGGAGTAAGAGATTGTATGTTGCATTGTCTAAGATCAGGCATTGATTTGGGAATCAGAGGAAATTACTGTACGCTGGACAGATGCATGATAACAGGGGTTAAATTTGCTAGTGGATACAAATTATACCATTAAATTATCATACACAGTTCAAATAGGGAGTGCATTGCTTAGTCTGTTCCGATTTGTTCTGTGGTTGTGTACTCAAATGGTATTCACTGTTTGGGTGATCGCAGCAATTCTGAACTTTGAAGTTCAAAACAGTAAACCCTGCTTGTATTTTGTTCAAAGTTGAGCTAAATGCTGTTGTCCACACTAATTTTACGCCCATTCCAAGCAGCGCCTCACCTTACATCTTAAAGTGGGCGTACAATCAGAGAGAAACTTTCGGAACTCGTACATTCAATAAAATACAAGGATATAGTATAGACGCAATAACCAGGGGAATGGTGTTTTGGCACATGGGAGCATATGCTCCCTTTATTTTGAAATGCATGTTACATACATTTTGAAATTTCAAAAAATTGAAACGAAAAATTCGAACGTACATCTTCACGTGCTACGCGCTCACAAAGTTGTTTCATAAAAATCCGACTTGTCGTGTGACGTGTGTAAAAAAGACAAAATTCAATGCTGAAAATAAGGCTTTTCAAGAGATAATTTTTCTCTTTTTTACACAGACCACAAAACATATTGGTTCCTCGCGAAACTTGATGAACGTACGTATATTGTGGAGATGTACATGTAGAATTTTTTGTCAAATTTTTTTGACATTTCGAAATATAACTTTCTGATAGAGGGAGCATATGCACCCGGGAGCCGAATTGAATTTCCGCAATAACCAGTCTTTATACTTACTGCAGTGAACTATTGTTAGCACTTAGAATGCGCTTTCTGCTCTCAGATGTGTATCTAATTCTGTTCAAGAATTTAATTGTTTTACATACCTTAGTGCCGTGTTTTTCTACATGAAAGTAAAGGGGGGATATTTTGGTCGTTTTGACCAAAAATTTATGGGAGGCTTTCTTGTGATGAACTGTCTGCACTTTAATAGGTTTATTAACCGTGTTTTCCATCAAAAAAGGCTTATAAACTGTTTGCAAATTCCTTTTGCCCTTCAGTATACCAATAATTATCTGTTGCTCATTTGTTAGGTACTTGAGAGTTATGAGCGTGCTTATAATAACATGGTGCGGGTTCAGCAGCTTTCAGAACTGGAAGAGGTATTCTAATTTTGGTTTTATGCTCTGAAGAAAGTTAGTCACTGTTTTACTAACAAAAGGTGTGTGATTCAGGTGATTGATTACTGTACTCTTCCTATGGAAAGTCCAATTGCTGATGGGCGAAGGGAACTTATCCGTAATATGTGGAACGAGCGCATTAAAGGAACAAAACGGAATGTCGAGGTCATATGATTTCTTTGCTAATGAATGCTGTGTTGTATAGCCTGCATGATTCTTGTTCTCCATATTGACTTCAGAAAATTCCTCAGGTGTGGCAAGCCCTACTTGCTGTTAGAGAGTTGGTTCTTCCTCCTAATGAAGACAGAGATACCTGGATAAAATTTGCGAAACTTTGCTGGAAGAGTGGACGTATTAGTCAGGCTAAATCTACTTTAATCAAACTCTTACAGGTGAAAATAGTACTAATTGACTCAATGTTAATCAGGGTGTTCCTGTTTAACTTCGCAATCCTCCTTATAAAGCAAATAATTTCTTCTAACACATGCAGTTTGATCCGGAATCTTCTCCTGAATTGACACTGTATCATGGGCATCCTCAAGTAGTCCTGGCTTACCTGAAGTACCAGTATGCTGTTGGAGACGAGCTTAAACGAAAGGATGCATTTTCTAGGCTACAGGTAACTTTGTTTTGACCTTTTACTCTGACAATACATCGCAGCGCCCATATATTCATATGTTCATACTGATGCACCCTTGTTTTCGGTGGGATAGGATTTGTCTATGCAGATTGGTACTGCCACAAATACTTACTCTGGAATGTTAGTAAGTCAAGGTGCTGTATCTAATGCTGAAGTACCACTTATTGCTCGTGTCTATTTGACACTTGCTAGCTGGAAGAGAGCACTGTCTCCCGGGTTAGATGATGATGCCATTCAAGGTCTGAAAAACAGTTTTTTCACTCATTCTTCGCCTTTCTTTAATTTCCAATAATTCTGAATATTTTTTGCCAGAAATATTGGTTTCATACAAAAATGCCACACTAAGTGCCAAGGAGTGGGGCAAGGCATGGCACTCTTGGGCTTTGTTTAA
>NC_061511.1:269046157-269155798 GCF_022539505.1 Lolium rigidum
TAAGTATTCTTTACCTCCCCTTGTGTCGAATCAATAAATTTGGGTTTTACTTCCCTCGAAGACTGTTTCGATCCCCTATACTTGTGGGTTATTAATTCTCATGGCCCAAGGCCGGTTTCCTCCGCCGGTTGCGATACCTCCGCCACCAGCAACGTACACTGCGGTCACATAGTCCGCAAGCCAATCTTCCGGCTTAGTGGTGCCATCATATGTTTTTATGTCACGGGGCAACTGGAAGTTGCGAACCGGTGGTTCTTCTCTCATGATCCGCGGGCCAAAGCACTTTGGACCCGGAGGACCCTCAGCTTCAATTATCTCAGAAAGATGCACTCTGACCAGCCTGTGCCTTGCATCCTGATCTGGCAGGCACCTTTCACCAACACGTTCTCCCAACGGGTTCTGGTAAACTCCAACCCTTTCCATTCCAGAATCAGCTACATCGTAACGTTCCGGTACCGCGGCTCTTGCCTGCCGGTACCTCGGTGGTGGCATTTCCTCTTCGGCATATGCTGCTCTTGCGGCTCGATAATTTTGCCCGGTTTCACCTCTACCGGCATACGCATTTCCGGCATAGCCATTTCCGGCGTAGCCACGAGCTGCCCCTTGGCTTTTTCTTCCGGCCTCATGTCGCCCGGCTTGTTGTGAACAGACAGATGCCATGGGATGGCTTGAGTTGTGCCCGAATGTGCGCTAGAGGATTCGGGGGAGGGTTTTGGTAATACAAGGATGGAATTCGGGTGGAATACCGGTATCTTATTGATGAACTTGGCCTTGTCCAGAGGTTGAAGAAGCACAGTAGAAACTCTTGCTCTAGGCGTAATCTACCAACTCATGATCTCTCAAGTACTGAATGCTGAGTCTCTAATCGCTATCAATATGCCCCGCGCAAGGGTGTGCTCTCTCTCCTTATATAGGGGAGAGGGTGTCTTACAGTGGAAGAAACCCTAATAGCATCTTTGACTAGACAAACTACTTGACAAAGCCTCTTTGGTAGCAGGTGACGCCGGTATGTCTTTAATCAGGAACGGTGACATCCTTCAGTAGCTTTTACGTCATCTTCTGCTTTGCCTTTAGAGCTTCGATTAAAGCTAAAGTGATTCGCTCATCCTTATCTTTTAGTCCTTGAAAGAATCTTTGACCAGACTGCCGACGTGCTACAGTGTAACCTATGCCGGTACTCCGGTACCTTCTTAGCCTATTCCGGTATACCCCTCCTAAGATACCAGTATAGTTTCACTTAGCCATGAACATGTCTTAGTTATCCGGAATAACCTTTAAACCGGTACATCAACAACCTAAACCAGGCTAGTTTGCCAACGAGGTGCTCGCTCAGCTCTTAGTCACTGCGTAGTCAGACTGGTACACGCAGTTATTCCGGCGTCGCCGTGCCGATAGCTAGCACCGTCGCCGGACCCTGCGCCCTCTGCGCCCTCATCATCTCCATCAGCTACCTAGCTACGTGGATGTATGTATGATGCGTGATGGTCGAAACTGCTACTGGTAGCTAGATAAATGCTCCTCTGCCCTGATGATGTGCTTGAGGCACAAGGCATCTACTGTTGCAACTTGCAAATGCACCCAGACCGTAGATTAAGATTTTATAAATTAATAAATAGTAATAAAAACATGGTATTACTGCAGTCCCGATCCTATCGGGACGCTCGGCAATCTACACGCCGACAGAGATTGATCGATGACGATGGGGCTTCAAATTTCTCCCCCTTGGCGTGGTACTTCAAATTTCCTAGCCTTCCTTTCTTTTTCAAATATACATACAGCTGCTCGACAATTTTTTTTTTGCGAAACATACACCTGGTCGACTTGGAACGTGTACGATACATTGATGTATTCTTCCTTTCCTAATTTCTGTATTTGCATGCTTATTTCATTCAAAATTTGTAGCACACATGCAAACTAAACAAATGAGTGTTGCGAAGATGTGCATGCTGCAATGGATGTGCCACCATACAAGAAGGGACCGAATAAGAAACGGGGTAAATCGCGATCTGCTAGGGATGACACCGATTAACGAGAAGCTTGTCCAACACCTACTAAGATGGTTTGTGCATATCCAGCGGAGGCCTTCAAAAACTCAGTGGAATTCTAAGAAGTATGAGAAGACTAGAAGAGGTAGAGATCGACTAAATTTGACTTGGATGGAGGCCGTAAAAAGAGACGATAGGGCTTTAAATTTCTTCCAATATGGTAGAAAAAAAATGTCATGCTAACGCTATGATGTTTAGGGAGATATAACATACTGTCTCGCAAATACCACCATAACCAGCAAAGTTATTAAAATTTAGCATCGAGGCTGGAGCTATTAGTGAAAAAGTAGCATGCTATTTTAAACTTTGCCGATGATAGCCCATAGTATTATACTACGTACAACTCAATTTGTTTGAATACGACAGAGGAATAACGCCAATTCAGCCTCGTGCTCTCAGTTTTTCTCCAACCTGCTTATATTGGGCTCCAAAATGTGCTGACACATTACTAAGCGTGTCGGTACGAGTGCAAAATATGACCGACGCCCCAGTACGGCTACTGGCGTTGCTATTGGCGTGTTAATGGAGATACTCTAGGGGTACACGCGGATATGCGCTAGCCGTAACCACCGCAAAACCAACCCAAATTTAGGATAAAAATAAGGACCGAACGAAAATATTCAACCACCATCCGTTTGTAGGCCACCATTAATTAGGCTTACCCTTTGGTCTCATAGCAGTTTCGGATGGCACATATCCGTTTGCATGTCGCCATTTGAGTTTTCCTTAACAACAAGGCCACACGCATTCGAAAGAGGACTTGGCTCCAAGTCTTGTTAATTTCGGTTGGACGGAGAGATTTAGATTCGCCTGTGCTAACATGTTCGTTCATATGTCATGTCTGCAAGTGCGAGGGCAAGGGTGACAGCAGACGATGAGTGCACCTCGTGACGATAGCTATAAACTAGGCCGAAAATGGTGAATGGAACCTAGGTGCGCGCGCACCTATTTACGAAAAGTTAAAAAAAAATACTATTTAAAAATTTCCAAAAAATGTGAAGTAAATTTTTGCATGTAGATATTATGTTGATACTTACTCATGTGTGTTTTCACGCAAAAATACCATTGTGTATGACCTACACAAAAATGACAAAAGCAAATTCCTATTCCTGTGAATAGTACAAATTCCTGTTCACTATTCTCATTTGGACATTTTGTCATTTTTATACAGGTCACACACTTTTTGAACTTTTCGTAAATGGTGCGCGCATACCCAGGTTGCAATCCTCCGGGTCATAAAGTAGGCGTCCTTTCACCAACCGCTAAGTCTGAACCAAAGACATGAGACGAGTCCGTCCCCAAGGCACGTCTTATTTTAGCTTGGCACCATCGGAATCTTGCTTGCCAGCGATTAATTAAAAACTTGTGCTATTTTTTTACTAGAACACTTGGCGCGACATCTTAGACTGTATTACTCAGTTTGGCCCGCCGCCTACTTAGGGTGTGTTTGGTAGACCGGGTGGAGTCAGATTCTCCCACCTCATCCCACTTTTTTCCACGTTTTGTTGTTTGGTAGGGTGGGTCGGTCCAACTGGGCAGTGCCCACCTCACCCGAAAAAAGCCTCTCAGCCCTGTCCGGTAGAGAAGCTGAAATCGAGCTTCGCATGTGGGCAGGGCTGACCTCGCCCGGAAAACCCCACGCGCGTCTCTCCCGTGGGCTGAGACCAGCGAGGGTCAACCGCCCCGCCCCCTCATTCTCCCCCAAAACTGCTCCCTGTCGACACCGCCCAAACGAGCTCCCGCTGGAACCTCCTCGACGCCGGCTTGCACCGCCGCTCGACGCCGGCCTGCGTCGCCCCCTCCCGCAACGCCACGGACGAGCTCCGCTCCGCCACGCCAGCAAGTCCGCCTCCAGCTCCTCGACGCGCACGGATGTGCACCGCAGCGGACCGGCCACGCAGCAATCTCCGCCTCCAGCGCCTCGACGAGCTCCGCCTCCAGCGCATCGACGAGCTCCGCCATGGCAGCAAGCTCCGCCTCCAGCGCCTCGACGAGCACGGACACGCCACAGCAGCCCGGCCACGCCAGCGAGCCATGGCTCGAAGCTCCACCGCCAATCACATCCTCACGCCGCGGCAGTCGCCAGCCACCGCACCTCCTCACGCCGGCCGGCCGCCCGCCAGCCACGGCACCTCCTCACGTCGGCCAGCCGTCAGCCAGAGCGCCTCTGCACGTCGGCCGGATGCCAGTCGGGATCTGAGGACCCGATTGCTTTTCGTTTTTTTGGTCAGGGTGTTTTCTGTAAAAAAATTGGACCTTCTTGTAATTTTATATTTATGAACCTGAGTCCATCATCACCTAACACAGGGCTCTGCACCAAACAACTTCTCACCTCAACGTGGGTGAACACACCCGGCCCACCAAACATATGGCCAAATCTGAGTCCAGCTTGTGCAAGGTGAGCAGGTCTCAGCTGGGAAAGAGAATCTCTGGTAGACCGACCTACCAAACACACCCTTAATTGCCAGCCTACTTGCGCCAACCCTCCAGGCTTGGGTGTAGGGATGGCAATGAGTACCCATGACCCGTGTACCTGTAGGGTAAAAACCCAATATGAATACGGGTATGGGACAAAATATTACCCATGGGTTTGTAAACGGGAAAATATCATACCCATCGGGTAGAGCGGGTACGGGTATGTGATTGTACAACCCATACCCACGTACCCATTTACCCATATAAATTTGACAAGTGGGCAGGCGTAATGTTTTGAACTACTTAATTTTCCCCTAACCGCCTTCACATTGCTTGGTTGAACCTCGCGCTTTCTGATCTGACAATCGCCGATAGGTTAGTGAGGATTAGACCACTATTTAGAATTGCTTTACCTCATTTCATATTTTTTTTGAATAACTTGATACGTTGAAAGCGCGGGTATTTTTTACCCACGGGTACCCATTTACCCTGCCGGGTGACGGGTATGGGAAAAACTTGTACCCGTTCGCGGGTATGGGTACGGGTGACGGGTAAGATTGAAGGCGATGGGTACGGGTATGGGATGGCTCTACCCGTACCCATACCCTGTGGGTGCCATCCCTACTTGGGTGTCAACCTTTGCACATTGGTGGCGCGGCGACTTCATGCATTAAGGCAACAACGTGCGTATTATGCATAAATATAAAAATATATTTAGAATTCTAAATGTGAATCAACAAATTGTCAATCTAAATGTATAGGATCTCAACTCTAAAATACTATTCCACTGTGCAAAATAAGTGGTGTCCTGATACAAAAAAAAGGATAAAAATACCTGTAAAATTATACCGCTTTCTGTGGAATCCGTGGAACAAAATCATCCGTGGAATTTTACATGTAACTTTATCCTTTTTTTTGTATCAGGACACCACTTATTTTGCTCAGTGGAATAGTATTTTAGAGTTGAGATCCTATACATTTAGATTGACAATTTGTTGATTAACATTTAGAATTCTAAATATATTTTTATATTTATGCATAATACGCACGTTGTTGCCGTAATGCATGAAGTCGCCGCCCCACCAATGTGCAAAGGTTGACACCCAAGCCTGGAGGGTTGGCGCAAGTAGGCTGGCAATTAGGTAGGCGGCGGGCCAAACTGAGTAGAGTAATACAGTCTAAGATGTCGCGCCAAGTGTTCTAGTAAAAAAATAGCACAAGTTTTTAATTAATCGCTGGCAAGCAAGATTCCGATGGTGCCAAGCTAAAATAAGACGTGCCTTGGGGACGGACTCGTCTCATGTCTTTGGTTCAGACTTAGCGGTTGGCGAAAGGACGCCTAGTTTATAGCTATCGTCACGAGGTGCACTCATCGTCTGCTGTCACCCTTGCCCTCGCACTTGCAGACATGACATATGAACGAACATGTTAGCACCGGCTAATCTAAATCTCTCCGTCCAACCGAAATTAACAAGACTTGGAGCCAAGTCCTCTTTCAAATGTGTGTGGCCTTATTGTTAAGGAAAACTCCAATGGCGACATGCAAACGGATATATATGCCATCCGAAACTGCCATGCGACCAAAGGGTAAGCCTAATGGTGACCTACCTCCTCGAAATAGGCTTTCGCCCCGCTATATTAATATAGCAACCAACCAACCGATACAAGATTGAGATCAACGCTGGGGCAAGCAGCACATCAAAAGCCCAAGAGAAAAAAAAAAAGCAATGTCGACCAAACCGGATAGACGAAAACGCTAATGATCCGCCATCGTTGCGCCCTCCGGAGAATTCCCACCACAAACTTAGCCCTCCGAAGCGCCGCATACCAAAGCAACACCTTCAAAAAGGGATGCGACGATGACGATGCTGCTGCCCGGACAAATCCTAGGGTTTCCCCCGGTATGCGGGAGGGGTGTGGGGAGGGGGGGAGCCAGCGCCCTCCAAGAAGGAATGGCGGCGCCCGCAGGCGTCACCGCGTTGGTGTCGGAACTTCGACAGGGATTTCTCCCAACCCCCAAAGAACCACGACCCCGGACGCTCCATCGCGCTTTGCCCACCTCACCACCCACCAGCTCGCGCCACCACGGTCTTGGAGTCACTACCGCCGTCTCACCGTGGTCAAGCAACGACGACCGACCGAAACGAGAAGAGACAACCAGGGCCAGGAGGCGGCTGAACATCGGCAATGCGGGAGGGCACAACCTCCACCGCCGCCTGCGGTAACTGACCAGACGTGGCTCCAGGAGCAAACCAGGCCCCTACTGGCCCGGCCGAGCCCGGCGGGCTCGTGAAGCTCCCATGGCCACGTTGCAGTCAGCGTGCCGCCGTGCAGAGTCCCGCAGCACGAGCCGCTCCGTCGCTCGCCGGAGACACACACAGGGAGCCCGTACCTAGCCCGTCCAGGCCCAGATGGGGCCCAAAGGGTCCAGATCCGGGCCAGGAGAGCGCCGCCGCCAATTTCCATGTCGCCGCGCCGCCAAGCGGCCGCGCCGCCGCCGGAACATAGACGACCTAGGGAGCACCGCCGCCAGCCCCCCAGCCCCGCCTGGAGGAGTGCGCCGGGTAGAGAAGGGGCCACCGCCGCCGGCACCGCTCGGGCTTTGCCCGGTGGCTCCCGCCGGCGGCGGCGACGGGGAAGGGTGGAGGGGGAGGGTCGACGGGGGCTAGGGTTGGGGCGCCCTGGAGTCACCGCCTAATGGTGACCTACAACCGGATAGTGGTTGAATATGTCCGTTCGGTCCTTATTTTTAGCCTAAATTTGGGTTGGTTTTAAGGTCGTTGCGGCCAGCGCATGTCCGCGTGTACCCCTAGAGTATCTCCATTAACACGCCAATAGCAACACCAGTAGCCGTACTGGGGTGTCGATCATATTTTGCACTCGTACCAACGCGCTCGGTAATGTGTCGGCATATTTCGGAGCCCAAATATAAGCACCCAGAATCCCGTGTGAGCCCCTACGCATAGCTAGGCTGGTGTTAATACGCAGGTTGGAGAAAAACTTTGAGCAAGAGGCTGAATTGGCGTTATTCCTCGTTCGTACTCAAACAAATTGAGATGTACTTAGTATAATAATATGGGCTATCATCGGCAAGGTTTAAAATAGCACGCTCCTTTTTCACTAATAGCTCCTTATGTCATATAAAGTGAGTCGATACTAAATTTTAATAACTTTACTCGTTATGGTGCTATTTGCAAGACAGCATGTTATATCTTCCTAAACATCATAGCGTTAGCACGACATTTTTCTCCAGCCTATTGGAAGAAATTTGAAGCCCCATCGTCTCTTTTTACAGCCTCCACCCAAGTCAAATTTAGTCGACCTCTACCTCTTCTAGTCTTCTCATACTTCTTAGAATTCCACTGAGCTTCTGGAGACCTCTGCTGAATATGCCCAAACCACCTTAGTTGGTGTTGGACAAGCTTCTCGTTGATCGGTGCCATCCCTAGCATATCGCGAATTACCCCATTTCTTATCCGGTCCCCTCTTGTATGGTGGCAATTCCATTGCAGCATGCGCATCTTCGCAACACTCATTTATTTAGTTTGCATGCACTACAAATTTTGAATGAAATAAGCATGCAAATACAGAAATTAGGAAAGGAAGAATACATGCACGCATCGTACACGTTCCAAGTCGACCCAGGTGTATGTTTCGCAAAAAAAGAAATTGTCGAGCAGCTGTATGTATATTCGAAAAAGAAAGGAAGGCTAGGAAATTTGAAGTACCACGCCAAGGGGAGAAATTTGAAGCCCCAATCGTCATCGATCAATCTCTATCGGCGTGTAGATTGCCGAGCGTCTTTATTACTATTTATTAATTTATAAAATCTTAATCTAAGGTCTGGGTGCATTTGCAAGTTGCAACAGTAGATGTCATTTCTTTATTCTCGTTCAATCAAATGGCCGCCAGAGGGACTCCGCCCATATATAATGACCTTGTGCCTCCAAGCACACCATCAGGGCAGAGGAGCATTATCTAGCTACCAGTAGCAGTTTCGACCATCACGCATCATACATACATCCACGTAGCTAGGTAGCTGATGGAGATGATGAGGGCGCAGAGGGCGCAGGGTCCGGCGACGGTCCTGGCTATCGGCACGGCGACGCCGGATAACTGCGTGCACCAGTCTGACTACGCGGATTACTACTTCCGAGTGACTAAGAGCGAGCACCTCGTTGACTTGAAGCACAAGTTCAAGCGGATATGTAAAGTTTCTAGTAACTGTTATGTTACGTCTAGAATTATATTTTATTTTCAAGCCTGTCTAATTAATACGGTGCGTACGTCTAGGTGACAGGTCGATGATCCGGAAAAGGTACATGCACCTGACAGAAGAGATGATCCAACAGAACCCAAGCATCGCCGAGTTCATGGCGCCATCGTTGGTGGCGCGCCGGGACATTCTGAGTGACGAGATTCCGAAGCTTGGGATGGTGGCGGCGGAGAGGGCAATCAAGGAGTGGGGCCAAGAGATGTCCAAGATAACCCACCTCGTATTCTGCACAACCACCGGCGTGGGCATGCCTAGCGCCGACTACCAGCTGGTCAAGATGCTCGGACTCAGCCCATCGGTGCGGCGCGTCATGTTGTACCTGCAGGGCTGCTTTGCGGGTGGCACGGTGCTCCGCGTGGCCAAGGACATCGCGGAGAACAACCGTGGCGCACGTGTCCTCATTGTCTGCTCGGAGATGAATGCAATGTACTTTCGTGGCCCTTCGGAGACCCATCTCGACTCCATGATCGGGCAGGCGCTCTTTGGTGATGGGGCCGCCGCGGTGATCATCGGCGCCGACCCCATGGTTCCAATGGAGAGGCCACTCTTCCAGTTGTTGTCAGCGAGCCAGACAATACTGCCGGACACAGATGGGTTTATCGAGGGTCAGCTGTTGGACGGGGGTCTCACCTTACACCTCCATAGGGACGTGCCAGTGGCCATCTCCAAGAACATTGAGAGTGCGTTGGTGGGTGCGTTGACGCCGCTGGGCATCACTGATTGGAACTCTATCTTCTGGGTGGCTCACCCCGGGGGACCGTCAATCCTAGACATGGTGGAGGCAGAGGCACATCTAGACAAGAAGCGGATGAGAGCCTCCCGGCACATCCTCTCCGAGTACGGAAACATGTCCAGCGCATGCGTCCTCTTCATCCTCGATGAGATTCGTAAGTTCTCCACTCAGCAAGGCATGGCCACTACCGGCGAGGGCATGGAGTGGGGTGTCCTGTTCGGGTTCGGTCCTGGCCTAACTGTCGAGACTGTTGTGCTCCACAGCATTCCTATCGCAGACACATGTTAATCGATTGAGGCTAGATCCTAGCCTGGTTGTCGCCGCATATGCGTTTTATGTTTAACCGCCTATCACCCGAATAAATAAATGTGCCATTGTGTTTGTTAGCTATGTGATTTTTGTGATTTTTATTACCATAGCTAGTAGGAGTAGAATATACTACTCCCTCCGTCCACTAAGATTGTTTGCGATCTGTTAAAATTTAAATGTATCTAGAGGGAGTACGACTCTTTGGGTTTATTAGAGCATCTCCAGCCGTCTCCCCGACGAGGTCCCCACAGGACGCCTTTTTTCATCCGGATGGACGAAAACGGCCCAGCCGCGCCCCCGGCTTCTCGTTTTCGTCCGGATTAGGCCTTTCATCCGTCCGGAGAGCCCAGGCCATCCCCGGGTTCCCGAGGCCCGGTCGGGGACTCCGGACGAAACAAAAACGCGCGAAACGTCGAGCGGGCCCGCGTTGTCGGCGACACAACCGGTAGTTCCCTCCATTAATTTCGTTTTCCCTCCAAATTGCGCCGCATAGAAGCATTTTCCCCGCCGAAATTCTGAGCTACCGTCATTCTTCCCCCACAGTTGCAGCTCCTCCTCTTCTCTTCCACCACCATGCCGCCGAAGAAGCTTGCCGCCGATGGCGCGCCGACGGCGAGGAAGCCGCGGGCGCCTAAACAGAGGCCGACGGGCATGTCTAACGCGGCAACATGAAAATCGCGCCCCGGCGGAGAGGGAGAAGAAGTGCAACACGAAGAGGATGGCGGTGGCGGCAGCGGAGGAACAGGCGAGCGTGATCTCCATCAACTTCGGCCGCCCGCACATCACCCAATTCCCCGGGGCATGGCCTACCCAAGGTATGGTCGGATCTCCTTCCTTCTCGCCGGCGTCGCCAGCCACGGCCATGTACCATGACACCTACATCGCTGCCGGCATGGCCGGGTTTACGCCGTCACCAACGGCGTACGACTGACATAGGCATCCCCAGTGGGCCTGCCGAAGATGGTACCCGGGGTTTTACTGAAGGCCCACGACCCGAAGATTATAAATCCCGGAAGCCCAGTTAGAAGAGTTTGGAAAGATAGAATTGTATTAGGAATATTGACTTGTAATTACTACGAGACGGACTCAGATTGTCTCCCGAACTCTGTAACTTGTGTATCACGAAACCCTCGGCTCCGCCTCCTATATGAGGGGGAGTCGAGGGACGAAGAGAGGATCGATTTCATGGTCAACACAACCTTGTTTTTCTAATAGTCGGCACTTTCCGGCTGAAACCCTCGAGATCTACTTGCCCTCTACTTCCAACAAAACCCTAGTCTACATTCCGTAGGCATTGACAAGTTAATCCCTTGTCAACGACGGTGCGATGTACGAGGGCATCTCGCCTTCCCTGAGGCGTGGGCCGCTTCCCTTCTCCAACCCCGGGATGCCGCCACCAAATGATCCTGTGATGCACGTACTGGTAGCGGGTCAAGGTGGCGTTCGACGAGCGCAAACTCGTCGACCCGTACTTCAACACGACGGTGATGGATCACGGCGAGAAGTCAATGGGCACCCATTGAGGGATCGTCCAGGCGGCGTGCATCAAGTGGAACGGCGTACAAGAGGAGATCGATAAACATGTCGTGAGCGGCGAGGAATTTGAAGCAAAGGTATACTCACTCGCCGTGGTTCCTCCGTCGACCCTACATCGCCTAATCGCCGGCCTGTTTTTGAAGATGCGGCGGGCGCTCGACTTGTACGCGGCAGACAACGGCAGCCAGATGTTCAAGTACCTCAACGTGTTCTCCCGCATCTCGGAGTGCGACAAGTGGAAGGCGGTGCGCAAGACTCTCGCAAAGAACAAGGGTGAGCAGTACAACCCCGAAGCTCCAGCCCCTGCCGCGTCGGCAGGCCGTCCCGAGCTCGGCCAGAAGAAGCTCAAAGAGCAGAAGAAGGCCGGCCATCCAACCGACAGGTTGAAGGCGTCCTTCGACAAGTGCTAGGCCGACGCGAGGGCGCACACCACCGGGAGGGACGACAAGTACGACGTGCGGTGGAAGGCGATGCTCGCCAACTAGGGCGTCCGGATTTCCTTGCTCAAGGAAACAGCGGCGGCGAAGAAGAGGAACCCCGACCTGGCGTTCCTGATCGGCAGCAACGACGCCAACATGGACGAGGAGACGAGGGCTTGGTACGACGCCCATCGCCAAGACATCCTCCGGCCACCGTCGGCTCCTTCGTCCTCCGCTTCGACGTCTACTCCCGCCGCTTCGACAACTGTAGATGCCGATGCTACGCCAGACGCCACGCCAGACGCCGATGCATCGCCCGATGCCGCGTGATACATCTCAAACGTATCTATAATTTCTTATGTTCCATGCTACTTTTATGATGATACTCACATGTTTTATACACATTATATGTCATATTTATGCATTTTCCGGAACTAACCTATTGACGAGATGCCGAAGTGCCAGTTCCTGTTTTTTGTTGTTTTTGGTTTCAGAAATCCTAGTAAGGAAATATTCTCGGAATTGGACGAAATCAACGCCCAGCATCTTATAATTCCACGAAGCTTCCAGAACACCGGAGAGGGGCCAGAGGAGAGCCACAGGCCCACCACACAAGGTGGCGGCGCGGCCCGGGGGGGGGGGGCGCCCCCCTAGTGTCTGGTGGCCCCAGGTCCCCTCCGACTCCGCCTCTTCGCCTATAAGAAGCTCCCTGACCTAAATCTTCGATACGAAAAAGCCACGGTACGAGAAATCTTCCAGAGCCGCCGCCATCGCGAAGCCAAGATCTGGGGGACAGAAGTCTCTGTTCCGGCACGCCGCCGGGACGGGGAAGTGCCCCCGAAAGGCATCTCCATCAACACCACCGCCATCTTCATCAACTCTGCTGTCTCCTATGATGAGGAGGGAGTAGTTCTCCCTCGAGGCTAAGGGCTGTACCGGTAGCTATGTGGTTAATCTCTCTCCTATGTACTTCAATACAATGATCTCATGAGCTGCCTTACATGATTGAGATCCATATGATGAGCTTGTAATCTAGATGTCGTTATGCTATTCAAGTGGATTTTACTTATGTGATCTCCGGAGACTCCTTGTCCCACGTGTGTAAAGGTGACAGTGTGTGCACCGTGTGGGTCTCTTAGGCTATATTTCACATAATACTTATTCACTGAGTTATGATTTGAGTTGGGTGTCTCTATGAAATTGTGGTGTGTTAGTACCTCCTATGAATGCTCACAGTGACAGCGTGGGTGTTTATTAGTACTTGGGAATACATCTTTAAGGTTTACCTACATGATGAATTAGTGTTCGTTATCTTGCCAAAGAGTAATTCAGAATAGCATAGTGAAGTGCTTATTTATATTCCTTTATGATTGCAATGTGCTTTATATCACTATTAATCTATGTGCTACTCTAGTGATGTTATTAAAGTACTCTATTCCTCCTCCATGATGTAATGGTGATAGTGTGTGCATCATGTAGTACTTGGCGTAGTTTATGATTATGATCTCTTGTAGATTATGAAGTTAACTATTACTATGATAGTATTGATGCGATCTATTCCTCCTTTCATAGTCTGTCGGTGACGGTGTGCATGCTATGTTAGTACTCGGTATAATTGCGTTGGTCTATCATGCACTCTATGGTTATTTAAATATGAACATTGAATGTTGTGGAGCTTGTTAACTCCGGCATTGAGGTGCTCTTGTAGCCCTACACAATTAATGGTGTTTGTCATGCAACAAGAG
The DNA here is from genome assembly GCF_022539505.1 of Lolium rigidum. NCBI lineage: Eukaryota > Viridiplantae > Streptophyta > Magnoliopsida > Poales > Poaceae > Lolium > Lolium rigidum. The sequence goes on from NC_061511.1 coordinate 269,059,636, forward strand.
AGTGTAGAGTGGTTTTATTATGTGATCAATGTTGAGAGTGTCCACTAGTGAAAGTATGATCCCTAGGCCTTGTTTCCAAATACTGCAATCATCGCTTATTTACTGTTTTACTGCATCTTTACTTCCTGCAATATTACTACCATCAACTGCACGCCAGCAAGCTATTTTTTGGCACCGTTACTACTGCTCATATTCATCCATACCACTTGTATTTCACTATCTCTTCGCCGAACTAGTGCACCTATACATCTGACAAGTGTATTAGGTGTGTTGGGGACACAAGAGACTTCTTGTATCGTGATTGCAGGGTTGCTTGAGAGGGATATCTTTGACCTCTTCCTCCCTCAGTTCGATAAACGTTGGGTGATCCACTTAAGGGAAAATTTGCTGTTGTTCTACAAACCTCTGCTCTTGGAGGCCCAACACTGTCTACAGGAAAAGAAGCGTGAGTAGACATCAAGCTATTTTCTGGCGCCGTTACCGGGGAGGGGAGTCATCTCCCGGAGGTCTCTTCATCGCCATGATCGCCTCCGGATCGATGTGTGAGTAGTCCACCCCTGGACTATGGGTCCATAGCAGTAGCTAGATGGTTGTCTTCTCCTCATTGTGCTATCATGTTAGATCTTGTGAGCTGCCTATCATGATCAAGATCATCTATTTGTAATGCTACATGTTGTGTTTGTTGGGATCCGATGAATATTGAATAATATGTCAAGTTGATTATCAATCTATCATATATGTTGTTTGTGTTCTTGCATGCTCTCTGTTGCTAGTAGAGGCTCTGGCCAAGTTGATACTTGTGACTCCAAGAGAGAGTATTTATGCTCGATAGTGGGTTCATGCCTCCATTGAATGCGGGACGGTGACAGAAAGTTCTAAGGTTGTGGATGTGCTGTTGCCACTAGGGATAAAACATCGATGCTTTGTCTAAGGATATTTGTGTTGATTACATTACACACCATACTTAATGCAATTGTCTGTTGTTTGCAACTTAATACTGGAAGGGGTTCGGATGATAACCTGAAGGTGGACTTTTTAGGCATAGATGCATGCTGGATAGCGGTCTATGTACTTTGTCGTAATGCCCTATTAAATCTCACAGTACTCATCAAGATATATGTATGTGCATTGTTATGCCTTCTTTATTTGTCAATTGCCCAAGCTGTAATTTGTTCACCCAACATCTGTTTATCTTATGGGAGAGACACCACTAGTGAACTGTGGACCTCGGTCCAATTCTTTACATCCGAAATACAATCTACCGCAATTGTTCTTTACTTGTTCTTCGCAAACAATCATCATCATCCACACTATACATCTAATCCTTTGTTTACGAGCAAGCCGGTGAGATTGACAACCTCACTCGTTACATTGGGGCAAAGTACTTTGATTGTGTTGTGCAGGTTCCACGTTGGCGCCGGAATCCCTGGTGTTGCGCCGCACTACACTCCGCCACCATCAACCTTCACGTGTTCCTTGACTCCTACCGGTTCGGTAACCTTGGTTTCTTACTGAGGGAAACTTGCTACTGTGCGCATCACACCTTCCTCTTGGGGTTCCCAACGGACGTGTTAACTACACGCACCACCGCGCCAGACGCTGTTGCTCAGGACGGGACCGCCGATGAGCATGTAGTCGTCTAGTTTCGATCGCCGGAATGTGGCTGATCCGATCGCCGGACATTGGCGATTCTTTTGTGTAGCGGGAAGACAATATTTTGAATCTACCACCGCTGGGAAAATGTTGCCCCCCGCGCCCTTTTTACATCCAATCCGACGTTTGTTAAATCCGGATTTTCGCCCGAGGGCGTCGAACGGCTGGGGATGCTCTTGGGTTGTAGGGCCATATCACTGATACGTCTCCGGCGTATCGATAATTTCTTATGTTCCATGCCACATTATTGATGATATCTACATGTTTTATGCATACTTTATGTCATTATTATGCGTTTTCCGGAACTAACCTATTGACGAGATGCCGAAGGGCCAGTTGCTGTTTTCTGCTGTTTTTGGTCTCCGAAATCCTAGTAAGGAAATATTCTCGGAATCGGACGAAATCACGCCCAACATCTTAGGATCACGCGAAGCTTCCAGAACACCCGAGAGAGGCCAGAGGGGGGCCACAGGCCCACCAGACACTACCCTGGCGCGGCCAAGGGGGGGCCCGCGCCTCCCTGTTGTGTCGTCGCCTCGTTGACCTTCTGACGCCGCCTCTCCGCCTATATAAAGGTCCCTGACCTAAAACACGATATGAAAAAGCCACGGTACGAGAAACCTTCCAGAGCCGCCGCCATCGCGAAGCCAAGATCTGGGGGACAGGAGTCTCTGTTCCGGCTCGCCGCCGGGACGGGGAAGTGCCCCCGGAAGGCTCCTCCATCGACACCACCGCCATCTCCATCAACGCTGATGTCTCCCATGAGGAGGGATTAGTTCTCCATCGAGGCTCGGGGCTGTACCGGTAGCTATGTGGTTAATCTCTCTCCTATGTGCTTCAATACAATAATCTCATGAGCTGCCTTACATGATTGAGATTCATATGATGATGCTTGTAATCTAGATGTCATTATGCTAGTCAAGTGGGTTTTACTTATGTGATCTCCGGAGACTCCTTTTCCCACGTGTGTAAAGGTGACAGTGTGTGCACCGTGTGGGTCTCTTAGGCTATATTTCACAGAATACTTATTCACTGTTATGAATGGCATAGTGAAGTGCTTATTTATATCTCTTTATGATTGCAATGTGTTTTGTATCACAATATATCCGTGTGCTACTCTAGTGATGTTATTAAAGTAGTTTATTCCTCCTGCACGGTGTAATGGTGACAGTGTGTGCATCGTGTAGTACTTGGCGTAGGCTATTATTGTAATCTCTTGTAGATTATGAAGTTAACTATTGCTATGATAGTATTGATGTGATCTATTCCTCCTTTCGTAGTGTGAAGGTGACAGTGTGCATGCTATGTTAGTACTTGGTTTGGTTATGTTGATCTGTCATGCACTCTAAGGTTATTTAAATATGAACATTGAATATTGTGGAGCTTGTTAACTCCGGCATTGAGGGTTCGTGTAATCCTACACAGTTAGTGGTGTTCATCATCCAACAAGAGGGTGTAGAGTCTAGCATCTATCTATTTATTCTGTTATGTGATCAATGTTGAGAGTGTCCACTAGTGAAAGTATGATCCCCAGGCCTTGTTCCTAAATACTTCTATCGCTGCTTGTTTACTGTTTTACTGCATATTTACTTCCTGCAATATTAATACCATCAACTGCACGCCAGCAAGCACTTTTACGGCGCCGTTACTACTGCTCATATTCATTCATACCACTTGTATTTCACTATCTCTTCGCCGAACTAGTGCACCTATTAGGTGTGTTGGGGACACAAGAGACTTCTTGCTTTGTGGTTGCGGTGGTTCCTTGAGAGGGATATCTTTGACCTCTTCCTCCCCGAGTTCGATAAACCTTGGGTGATCCACTTAAGGGAAACTTGCTGCTGTTCTACAAACCTCTGCTCTTGGAGGCCCAACACTGTCTACAAGAATAGAAGCACCCGTAGACATCAAGCACTTTTCTGGCGCCGTTGCCGGGGAGGAAAGGTAAAAGGCATTCATACTCCGGTCCCAGGTAATAAGTACTTTTCTGTTGCCGTTGTGTGTGTGCTCGAAGCTATTTCCTTTAGATCCTGCAATTGCATCTTTTTGTTTCTTGTTTACACTAGTAAGGCATAATGGAAAACAACAAAAATATGAGAGATCTTTATGAACTTTATCTTGAATTAGGACATGATGTGTTTGAAGAGAGAATTAAAAAAACCCATGGAACTTTATATGCATGCTAATGGGAATGTTATTAATATGAATGCTTTGAACACCATTGTTGCTAATGCTATGGAAAATGCTAAGCTTGGGGAGGTCGGTTTTGATGAAAATGATCTCTTTAGCCCTCCGGGTATTGAGGAGAAAGTTTATGTTGATTATGATATGCCTCCCACATATGACGATTATAATGATAGTGGTCTTTTGGTGCCGCCTGTTATGGAGGATAAATTTGATTATGATTACAATATGCCTCCTATATTTTATGATGAGAATAATAATGATAGCTACTTTGTTGAATTTGCTCCCACTACAACTAATAAAATTGATTATGCCTATGTGGAGAGTAATAATTTTATGCATGAGACTCATGATAAGAATGCTTTATGTGATAGTTATATTGTTGAGTTTGCTCATGTTGCTACTGAAAGTTATTATGAGAGAGGAAAATATGGTTGTACAAATTTTCATGTTACTAAAACACCTCTCTATGTGCTGAAATTTTTGAAGCTACACTTGTTCTATCTTCATATGCTTGTTACTTTTTTCTTCATGAACTTGTTTATTTACAAAACTCCTATGCATAGGAAGCATGTTAGACTTAAATTTGTTTTGAATTTGCCTCTTGATGCTCTCTTTTGCTTCAACTACTATTTCTTGCGAGTGCATCATTAAAGCTCGCTGAGCCCATCTTAATGGCTATAAAGAAAGAACTTCTTGGGAGATAACCCATGTGTTTATTTTGTTACAGTCCTTTTATTTTGTATTTGTGTCTTGGAAGTTGTTACTACTGTAGCAACCTCTCCTTATATTAATTTTGTTGCATTGTTGTGCCAAGTAAAGTCTTTGATAGTGTCGTCGTGGTGAACAAACAGATGCCATAGGATGGCTTAGGTTGGGGCCGAATGGACGCAAGAGGATTCGGGGGAGGGTTTGCGATTAGATGGGATGAACTTCCGGATGGTTTCCTCAAGAACTTAACCAGGGCTAGAGGTTCAAGAAGAAAGACATAAGGAAGAACTCGCTCTAGATCATCTTCTTTATTGATCTCAACAGGATACAAGCTTCTCAGTACAAGTGTTCTTGTGTGTTCGTGTCCGCCCGTAAGAGGGGCTGCCCCCTCTCCTTATATAGGGGAGAGGGTGGCTTACAGGGCAAGAAACCCTAATGGCATCTTTGACTAGACAAACTACTTTACAAAGCTACTTTAATCATAGAAGACACCGGAGGCCTCTTTAATCGGGGATGCCGACGTCCTCCGGCTTCTTTGACCGTCATCCTTCTCTTTATCGTCAGCCCTTCGTCTAAAGTTACTTTGCTTAGATCATCTTTGTCTTCTAGCTCTGGAGAGAATCTTTGACCAGTCCTGCCGACCTGCTCTTCTTTCCGGTAACCCGGTGTCTTCTTATCCGGTTCCAGCATACCCCTCTTGGGGATACCGGCTTGGCTTCACTTAGCCAAGTTCTTATCTTTTAAGTTCCGGTACGAACATTAAACCGGTATCTTGATGGCTCAAACCATCCGGTTTGGCATGCCTTTGGCATACCGGGGGTCATCCCCCCAACATTAGTCCCCGAAGCTGGTATAGTCTGGCGGATCCTATCCAACAGACCATGCCAGGTTCTTTTTCTTAGGATACCGGTTTAATCTATCCGGCCTTAGGCTTGGATCCGGCATCTTTGCCCAGGTCATCGCTATCTCTTCTTCTTAAGACGTTATCCGGTGTCTTATCCTCCGGCATCTTAGTCATTAAACACTTCCTCGGCGATGTCGAGAATATCTCGGGCCCCGCGCCTGTCAGTGACATGCGCACTGTAACTGACACGCCAGTGTCAGGGGTCACTTCCCTTCGGCTTCTGCGCGTGCATTAACTGCTTCACAGCGAATCCCAACCGCTTCACTGGATCCGTGGGCACCTCCCTGTGGCTTATTGTTTTTTCGCGTGTACTACTGTGCCACGTGGCGGCCCGTGGAGCGAACCGTCGCGGCCCACGACCCAAACCGTCGAGGCCCAGCGGTTTTCGGCCCACATCTCCCTCTTCCTTTATAAGGGGGAACCGCTTCTCCTTCTTCCTCTTCTCGCATTCTCCAGTTCCTCGCGCACAAGTACTTCTCGTTCTCTGCGCCTCCGCCGCTCCGCTTCGCCGCCCGAGCTCCGCCGCCCAGCGAACCTTCGACACTGCTTCACCGGACGTCGCTGGACTTCGTCGCGCGAAGAACTTCTGCAGCGCTTCTGCCCCCGCCGCGGCATTGGTGCTTCTTCAAGCTTCTTCTCACCTCGCCGCCGACGGACTACTTCGCCGGCCTTCGGCTCGTCGCTCCTCCGGCGAACCTCTTCCTCAAGCACTCCGCCGCCTCAGGTTAGGCTTAATCTGGATTTACTCCTCTTCTGCTTGCTTTCTAGATCTCGACTCGGTAGTGTATTTACTTCTTCTTTTTCTTGCTTTTTCTCTCTTTCGTAGATCTTCACGCGGGGGTATATTGTGGGATTCTTGTTTCTCCTCACCAAATTCCATGTCTAGTACGGAATCCTCCTCTACTTCTTCTTCTGCGTCTTCCTCTGCTAGCTGGCGTAGCAGATCTTCCGACGGACTTACCGCCGATCTTGCCCGGATGGATGCCGAGTCCGGTAGCAATCGTGCTTCCGGTAGCAATCATGCGTCCGGTAGTTCTAGCGAAGGTTCCGGTATGGATTCTGCCGGTATCACCCGTGGGGCCTGGATGGGCTCCAATGTTACTAAGTTCGAGATTGACTGGCTTTACCGGTCCAGGAGGATTCCGGAAGGGGTAACCTGCCGGCTTCCTAAAGATGAGATCATACCGGTGCCTGAACCCGGTGAACGAGTTGTGTTTCTTGCTCACTTTGAGCGCGGCTTCGGCCGTCCAGCTTCCGATTTCTTCTGGCGTTTTCTCGATTTTTATCAACTTCAACCTCATCATCTCCCTGGCAACGCCATTTTTTACCTCTCTTGCTATGCCACCTTCATGGAGGCTTACATCGGCATTCGTCCCACTCGTGAGACGTTCTCCCGCTTCTTTGCTCTTCGGATCAATTCCGTTCAGGGCAAGAACATTCCTAAACCCAAACCCCCATTCAATGCGGGTCTTGCATCATCGGCTCCCGTCAAGGGAGCCCCTTTTTTAAGTTCTCCGGTCTCGAGTCATGCCGGCTCTTATCAACCTGCCGCCCTTCAATCTGGCGCCGCCCACGAGGGCCAACTGGAGCTACAATCCGAAGGAGTCTCATATCGAGACCAACCGGATCATACGCTTCATGAGGCAACTGATGAAGGATACCAACATCTGCTCTGATGATATCATCCGCGCCTTTATCTCGCGTCGGGTGCTTCCGCTCAAGCGCCGCATGCACAAGATGAGCGAGATGTACGGTCCCGGTGATCCTACCAAGATCACTGGAATTCCCCTTAGCAAAAAGGACATTGTCCTCAAGGCCGGCCAGATTTGCCAGACCGCCATGCCAGAGGACTGGGAATGGGGCCTTTGGCCTCTCAGTTCCACTAACCCCCCGACCCAAGATGTAAGAAATTACGCAACTCGGGTCGGCGTACCGGTAACTTTTGCATTGTGATTAACCTCTTTCTATCTTTCTCGTTCTTTCAAGCCAAGGACCGTTTTCCCGGCATCGAATCTGACCGACGAGGCCCTGCCCAGAAGCGAGGTTTGGACAAGTTCGACCCCGACCCCGTCATCTTTTGGAAGGATCTGAAGATGGGCAAGACCGCAGCCTCGCGCCTCGGCAGGTCTCCGCCGGATCCCGCTGGTTCGTCCGACGACCTGACCATGCTCGAGGTAGTTTCTCTATTTGACCTCTCATATTCTACCGTCGTTGTTCCTCTGTAGATCCTTCCTCAACCAACATCAACCCGCAGATTCACGAGCACGCCACCCCGCTGCAGGCCGAGGTTGGCCGGGAGTTCCTGGACAACCTCGTTGTCGGGGGCAAGAAGAACAAGACCCGGCGTCGGATGCCGGGCCAAGCCAAGAGCCTCCGGCCAAACGCTTCCGGACCGAGCCTTTATCTGGGAAGCAAGTAGGCACGAGGCGCTACAAGAGCAAACAGATGCCCACTTCCTCCGGGTAAGATCCTTTCTTTTGCTTTTCTTGCTTTCGCCAAGTCTCTCCCAGCTGCTTTTTTCCAATTCTTTCTCTTTCTCTTTTTCAGCCCCGCGCTCAAGCTTGGGCCTAGGACTGAGGGCTCTGCCGGCTCCGCTAGAACCTCAACCCCTCCTCCTCGTTCAAGCCCGACACCATCTGGTGCCGGCAACATCTCTGCCTCCCCTCCGGGGGGCACTACAAGTTCGGGGCGCGCGGCCCCCAAATCTCCTGATCACCGCGCGGAGGAGGATCCTATCTTCCCTCCGGAGACCCAAGATACCGGCGCCAGCAACATCGGCGCCGATGAAGAAGCTGCCGGGCGGTCGGAACCTTTGGTTCCTTCCGTCCAGAAAGAAAAGAAGAAGAAGAAGAAGAAGAAGAAGAAGAGGAGTTCGCGCTCTTCCCCCTCCAAGGCCGTGCCGGCCTCCTCTACCTCAGCGCCAGAAGCTCCAGCGCCTGACGCCACGCCAACTCCTCCGCCGGAAACTCCTGTCCCTGAAGCGACGCCAACACCTCCACCGAGCCAGGGACCCCTCGCAACTGCGCCGATGCCGCCGCCGGCAGCCCCCAAGACCACTAAGCGCCTCAAGCCGGGGGAGTCGCGCGGAAAGGCCGTGGAGGCGCTCAGCGGCTCGCGGTCCTTGGTGCTGCACGTCGGGCCCGCCGCCGCCGCGGTTTCGGAGAAACCTTCCGGCCTCCTCGGCCGGATCGTTGAGCTCAAGCGCGAGGGCAAGGAGCTGGGGCACCTTCTCCCCTATGCCGAGAAATGGAACGCGGCGGACATCTCCGCCGCCACGAAGGGCTTGGGGAAGGACCGCCTTCCGGCGCCGGATCCGGCTGGGCCGCGGTCCACTGAAGAACACTTCATGCGACTCAAGCGAGCCGTGAAGGAGTTCGACAGTGCCTGGTACGACGCCACCAGCAATGTCGTGGTAAGTTTCTTCAATCTCCTTGTAATTGTTGCTGATGCCGGTTTGTTTCTTTCCGGATCTTGTCTATCCTCCCAGTCCCCGAGTTTCGTGTTGAGAGCGCAGCTCTTAGCGCGAAACTTTAATTAGAAAAGCGCAAAACCGGCATAGCCAGTCCCCGAGTTTCGGGTTAAGATCTTTGCTCTTAGCGCGAAACTTTAATTAGAAAAGCGCAAAACCGGCATAGCCAGTCCCCGAGTTTCGGGTTAAGATCTTTGCTCTTAGCGTGAAACTTTAATTAGAAAAGCGCAAAACCGGCATAGCCAGTCCCCGAGTTCCGGGTTAAGATCTTTATTTTTCCTTTCTCATAATTATTTTTCTTTGAACAGAGCACCGCTGATGCCCGGAAGCTGCTCTTTGAGGAGCTTCTGTGGGAGCACCGAGATCTTGCTGAGGCCCACAGCCACTGCCAAGGTTTGTTTCCTTTCTCTTCTTCCGGCATCTGTCCATCGAAAACTTTTCTTCTTTCTTTGTTATTTACTAACCTTCCGTATAACAGCTATTCCGGAAGCCTCCCTTGAGGCCCTCAAAGTCCAGGTTGCCGCACTCCAAGGTATCCTTTTTGTTTTCCGGTTAACTTGCTTTCTTTGCATCGTATAAGTGCAATTGTATTGACACTTGCTTTCCGATTCCTAGCTGAGAAGGACAAACTTGTCCAGAAGCACCAGGAGGAGCTAAGCGCCCAGCAGACCCTCTACGGGGAGCTTAAGCGTCAGCATGTCCAGCTTGGTCTTGACCATGCTAAGGCACTGAAGGCCGCTGAAGCTGCTGCGGAGGCTAGGCTCAGCGAGGCGCTGGAGGATGCCGGCAATGCCACTGTGGTGCTGCAGACCGAGCTGGAGGAGGCCACCAATGCGCTGAAAACAGCTGAAGGCAAGGCCGCCAAGGTGCACAGAGCCGCTGCTGAGGAGGCTGCCAGGGCGCAGAAAGCAGCCGAGGACGAGGTCTTGCGGATGAAGGCGGAACAGAAGGAGTTCGACCTTCTGGTCACGCGAACTGACGCGCTCGCCCTTCGTATGTTTTCCTTTTCTCTTTTCCGGTTTCTGCTTATAAGCTTATTTGTTCCGGTAACATGCACTTAACTTCTTTTCTTTGTCTTGCAGGGCTCTTTCCGGACTCCCAGGCGCATGCTGTGAAGAAGGTTGAAGAGTACCGGGGTGCCCAAGGGCGTGCGGATTTGGCCGCTACCTGGGATCCTTACGAACATCTGATTGCGCTGAGCTCGCGGGTCTCCCACATGCGCTGCGTGGACCGGAACGTCTCTGACATTCCGGAGGTGGCCGCCCAGCTCTTCAGGACTCTCTGGCCTGGAGAAGTGGTGCCGGATACCTTCTCCCTCATCAGCGACCGCCTGAAAGGTGCCGGCAGAAGGATCCGGGAGTGGCAGTGTTCCGCTGCCCGCGCCGGAGCAGACTCAGCGCTTCGCGTTGCCTGCTCCTGGCATCCAGAGCTGGATCTGGACGCCCTCGTCGGTGCGCGCGAAGGAGCTCCTTCTGAGGTGGATCCGGTCCTTGCCGCCAAACGGCAGGATCGCGTGTACCACATCGCGGAGTACGCCGAGATGCGCACCTTCATCCCCCCTCCTGAAGACGTCAACGACTACCTCAGCGATGAGGGAGAAGAAGACGGAGGCGAAGATGAAGATGCCGAGGACGCGCCACCGGAAGCTCCTGAGGCCGGCGCCGCTCCCCCTGAAGCCCCTGCTATCTGATTGACCCTTGAATGATGCCTGTGCTATGCTTGTCCTGCTGTTCTCAAACAATATCTGTTAAATTCTACCCCGGAATGCCGGGGTTTATGATGTAAGTTAAAACTTAAGCTCCATTTTGGTTGTGGTACAACTTCTGCCGGTGTCTTGCACACCGGTAACCTATTAAGTTATGTTGGTTTGCGACTTAGCATTTTGCTTATCGGTTTGATTTTGGTCTTGCACTGCAATGATTCCGAAATTGTTTCTGCATCCAATTCGATGCACACTTGGCTCTTTTGCTTTGGCTCTGCCTACCTTCTCTGGGCGTTTTTGGCGTATGAGTCTTTTACCAAGCAAGCATTTTCTTGAACTTAGAAATAACTCGAAATTTTCGCAAAAAACCGATATAACCGGGGTTAGTTAAACTTTTCCGGATTGTTCTTTCCCGCTCCTCCTCTTCGCAGTTCATGTGCTTATCCCCTACCGGTTTATCTTGCTTGCCATGAAGCCGGGTTGCGGACAGCAGCAGAGTTGAAGACTCCGGTAGGGTTTAGCACACTACTAAACCGGAAAGAAAAAACGTTCAATAAGCAACCGGTAAACTGAAAAAATAGACAAGTTTCATGCAATCTTAATGGGGTAGTCCCCGAGATTCTTTCGAGGTTCCGACATCTTTTATTCATAGCAAATAAGGTACAAAAAGGAACTTCTTACACCACAACTTCAAGAGTAGAAAGGACGCAACAAAGCTACATTCCATGGACGCTTGGTCTCCTCTCCGGACTCTGTCCGCCTTTCCTTTCTTCCATTCCTCGTGCATCAATCGGGTAGTAGGCATCATTGTGGAGAGCCTTGCTCACAATGAAAGGCCCTTCCCATGGCGGGGAAAGCTTGTGCCTGCCTTCAGTGCGCTGCACTAGGCGTAGCACTAGGTCTCCTTCCCGGAAAACTCTCGGGTTAACCTTCCGGCTGTGATAGCGTCTAAGGTTCTGCTGGTAAATGGCTGTTCTTGCCAAGGCCAGCTCTCTTGCTTCTTCTAGCAAGTCCACATCGTTCTCTCGAGCTTCCTTTACCTCTTCTTCGTTATAGAGTTGCACCCTTGGTGAATCATGGAGAATGTCGGTTGGTATGACCGCTTCTGCTCCATAAACCATGAAAAATGGAGTGTATCCGGTAGACCGGTTTGGAGTAGTTCTTATGCTCCACAGCACTGATGGTAGCTCATCGAGCCAACACCCCGGCGATTTTTCCACCGCATCACTAAGGTTCATACTAGATTTGGATTACTGCGCAGAAACAAATTTCTTTGCTGTCACAAATCTGTGCCTAATTCTCTATAGGCAACTCAGAAAATTATGCCAATTTACTTGAGTGATCCTCAGATATGTACGCAACTTTCATTCAATTTGGGCATTTTCATCTGAGCAAGTCTGGTGCCTCAATAAAATTCGTCTTTGCGGACTATTCTGTTTTGACAGATTCTGCCTTTTATTTCGCATTGCTTCTTTCGCTGTGTTGGGTGGATTTCTTTGTTCCATTACCTTCCAGTAGCTTTGGGAAATGTCCAGAAGTGTTAAGAATGATTGTGTCACCTCTGAACATGTGAATTTTTAATTATGCACTAACCCTCTAATGAGTTTGTTTCGAGTTTGGTGTCGAGGAAGTTTTCAAGGGTCAAGAGAGGAGGATGATATACTATGATCAAGAAGAGTGAAGAGTCTAAGCTTGGGGATGTCCCCATGGTTCATCCCTGGATATTATAAGAAGACTCAAGCATCTAAGCTTGGGGATGCCCAAGGCATCCCCTTCTTCATCGACAATTTATCAGGTTTTTCTCTTGAAACTATATTTTTATTCGGTCACATCTTATGTACTTTACTTGGAGCGTCTGTTTGTTTTTGTTTTTGTTTTTGTTTGAATAAATGCTTGTGTGGGAGAGAGACACGCTCCGCTGGTTCATATGAACACATGTGTTCTTAGCTTTTAATGTTCATGGCGAAGGTTGAAACTGCTTCGTTAATTGTTATATGGTTGGAAACGGGAAATGCTACATGTAGTAATTGATAAAATTTCTTGGATAATTTGATACTTGGCAATTGTTGTGCTCATGTTTAAGCTCTTGCATCATATACTTTGCACCTATTAATGAAGAAATACATAGAGCTTGCTAAAATTTGGTTTGCATAATTGGTCTCTCTAAGGTCTAGATAATTTCTAGTAAAGAGTTTGAACAACAAGGAAGACGGTGTAGAGTCTTATAATGTTTACAATATGTCTTTTATGTGAGTTACTGCTGCACCGGTTCATCCTTGTGTTTGTTTCAAATAACCTTGCTAGCCTAAGCCTTGTATCGAGAGGGAATACTTCTCATGCATCCAAAATCCTTGAGCCAACCACTATGCCATTTGTGTCCACCATACCTACCTACTACATGGTATTTCTCCGCCATTCCAAAGTAAATTGCTTGAGTGCTACCTTTAAATAATTCAAAATTTATCACCTCTGATTTGTTTCAATGTTTTATAGCTCATGAGGAAGTATGTGGTGTTTATCTTTCATTCTTGTTGGGCAACTTTCACCAATGGACTAGTGGCTTCATCCGCTTATCCAATAATATTGCAAAAAGAGCTGGCGCGGGGTTCCCAGCCCCCAATTAATCAACCTTCATTAATAATTCTCTTCACATGTTTTGCTCTGATTCATCAGTAAGCAACTTAATTTTCTAAATAGACACTCCTTCATGGTATGTGAATGTTGTAAGGCACCCGAGGATTCGGTTAGCCATGGCTTGTGTAAGCAAAAGGTTGGGAGGAGTGTCATCCATAAATAAAACTAAAATACATGTGTAAACACAAGATAAGAGGGATGATCTACCTTGCTGGTAGAGATAACGTCCTTCATGGGAGCCGCTCTTTGAAGGTTTGTCTGGCAAGGGGGTTAGAGTGCCCACTACCATTCGTTGACAACAACAAACACCTCTCAAAATTTTACTTTTATGCTCTCTTTATGTTTTCAAAACCAAAGCTCTATCACAAATATAGCAATCAATGCTTCCCTCTGCGAAGGGCCTTTCTTTTACTTTTATGTTGAGTCAGTTCACCTATTTCTCTCCACCTCAAGAAGCAAACACTTGTGTGAACTGTGCATTGATTCCTACATACTTGCATATTGCACTTGTTATATTACTTTACATTGACAATATCCATGAGATATACATGTTATAAGTTGAAAGCAACCACTCAAACTTAATCTTCCTTTGTGTTGCTTCAATACCTTTACTATGAATTTATTGCTTTATGAGTTAACTCTTATGCAAGACTTATTGATGCTTGTCTGAAGAACTATTCATGAAAAGTCTTTGCTATATGATTCATTTGTTTACTCATGTCATTTACCATTGTTTTGATCGCTACATTCATTACATGTGTTTACAATAGTATGATCAAGGTTATGATGGCATGTCACTCCAGAAATTATCTTTGTTATCGTTTACCTGCTCGGGACGAGCAGGAACTAAGCTTGGGGATGCCGATACGTCTCCGACGTATCGATAATTTCGTATGTTCCATGCCACATTATTGATGATATCTACATGTTTTATGCATACTTTATGTCATTATTATGCGTTTTCCGGAACTAACCTATTGACGAGATGCCGAAGGGCCGCTTCGTTGTTCTGCTCGTTTTTGGTTTCGTAAATCCTAGTAAGGAAATATTCTCGGAATCGGACGAAATCAACGCCCGAGCATCTTAGGATCACGCGAAGCTTCCAGAACACCCGAGAGAGGCCAGAGGGGGGCCACAGGCCCACCAGACACTACCCTGGCGCGGCCAAGGGGGGCCCGCGCCCCCCTGCTGTGTCGTCGCCTCGTTGACATTCTGACGCCGCCTCTTCGCCTATATAAAGGTCCCTGACCTAAAACACGATATGAAAAATCCACGGTACGAGAAACCTTCCAGAGCCGCCGCCATCGCGAAGCCCAGATCTGGGGGACAGGAGTCTCTGTTCCGGCACGCCGCCGGGACGGGGAAGTGCCCCCGGAAGGCTCCTCCATCGACACCACCGCCATCTCCATCAACGCTGCTTGTCTCCCATGAGGAGGGAGTAGTTCTCCATCGAGGCTCGGGGCTGTACCGGTAGCTATGTGGTTAATCTCTCTCCTATGTGCTTCAATACAATAATCTCATGAGCTGCCGTACATGATTGAGATTCATATGATGATGCTTGTAATCTAGATGTCATTATGCTAGTCAAGTGGGTTTTACTTATGTGATCTCCGGAGACTCCTTGTCCCACGTGTGTAAAGGTGACGAGTGTGTGCACCGTGTGGGTCTCTTAGGCTATATTTCACGAGAATACTTATTCACTCGTTATGAATGGCATAGTGAAGTGCTTATTTATATCTCTTTATGATTGCAATGTGTTTTGTATCACAATATATACGTGTGCTACTCTAGTGATGTTATTAAAGTAGTTTATTCCTCCTGCACGGTGTAATGGTGACAAGTGTGTGCATCATGTAGTACTTGGCGTAGGCTATGATTGTGATCTCTTGTAGATTATGAAGTTAACTATTGCTATGATAGTATTGATGTGATCTATTCCTCCTTTCGTAGTGTGAAGGTGATAGTGTGCATGCTATGTTAGTACTTGGTTTGGTTATGTTGATCTGTCATGCACTCTAAGTTTATTTAAATATGAACATTGAATATTACGGAGCTTGTTAACTCGGCATTGAGGGTTCGTGTAATCCTACACGATTAGTGGTGTTCATCATCCAACAAGAGGGTGTAGAGTCTAGCATCTATCTATTTATTTTGTTATGTGATCAATGTTGAGAGTGTCCACTAGTGAAAGTATGATCCCTAGGCCTTGTTCTTAAATACGCTATCATGTTGCTTGTTTCTTGTTTCATTGCATCTTTACTTCTCGCAATATTAATACCATCAACTACACGCCAGGCAAGCACTTTTACGGCGCCGTTACTACTGCTCATATTCATTCATACCACTTGTATTTCACTATCTCTTCGCCGAACTAGTGCACCTATTAGTTGTGTTGGGGACACAAGAGACTTCTTGCTTTGTGGTTGCAGGGTTGCTTGAGAGGGATATCTTTGACCTCTTCCTCCCTGAGTTCGATAAACCTTGGGTGATTGATGTCTACGGGTGCTTCTATTCTTGGAGACAGTGTTGGGCCTCCAAGAGCGAGAGGTTTGTAGAACAGCAGACAAGTTTCCCTTAGGTGGATCACCCAAGGTTTATCGAACTCAGGGAGGAAGAGGTCAAAGATATCCCTCTCATTCAACCCTGCAACCACAAAGCAAGAAGTCTCTTGTGTCCCCAACACACCTAATAGGTGCACTAGTTCGGCGAAGAGATAGTGAAATACAAGTGGAATGAATGAATATGAGTAGTAGTACGGCGCTGAAAAGTGCTTGCTCGCGTGCAGTTGATGGTAGTAATATTGCAGGAAGTAAAGATGCAGTAAAACGATAAACAAGCAGCGATAGCAGTATTTAGGAACAAGGCCTCGGGATCATACTTTCACTAGTGGACACTCTCAACATTGATCACATAACAGCATAAATAGATAGATGCTAGACTCTACACCCTCTCGTTGGATGATGAACACCACTAACTGTGTAGGATTACACGAACCCTCAATGCCGGAGTTAACAAGCTCCACAATATTCAATGTTCATATTTAAATAACCTTAGAGTGCATGACGGATCAACATAACCAAACCAAGTACTAACATAGCATGCACACTGTCACCTTCACACTACGAAAGGAGGCATAGATCACATCAATACCATCATAGAAATAGTTAACTTCATAATCTACAAGAGATCACAATCATAGCCTACGCCAAGTACTACACGATGCACACACTGTCACTATTACACCGTGCAGGAGGAATAAACTACTTTAATAACATCACTAGAGTAGCACATAGACTAATAGTGATACAAAACTCATATGAATCTCAATCATGTAAGGCAGCTCATGAGATCATTGTATTGAAGTACATAGGAGAGAGATTTACCACATAGCTACCGGTACAGCCCCGAGCCTCGATGGAGAACTACTCCCTCCTCATGGGAGACAGCTGCGTTGATGAAGATGGCGGTGGTTGATACGTCCAATTTGCATCACTATTTGTATCATAATTTGCTGTTATTCATTGATATATTTCATGTTTGGACACAATACTTATGTTATTTCATCTATTTTGCATGTTTCATCATTATTGGAGGATCAAGCACCGGAGCCAGGATTCTGCTGGAAAAAGCACCGTCAGAACGCAATATTTCGGAAGATCAACTTTGGAAGGAAATGACACCAAAAATCCTATTTCTCCAGATGACGGAGAAAGCCGGAAGGGGAAGCCGAGAAGACCCAAGGTGGGGCCAGACCACAGGCCGGCGCGGCCCATGGCCTGGCCGCGCCACCTTGTGGTGTGGGGGCCCCACAGCCCCTTTCGCCTCCTTTTCTTCGCGAAATCCTTCGTCCCGAAGACCTAAGCCACGAGAGGGTTCCTCACGAAGGGTTACGGCCGCCTCGCGGGGCGGAGAACACCAGAGAGAAAAGAGCTCTCCGGCGGGCAGGAATCCGCCGGGGAAATTCCCTCCCGGAGGGGGAAATTGACGCCATCGTCATCTTCATCGAGCTGGACATCATCTCCATCACCACCGTCATCATCATCATCATCATCACCGCCATCTCCACCGCTGCACCTCGTCACCGTTGTAACAATTTGGGTTGGATCTTGATTGTTTGATAGGGGAAACTCTCCCGGTATTGATTTCTACTTGTTATTGATGCTATTGAGTGAAACCGTTCAACCAAGGTTTATGTTCAGATTGTTATTCATCATCATATCACCTCTGATCATGTTCCATATGATGTCTTGTGAGTATTTCGTTTAGTTCTTGAGGACATGGGTGAAGTCTAAATGTTAGTAGTGAATTATGGTTGAGTAATATTCAATGTTATGATATTTAAGTTGTGGTGTTATTCTTCTAGTGGTGTCGTGTGAACGTCGACTACACGATACTCACCATTTATGGGCCTAGGGGAATACATCTTGTACTCGTTTGCCAATTGCGGGGTTGCCGGAGTGACAGAAACATGAGCCCCAGTTGGTATATCGATGCAGGAGGGATTGCAGGATCTTAGAGTTTAAGGCTGTGGTTAGATTTATCTTAATTACTTTCTTGTAGTTGCGGATGCTTGCAAGGGGTATAATCACAAGTATGTATTAGTCCTAGGAAGGGCGGTGCATTAGCATAGGTTCACCCACACAACACTTAGCAAAACAATGAAGATTATTTAGCTACATGAAGCGAAAGCACTAGACTAAATTCCCGTGTGTCCTCAAGAACGTTTGGTCAATATAAGTAAACAAACCGGCTTGTCCTTTGTGCTAAAAAGGATTGGGCCACTCGCTGCAATTGTTACTCTCGCATTTTACTTACTCGTACTTTATTCATCTATTACATCAAAACCCCCTGAATACTTGTCCGTGAGCATTTACGAGTGAATCCTTCATCGAAACTGCTTGTCAACACCTTCTGCTCCTCGTTGGGATCGACATTCTTACTTATCGAAGATACTACGATACACCCCCTATACTTGTGGGTCATCAAGACTATTTTCTGGCGCCGTTGCCGGCGAGTGAAGCGCTATTGGTAAGTGGAATTGGTAAGGAAAACCTTTACTGTTTGTGCTGATTTTATTTCTGCCTGCTCCTATAAGTCATTATGGAGAGATCTTCTCTTCAATTTTTATTTGGGAAATCTACTACTACTGCAACGGTAGTGGATGAGGCGCCAGGTGAGGAAGTAATACCATATAAAATACCTATGAAAATTATTGAACGTGTTATGGATAACCGCTATGAAGGGGATGGAACTGTCCATCCTGGTGATCATTCTATCGTTTTTGCATGAATTATGCGGGTTATTCAAATGTGCAGGTATTGCTATGAATGAAGTTAGAAAGAAACTATTCTCTATATCGCTGTCTGGTAAAGCGGCGCATTGGTATAAATAATGGGGATTCTCTTGAATGGAATGATATTGTGCCCTGGTTTTATTCTAAGCTCTATCCTCCAAGTGAGATTCACAAAGATCGGAATCGCATATATAATTTTTGGCCTCATGATGGAGAAAGTATTGCCCAAGCTTGGGGGAGATTGAAGTCTTTAATGCTCAAATGCCCCATTCATGAGCTTCCTGTTAATGTTATTATTGATAATTTCTATGCAAGACTTTCTTTTCAAGACAAGACCTTGCTGGATACATCTTTTTCTGGATCATTTACACGCAACAAAGAAGAGTTTAAAAGGGACCTTCTTGATGGGATCCAAGAAAATACTGAAAGTTGGGAGAACGACAAGGATAGAGAATCGGGTATAACTTATAATTATAAATGCATTGAAGCTTTTATGGATACTGATAAATTTCGTAATATGAGTGCTACATATGGTCTTGATTCTCAAGTTGCTGCAAACCTTTATAAAGCTTTTGCCTCTCATTATGAATTGCCTAAGAAGAATTTTGATAAGTATCATGAACCGTATAAAGATAAAATTGATTCATCTATTAATAAATGCGTTGTAGTTGAAACTGTTGATCATGTTATTCCCGAAGCTTATATTGAAAAAACTCCTTTCTCTGTTAAAATGAAGGAGTACTCGTTATAAATAGTGCGGTTCATAAAAGTGAAAAGAAACCTATAGAACCCGAAGAACAAATAAAAGTTGAACTTCGTTGTTGCAATAGTTAAAGATCTTGTGACTGAAAATGTGGAGGATGGTCATATTATTTTCTGTGAAGATGCTTCTAATATTGTTTCACATCCTAATAAACCCAAACAAGTTAGTGTTCCTATGCTATATGTTAGAATTGGTGATCATTGCTATTATGGTTTATGTGATATTGGTGCAAGTGTTAGTGCTATTCCTTATGAGCTTTACACGGAGATTATGCACGAAATTGGTTCTTGTGAACTTGAAGATATTGATGTGGTTATTCAGCTGGCTAATAGAGAAACTATTTCTCCAATTGGTATTGTTCGAGATGTGGAAGTTCTATGTGGTAAGATTAAATATCCTGCTGACTTTTTGGTACTTGGTTCTGCTGCTAGTGATTATTGTCCTATCATTTTTGTAGACCTTTTATAATACTTGCGGAGCTATTATAGATTGCAAGAAAGAGAAAATTTTGACTAAATTTGCTGGTGAACCTTATGAGTTTAACTTCTCTAAATTTACCAAAACTCCTTATAAAGCTGATTTGCCTAGTAATGACTTTAAAATGGAACAGTGTGCATCTATTGTCCTTGTTCCTAATAATCCTTTGCAGCAACACTTGGAGAATAGCGGGAGTGAAGTTTTTAGGAAAGAAAGAGATGAGCTTGAGGAAATTTTTCTTCGCCAACCTATTCTCAAGCATGATTTACCGGTGGAAGATCTGGGTACAACACCGCCACCGAAGGAAGATCCTGTTTTTGATTTAAAGCCTTTGCCCGATAATTTTAAATATGCTCATATTGATGATAAGAAAATATATCATGTTATTATTAGTTCTAAACTTTCAGAGTTTGAAGAAGAAAGGCTATTGGAAATATTGAAGAAACACCGACGTTTTATTGGTTACACTCTTGATGACTTCAAGGGGATTTCTCCTTCTATTTTCCAACATGCTATTAATATGGAAGAAGATGCAAAGCCTGTTGTTGAACCCCAGCGTCGTCTAATTCCTAAGATGAAGG
This sequence comes from Lolium rigidum, assembly GCF_022539505.1. Taxonomy (NCBI): domain Eukaryota; kingdom Viridiplantae; phylum Streptophyta; class Magnoliopsida; order Poales; family Poaceae; genus Lolium; species Lolium rigidum. Next base: position 269,080,007 of record NC_061511.1, read on the forward strand.
ATGTGGTAAGAAATGAGGTATTACGACTTCTTGAAGCTGGTATTATATATCCTATTGCTGATAGTAGATGGGTTAGTCCTGTTCATTGTGTTCCTAAGAAAGGAGGAATGACTGTTGTGCCTAATGATAATGATGAGCTCATCCCTCAAAGAGTAGTTGTAGGGTATAGAATGTGCATTGATTTTCGAAAAGTTAATAAGGTTACTAAAAAAGATCATTACCCTTTGCCTTTTATTGATCAAATGTTAGAAAGGTTATCTAAAAATACTCATTTTTGTTTTCTTGACGGTTATTCTGGATTTTCACAAATTGCTGTTAAAACTAAGGATCAAGAGAAAACCACTTTCACTTGTCCATATGGAACTTATGCTTATAGACGTATGCCTTTTGGTTTATGTAATGCTCCTGCTACTTTTCAAAGATGCATGTCTGCTATTTTTCATGGCTTTTGCGAGAGTATTGTAGAGGTATTCATGGATGATTTTTCTATCTATGGTAATTCTTTCGATAATTGCTTGCGGAACCTTGATAAAGTTTTGCAGAGATGTGAAGAAACTAACCTTGTTCTTAATTGGGAGAAATGCCACTTTATGTTTAATGAAGGAATTGTATTGGGACATAAAATTTTCGAAAGAGGTATTGAAGTTGATAGAGCTAAAGTTGAAGCCATTGAGAAGATGCCCTATCCTAGGGATGTTAAAGGTATTCGTAGTGTTCTTGGTCATGCTGGCTTTTATAGGAGGTTTATTAAAGATTTCTCCAAGATTTCAAAGCCTCTTACTAATCTTCTTCAAAAAGAGGTACCATTTGTTTTTGATGATGATTGTAAGGAAGCCTTTGAAACTCTAAAGAAAGCCTTAACAACTGCTCCTATAGTTGAACCTCCTGATTGGAACTTACCATTTGAAATTATGTGTGATGCTAGTGATTTTCTCTGTAGGCATTTGTTCTTGGACAGCGAGTAAACAAAAAATTGAATGTTATTCATTATGATAGTAAAACTCTTGATGCTTGCTCAAAGAAATTATGCTACTACTGAAAAAGAATTGTTAGTCTGTAGTCTTTGCTTGTGATAAGTTTAGATCTTATATTGTTGATTCAAAAGTTACGATTCATACTGATCATGCTGCAATTAGATACCTTATGACAAAGAAAGATGCTAAGCCAAGGCTTATTAGATGGGTACTTTTTTTGCAAGAATTTGATTTACATATTGTAGATAGGAAAGGTGCTGATAATCCTGTTGCTGATAATTTGTCTAGATTGGAAAATATTGCTTATGATCCTGTTCCTATTAATGATAGTTTTCCATATGAACAATTGGCTGTAATAAAGGTGAACTCGCGAGATAGCCCTTGGTATGCTGATTATGCTAACTTTATTGTATCCAAGTACTTGCCTCCAACCTTTTCAGCTCAGCAAAGGAGGAAATTCTTTTATGACTTGAGGCATTATTTCTGGGATGACCCACACTTATATAAAGAAGGAGTGGATGGTATTCTGCGAAGGTGTGTTCCCGAATATGAACAACAAGATATATTGAGTAAATGTCATGGTAGTGCTTATGGAGGACATCACACCGGAGAAAGAACCGCGCAAAAGGTTCTACAATCAGGTTTTTATTGGCCAACTCTCCTCAAGGATGCGAGAAAGTTTATTTTATCTTGTGATGAATGCCAAAGGGTTGGTAATATCTCCAGACGTAATGAAATGCCTATGAATTATACTCTTGTTATTGAACCGTTCGATTGTTGGGGATTTGACTTCATGGGACCTTTTCCCTCTTCAGAAGGTAACACTCATATACTTGTTGCTTGTTGATTATGTTACTAAATGGGTGGAAGCCATACCTACAAAAAGTGCTGATGGTGAGACCTCTTTAAGAATGCTTTTAGATATTATTTTTCCTAGATTTGGAGTGCCTAGATATATTATGACAGATGGAGGTTCTCATTTTATTCATGGTGGTTTTAGAAAGACTCTTGCTAAATATGGTATTAATCATAGAATTGCTTCCGCTTATCATCCTCAAACTAGTGGGCAGGTAGAATTATCAAATAGAGAAATTAAATCTATCTTGCAAAAGACTGTTAATAAAACTAGAAAGAATTGGGCTAGTAAATTGAAGGATGCACTATGGGCTTATAGAACTGCTTATAAAAACCCCATGGGAATGTCACCTTATAAAATGGTTTATGGAAAAGCTTGTCATTTACCTTTAGAACTAGAGCACAAAGCTTATTGGGCTGTTAGAGAACTAAATAAAGATCCTAAACTAGCCGGTAATAAGAGGTTGCTGCAATTAAGTTCACTAGATGAATGGAGAAGTGAAGCTTATGAAAATGCTAAACTTTTTAAAGAGAAAGTTAAGAAATGGCATGATAGAAGGATTATCAAAAGAGAGTTTAATATTGGGGATAAAGTCCTATTGTATCGGTCTCGTCGCAGACTCTTTGCAGAGAAATTACTCTCGAAATGGGAAGGACCATATGTTGTTGAGGAGGTGTATCGTTCCGGAGCAATTAAAATTAGTTCTCTCCAAGGCAATGCTACGCAAGTGGTTAATGGACAAAGACTCAAGCATTATATCTCGGGTGATTCTCATAATGTTGATGTTGATATTATTCAAGTGGAAACACCGGAGGCTTTCATCAAAGGTCAAATTGACAGTCTGCCAGAACCCGGCTTTGAATAGGTAATAGTACTGGTAATGAAAAGTTCGCAATTTACTTTCCGAACAATATTTTTGCTGTTTTTGGAAAATATGAAAAATTACGAGATCGAAACGGAGTGGAAAAGACGCACGAGGGCGTGCCACCACAGGTCGGCGCGGCCTGGCCTGGGCCCGCGCCGCCCTGTGGTCTGGCCGCCTCGTCGCCCCTTTCCGACTCTGGTTCGACCTGGTACTTTCCGTTTGTCATAAAAATTCCTGCTATATAATCCCCCGGACCCCTGGAGGTCCGTATATCGTTTTCTCGACGTGTTTTGTTTTGAGCTGTTTCTGCTAGGATTTGTCCTTGATCTAGAAGCACCATGGTCTCCAAGAACAAGGGCAAGGAGCTTCCGGATGAAGATAATCAAGATCTTGAGTGGAAAGAGGAGGACAAGGACGTCAAGGAAGAGGATGATGAAGAGGTGGAGGAAGATTCGCGCGCACACCCGCGTGCTACCATCGCAAGCATCAAGGTGGTGGACAACCCTTTTAGTGCAAACAAGAGCGCAAGAATTCGCACTGGAGGAGCGGTTCCACGTCATTACCTAGCTCCGAAGACATCTTTATCAGGCACTCACCATCCCTTCCACAATCTAATTTTCAATAATCAAATTGAAGGGACTCCCAGGGCAGCATTGCCTAGCAATTGGGATATAGATCGCTCTAACACTGCAGGAAGGAGGAAGCCTGAGGGTGAAGAGTGGGGAAATAACTCCAAGAGTTGGGACTCGCCGTCGGACAGACTTCTTAACCGCGTCGAGCACAATTCGGAGATGATTCGCAACCTCACATACAAGATTGATGACCTTCAGGAGCTTATTGAGAAGCTTGTCAGGAATTCATCACCACCACCGCCAAAGGAGTAATTCATCATCGGTATTGGCATCCCCTTGGTTTGTTCCAAGCTTGGGGGAATGCCGCGGTATCACATCATCACTACCTTTTACTTTTTACTATCAAATAGTGTCATATCATGAGTAGGGAAATTATCATATAAGATGGGTTGCAGTGTGGAAGTATCTCTCCTTTAGTTGGTTGTCTATGTATCCCTTGGTGTGAGTTATCGTTATGGAATATTAATGAGAAGCCTTACCATTTACATATTGCACATCTTATTTTAGTTTGCAATCTCTATTATATGATTGATCTTGTTGTTAAGTATTGGTATCACTTTGGGAGCATCAAGTAAATCTATTTGGTTTTGGCAAACTTAGCAATGGTCAATAGCAACAACACTTTGAGTTTAAGAAGAATAGAGGAAATACATGTAGAAGATGTTATTATCTTTCTTATCAGTTCTTAGCTTAGTATTCTGAAGTTAAGATTGTTTGTGCTTACAAGTAAGATGCATGATTGTTTCTATCACATGTATATTTGTTTGTTTCCCTCAACTCTTATGCTTGCTAATTAACCTTGCTAGCCAAAGACCTGTACTGGAGAGGGAATGCTTCTCGTGCATCCGAACTCTGAACCCAAACCTATGCCATTTGTGTCCACCATATCTACCTACTGCATGGTATTTTCTTGCCATTCCAAGTAAATATTTCATGTGCTACCTTTAAACAATTCAAAACTTATTACTCCTTATTTGTGTCAATGTTTTATAGCTCATGAGGAAGTATGTGGTGTTTTATCTTTCAGTCTTGTTAGGCAGCCTCCACTAATGGATTAGTGGCTTCATCCACTTATCCTATAATTTTGCAATAAGAGCTGGCAACGGGGTTCCCAGCCCCAATTAATCAACTTTCATTAATAATTCTCTTCACATGTTTTGCCCTGATTCATCAGTAAGCAACTTAATTTTGCAATAGACACTCCTCCATGGTATGAGATTGTTGGGAGGCACCCGAGGATTCGGTTAGCCATGGCTTGTGTAAGCAAAGGTTGGGGGGAGTGTCATCCTTAAATAAACTAAAGTACATGTGTGAACAAAAGAGAAGAGGGATGATTTACCTTGCTGGTAGAGATAACGTCCTTCATGGGAGCCGCTCTTTGGAGGTCTGTTTCGCAAGGGGGTTAGAGTACCCATTACCAGTCGTTGACAACAACAAACACCCCTCAAAACTTTACTTTTATGCTCTCTATATGATTTCAAAACTTGAAAAGCTCTAGCACATGATTTAATCCCTGCTTCCCTCTGCGAAGGGCCTGTATTTTTACTTTATGATTGAGTCAGTAAACCTATTTCCCTCCATCTCAAGCAAGCATTTGAGTAGTTGTGATCAAACTACTACATTGTGATTTACTTCATCATGTCTTTTACTTTTCCTTGTTTAGTACAAGTTTTATCTGAATGAATATGGCTTTGCAAGTTATTAATGATCATTATGATTGAGTATGCAAGTTTACCATAAGTTTTAATATGAAAGCGCTGCTCAATAGATAAGTATAATCTGTTAACTGTTCTCTGACCAAGAACAAAGTTTGCCATCACCAACTATGATTTCCTATGCACCTTTATTTGTGATTACCTTATACTTGTTTCAAGTTGAATTATATGAGGAAGTTGTTTACTAGAATGTCTTGTGTGAATGAATATGATGCTTCTTGTCCGTATTTTATTTATCGACTCTTCACTCCATAAAACATGTGGTCCTGTTTACTGAGTTCAGTTTCGCTTGGGGACAAGCGAAGTCTAAGCTTGGGGGGAGTTGATACGTCCAATTTGCATCACTATTTTTTATCATAATTTGCTGTTATTCATTGATATATTTCATGTTTGGACAAAATACTTATGTTATTTCATCTATTTTGCATGTTTCATCATTATTGGAGGATCAAGCACCGGAGCCAGGATTCTGCTGGAAAAAGCACCGTCAGAACGCAATATTTTGGAAGATCAACTGTGGAACGAAATTACACCAAAAATCCTATTTTTCCAGATGACGGAGAAAGCCAGAAGGGGAAGCCGAGAAGACCCAAGGTGGGGCCAGACCACAGGCCGGCGCGGCCCATGGCCTGGTCGCGCCACCTTGTGGTGTGGGGGCCCCACAGCCCCTTTCGCCTCCTTTTCTTCGCGAAATCCTTCGTCCCGAAGACCTAAGCCACAGAGGGTTCCTCACGAAGGGTTACAGCCGCCTCTGCGGGGCGGAGAACACCAGAGAGAAAAGAGCTCTCCGGCGGGCAGGAATCCGCCGGGGAAATTCCCTCCCGGAGGGGGAAATCGACGCCATCGTCATCGTCATCGAGCTGGACATCATCTCCATCACCACCGTCATCATCATCATCATCACCGCCATCTCCACCGCTGCACCTCGTCACCACTGTAACAATTTGGGTTGGATCTTGATTGTTTGATAGGGGAAACTCTCCCGGTATTGATTTCTACTTGTTATTGATGCTATTGAGTGAAACCGTTCAACCAAGGTTTATGTTCAGATTGTTATTCATCATCATATCACCTCTGATCATGTTCCATATGATGTCTCATGAGTAGTTCGTTTAGTTCTTGAGGACATGGGTGAAGTCTAAATGTTAGTAGTGAATTATGGTTGAGTAATATTCAATGTTATGATATTTAAGTTGTGGTGTTATTCTTCTAGTGGTGTCGTGTGAACGTCGACTACACGATACTTCACCATTTATGGCCTAGGGGAATACATCTTGTACTCGTTTGCCAATTGCGGGGTTGCCGGAGTGACGAAACCCGAGCCCCGGTTGGTATATCGATGCAGGAGGGATTGCAGGATCTTAGAGTTTAAGGCTGTGGTTAGATTTATCTTAATTACTTTCTTGTAGTTGCGGATGCTTGCAAGGGGTATAATCACAAGTATGTATTAGTCCTAGGAAGGGCGGTGCATTAGCATAGGTTCACCCACACAACACTTATCAAAACAATGAAGATTATTTAGCTACATGAAGCGAAAGCACTAGACTAAATTCCCGTGTGTCCTCAAGAACGTTTGGTCATTATAAGTAAACAAACCGGCTTGTCCTTTGTGCTAAAAAGGATTGGGCCACTCGCTGCAATTGTTACTCTCGCATTTTACTTACTCGTACTTTATTCATCTATTACATCAAAACCCCCCTGAATACTTGTCTGTGAGCATTTACAGTGAATCCTTCATCGAAACTGCTTGTCAACACCTTCTGCTCCTCGTTGGGATCGATATTCTTACTTATCGAAGATACTACGATACACCCCCTATACTTGTGGGTCATCAGTGGTGTCGATGGAGGAGCCTTCCGGGGGCACTTCCCCGTCCCGGCGGCGTGCCGGAACAGAGACTCCTGTCCCCCAGATCTTGGCTTCGCGATGGCGGCGGCTCTGGAAGGTTTTCTCTGGTTTCGTCAAACGTGGTAGGGTTTTCGCGACTGAGACTTGTTATCACCAAGATTTGACCGCGTCGGAGGTGGGCCGCAGTCAAGATGGGCTTAAGGAAATATATGTGGAGAATTAAATGAATCGGCCTGTGATACCAAGTTGGGCTTAATTGCCCGTGTATCTGTAACATATTAGATCGTATTTTAGTTTAGAGATAGAATCTTACTCGTGCACGGTTTAGTGCACGCCCGCATTAGAAAGTCCCCTGGACTATAAATATGTACCTAGGGTTTATGGAATAAACAACAACTCACGTTCAACCCCAAAACAAACCAATCTCGGCGCATCGCCAACTCCTTCGTCTCGAGGGTTTCTATCGGGTAGCGACATGCTTGCCTAGATCGCATCTTGCGATCTAGGCAGCACAAGCTCCACGTTGTTCCATGCGTTGCTCGTACTCGAAGCGTTTTTGATGGCGAGCAACGTAGTTATCATTAGATGTGTTAGGGTTAGCATTGTTCTTCGTTTAAGCATGCTTACGTAGTGCAACCCTTGCATATCTAGCCGCCCTCACGCCTATCTCAGGTGTGGGGGCGGCACCCGCTTGATCATTATTTAGTAGATCTGATCCGTTATGATTGCTCCTTGTTCTACAAGGATTAGTTTAATATCTCGCAATAGTTAGGCCGTACAAAGGGGGGAGGATCCGAGTGGCACGTAGGGTGGCGTTCGCAAGTCCTAAACGGGATGTTCCTAGGATCAACTTCATGTTGGTTTTTTGGCCTTGTTTAGGATCGGCTTACGAGCACCGTGCGTGGCCGCAAGGCCCAACCTAGAGTAGGATGATCCGATTATGCGGTGAAAACCCTAAATCGTCGTAGATCTCATCGGCTTCATCTTGATCAAGCAGGACCACCAAGTATCCGTGCACCCCGTACGGATCATGGGTGGATCGGCTCTTTGAGCCGATTCACGGGATAACTCGAGAGCCGATCGAGGCTCGTATTTAACGTTTACATGTATGCCCTGCAGGAAACTAAGCGAGGCATCCTCATCACCTTCCACGACCGGTATAGGTCAGGTGGCACGCCCTGCACTCCGCAACGCCGCGTGTGACCGAAGAGCATTGCGGGCCGTTGCTCGGAGGGGTCTCAGCCAGCCGCAGCTCTAGGCTCTTCCCGGCTCTACAGTGTTGACAAGGCCGCTGCCCGCCGGTGGGTTTTGGCAGTCAACACATCCTGGCACGCCCGGTGGGACAATCTCTACATCAACCACATCGCCATCTACATCTGAGATGGCGGACGGCACGCCAGTCACCTACGGGGATCTGCCTGACGACCTCAAGAAGCAATACAACGAGATCAAGGCTACCCTCGAAGCCGACCTCATCGGCTCTTTTCAGAGAACCCGTTCCGGTGGCATCAGATGGAAGGGGTTCTCACCGCAAGGTGCGCTCGATGGGATAGACCTCTCAACCCCGTCGGAGGAACGCACCGGGGGTCCGCGGCGGAGATCAACTACCCGGTGGCTCACTCGCTACACCGCCACTCGAGAACTTGGTCAACGTGTTGGAGCGTGTCGCTCTGCGCGTGATCCAAGAAATCATGAGCCACCAGTACTCGCCGTCAGGACCAGCTCTCGGGACTCATCAAGGAGAGTTGCCATTCCAGTCCCGTCCGCCGCTGCCATATGCGTTGGCAGCACCTGCTGAAGTGCCGACTACACCGGCATTCCTCGTCTACAGGATTGGTGGCGACCCTAGTGACTACCGAGTTCTTAATGGAGGCGCCTAAGGAGATCCCTCATGGATACGCGTGCATGTACGTGCCGGATTGTGGTGACTGGGCACTCACAAACCAGGCCACAACATCGGGGACTCCGGCGAAGACAAGAGGAACGTCGGCGACAGAGTAGACGTGGCTAGCTAAATACGCCACGCCGACGAAACTCCCGAGCCCAGCTCTGCAGAGGGCTCGAGCTGGAAAAGCAAACATGGCAGGCCAAGTACGCCACCCCGGCGAATCTTCGAGTGCAACTCCTACGGCCGGCACGGCGGATCGGATCGGTACCATGCCGAGAGACCAGTTCGGCATGATGCCGAAAAGAAGGGCGATCGGCTATTCCAAGCCGTACCACGACGATTACGAGATGATCCCGCTGCCACCTAAATATCGGCTCCCCGACTTCTCCAAATTCAAGTGGATCGGATGGCTCCGGCTCCATCGAGCACATCGGCCGATATTTGGCTCAACTAGGACCGGCTTCGGTGTCGGATCAGCTACGCGTGAGGCTCTTTTCACGGTCCCTCACGGGATCGGCTTTTGGATGGTACACCTCCTTGCCGGCAAACTCCATCCAAACTTGGAAGCAATTGGAAGAACAGTTCCATATGCAATACCATTCAGAAGCTTCCGACTACGGCATTGCCGATCTAGCACAACTACGTCGAAGCGCGGGAAACGGTGACGAGAGTACATCCGGCGCTTCGAAATCTTAGGAACCGATGTTATTCGGTTCGTATAACCGAAAAGGAAGCGATCGAGTTGGCGGTAGCAGGCCTCGCAACACAGCTCAAGGACATGGCCTCCCAAGCAGATTATCCCTCGGCCGGCGCACATGGTTCGAAACTATCGGCATATGAACAGCGCCACCCCGACCTGTACCAAGACAAGTTCAAGCGTGCGAGTAGTTATGGTCGATACGAGAGGAAGATGAAGTGCTCGCGGGAGGCCAAGAGATAGCGAGTGGCTGAGTGGATTCGGGGGGAACCCCGTGGCCCGCAAATGGGTAAAGCCACCAGGGCCGCCCAGGGGATTTGATTTTGACGTAACCAAGACTGAACAAATCTTCGACCTCCTGCTCAAGGAGAAACAGTTGACGATTCCTGAAGGTCTCAAGTTCCCCACGGCGAAGGAGCTAAACGGAAAGCCGTACTGCAAGTTCCACAACTCGCTTTCCCATACCACCAACGACTGCCGGGTGTGGCGTCAGCACATCCAAGCGGCGATAGAGAAGGGGCGGCTAATTTTCAACCAGTACGCCATGAAGGTCGACACCCAACCCTTCCCCGCCGTTAATGTGGTGGAAATCACCTACCCTGAAGGTTGCCAGCCAGGTCCCTCGTTCAGCATCAACATGGTAGGACCTGGAAACCACTCTGGCAAAGATGGAGATGAGGGCAGCTGCTCTCATAGCAAGGATACAGAGGAGGCCGCTCCACGCGATCGGCTCCGTCATGATGGCAAGCGCTATGTTACAGAGGGAGAGGTGAAGAATATAAGATATCGGCGACCCCTCTCGATCACCTCCTCAACAAATATGTGAGTCGGTATGACCAACGCCGACGGTCCAATTACGATGATAGAGGAGATCGTCCGGCTAGAGAAGCCGGAAGATATCGTCGGCGAGGATCGCGATGAGGAGGAGCACGAGCGCCGTGCCACGGAAGCATCAAGGGAGCAAGATGACAACGCCGGGCATTGGGACTGCCCCTTCTTCGGACACTCGCTGGGATTCGGGAATGAGCCGATTGCCCACAATCGGCAATTGCCCGAATGCAATCGGAAAAGAAGGGGGCAGCCAACGTGTCCGTGTTTGAGCGCCTAGGGCCTCTCCCGCCACAAAGCGAACGCGCTGAGTCACCTCGTTGGGTAGATCTTGAGGATTCAGAAGACGAGGTAGAAGTGGAAGAAGATAGGTACCACCGGCCAAGGTGGTGCCCTGAAGGACTCAGCCGTTCCCAAAAGCGCAGGGTTCAGCGATTGCGCGGCCTAGAGGAAGCCGAGAGGTTGTACCTGCATACGCTAAGGAAGGCACGGCCTGATCTGGCTGCAAAGGTCCAGCGAACCCTGGATGAAGAGGGTCGTCCACAGAAAATGGAGTGGCGCCCTAAACAGAGGAAAGCCGATGATGAGACATCGGCTGGCACAAACATGGTACTCGTCTTGCCGACAGAGCGTAGCGCTCCACGACTCCACGGAGCACTCAAGGTGGACGACAGCAAGCGCATCAAGTCAGAAGTCGGGTTGGTTTTATCCAGCCTGACCAAGTAGCAAGATCAAACCAATGAGCAAACCAGGAGAGGCTGATCCTTGTGATCGGCCCCAAAAAAAAACTTATGAAGGGAACTTACAAAACCTTCAACGAGCAAGTAGCGTGGAGGCCGATTCCAGCAATCGGCCAAAATTATCCTCACCCACCATTCTGCCTAGGTTCAACATGTTGTCCGACACGAGCCGATACCATCAATTCTCTTGACGAGAATCGGCTCGGGGGGCACCCAGGTAGATAAAATACGAGGATATGCGACGGAAGCCTCTCATCTTCTGTTGATGGGTATTGGAATATGGGGGCCGATGCACAGGTCGGCCGTGAAAACAAAAAGTGAAAATTCGAAAATTTTCGAACATAGCCGATGCAGCAGGCATCGACTTAAGGATATAACAGCCGATGCGCAACCATCGACTTCAGTGGAATTACGCAATGTTTATCGAGTCTCCACCAAATCCAGTCCGACGGTGGTGCCTTCGTTGCCTCAAGGGAGTAAAAACAATGGAAACTTCCCCGGTTGCTTCGAGCCGAGCCGGGTTCCCGAACCTTTTTTCGTCAAGGATTTCCAATCTTTGAGGGCTAGTTCAAGCTGAAACGAGGGATTATCGAGCTGTCGGAGGAAGAAAGAGGATCGGGCGTGGCGCATTCTCTCTCGACATTCTCGCCTCGAGTAAGGCTCGGGGGCAGCGAGGCCTAGTGGATACTCTGTTTAAAGAGCCGATGAGGATACCATCGGCTGATCCTTCATTGCAACCTTCTTCACGATGATGGGTACCGAAAAGGATTATTGGGTTTGGTTGGAAAAGTTCGAAGGTTTTCCTGAAAATCCGGCGTTTTCCACCAGATTTAGAAAATCATCAGCTGAAGAAGAGAAGGGTGAATTTCAAAGGACCGATGTGGTGCGATCGGTTCATCACGCATTGGCGAAGGGAACAAATCGGCAAGGTCAGTAGAAGAGAGAATCGGCTCAATTAAAAGGAATCGGCAAAATCAAGATTGAGGAAAAGTTCTTCATTGATTAAGATGAGATTTCTTACATAAAGAGCTAATTGCTCTCAAAAGGGAAATACTAGGGGATCCATGGCCCCATCTACTACTACTGGCCCTGTTCTAGAAGTCCTATCTATGGGCCATCATTGCCCTCGTCGTCGCCGTCGTCGCCACTATCGGCGCTGCTCCCGGCGGGCTCGTCATCGCTCCAATGGCCGCCGACCGGGCCCTCGTTGTCTTCATCTTCTTCGTCAGCGTCCTCCTCGTCGATGTCGAAGTCGCTAAGATTGCCCAGCCAAGGGCAGAACCGCTTGGCCGGCGGCTCGTCGGAGGAGCTCTCGTCGTCGTCCTCCTCCTCCCCTTCCTGCTCCTCCTCCTCCCCGGAAGAGGTGAAGTCGCGAGGAGGAGCTGTCGTCGTCACTCTCCTCTTCTATTTCCCCAACGGCGAGGAAGCGGAGGTCGCTCTCCCCGTCCGTCAAGGACTGGTCGTCCTCGGACCAGATGGAGAAATCGTGGTCTGATTCCTCCCCCGCCACAATGGCGCGGCGGGTGTTGGCCGCGTGGACCGCCGCCGCGTCGTACTCCGGCGTCGGCTCACGGGACGTGGAGGATTGGCTGGTAAGATCCGATGGGTCAGAGGAGGAGGAAGACATGGTGGCTGGGAGGGTTTTTGGAGTGCTAATGCGGGGGAGATACAAAGAAGAACTGTTCAGAGCGGTTAAATCGAAGGAGGATATAGTGGAAATTCAATGCCACAGCAGTTTCCGAGGAAGTGGTGCCTAAAAAGAAAAGAAAAAAAAAGAAGAAAACTGCCAGGTCACGCGGAGAAGTTGAGAAGGCAAGGCATCATCATAAGGGATACTGCGACGGTTCTGCCACGACATGACCCGACGAAGGAAAGCAGAGTGATTTTGGAATTACCAATTCCAAAACCAGGGGGGCATGTGTTATCACCAAGATTTGACCGCGTCGGAGGTGGGCCGCGATCAAGATGGGCTTAAGGAAATATATGTGGAGAATTACATGAATCGGCTTCGTGATACCAAGTTGGGCTTAATTGCCCGTGTATCTGTAACATATTAGATCGTATTTTAGTTTAGAGATAGAATCTTACTCGTGCACGGTTTAGTGCACGCCCGCATTAGAAAGTCCCCTGGACTATAAATATGTACCTAGGGTTTATGGAATAAACAACAACTCACGTTCAACCCCAAAACAAACCAATCTCGGCGCATCGCCAACTCCTTCGTCTCGAGGGTTTCTATCGGGTAAGCGACATGCTGCCTAGATCGCATCTTGCGATCTAGGCAGCACAAGCCCCACGTTGTTCCATGCGTTGCTCGTATCGAAGCGTTTTTGATGGCGAGCAACGTAGTTATCATTAGATGTGTTAGGGTTAGCATTGTTCTTCGTTTAAGCATGCTTACGTAGTGCAACCCTTGCATATCTAGCCGCCCTCACGCCTATCTCAGGTGTGGGGGCGGCACCCGCTTGATCATTATTTAGTAGCTCGATCCGTTACGATTGCTCCTTGTTCTACAAGGATTAGTTTAATATCCGCAATAGTTAGGCCTTACAAAGGGGGAGGATCCAGTGGCACGTAGGGTGGCGTTCGCAAGTCCTAAACGGGATGTTCCTAGGATCAACTTCATGTTGGTTTTTTGGCCTTGTTTAGGATCGGCTTACGAGCACCGTGCGTGGCCGCAAGGCCCAACCTAGAGTAGGATGATCCGATTATGCGGTGAAAACCCTAAATCGTCGTAGATCTCATCAGCTTCATCTTGATCAAGCGGGACCACCAAGTATCCGTGCACCCCGTACGGATCATGGGTGGATCGGCTCTTTGAGCCGATTCACGGGATAACCCGAGAGCCGATCGAGGCTCGTATTTAACGTTTACATGTATGCCCTGCAGGAAACTAAGCGAGGCATCCTCATCACCTTCCTGACCAGGTATAGGTCAGGTGGCACGCCCTTGCACTTCGCAACGCCGCGTGTGACCAGAAGAGCATTGCGGGCCGTTGCTCGGAGGGGTCTCAGCCAGCCGCAGCTCTAGGCTCTACAGTGTTGACAAGGCCGCTGCCCGCCGGTGGGTTTTGGCAGTCAACAAGACTTTAAGTAGGCGGAAGGGCAAGGTCGGTGGAGTCCTGGTGGGACCACACACTAGGCCGGCGCGGCCAGGGCTTGGGCTACGCCGCCCTACTGTGTCCCCACCTCGTGGCCCCACTTCGTTTCCCCTTCGGACTTCTGGAAGCTTCGTGGGAAAATAGGACCCTGGGCGTTGATTTCGTCCAATTCCGAGAATATTTCCTTACTAGGATTTCTGAAACCAAAAACAGCAGAAAACAGGAACTGGCACTTTGGCATCTCGTCAATAGGTTTGTTCCGGAAAACGCATAATAATGACATAAAGTGTGTATAAAACATGTAGATATCATCAATAATGTGGCATGGAACATAAGAAATTATCGATACGTCGGAGACGTATCAGCATCCCCAAGCTTAGTTCCTGCTCGTCCCGAGCGAGGTAAACGATAACAAAGATAATTTCTGGAGTAACATGCCATCATAACCTTGATCATACTATTGTAAGCATATGTAATGAATGCAGCGATCAAAACAATGGTAATGACATGAGTAAACAAATGAATCATAAATCAAAGACTTTTCATGAATAGTACTTTCAAGACAAGCATCAATAAGTCTTGCATAAGAGTTAACTCATAAAGCAATAAATCATAGTAAAGGTATTGAAGCAACACAAAGGAAGATTAAGTTTCAGCGGTTGCTTTCAACTTATAACATGTATATCTCATGGATATTGTCAATGTAAAGTAAGATAACAAGTGCAATATGCAAGTATGTAGGAATCAATGCACAGTTCACACAAGTGTTTGCTTCTTGAGGTGGAGAGAGATAGGTGAACTGACTCAACATAAAAGTAGAAGAATGGCCCTTCGACGAGGGAAGCATCGACTGCTATATTTGTGCTAGAGCTTTTGTTTTGAAAACAAGAAACAATTTTGTCAACGGTAGTAATAAAGCACATGCATCATGTAAATTATATCCTACAAGTTGCAAGCCTCATGCATAGTATACTAATAGTGCCCGCACCTTGTCCTAATTAGCTCGGATTACCTGGATTATCACCGCAATACATATGTTTTAACCAAGTGTCACAAAGGGGTACCTCTATGCCGCTTTGTACAAAGGTCTAAGGAGAAAGCTCGCATTGGATTTCTCGCTTTTGATTATTCTCAACTTAGACATCCATACCGGGACAACATAGACAACAGATAATGGACTCCTCTTTAATGCTTAAGCATTGAACAACAATTAATTTTGTCATTAGATATTTGAGGATATTTGTCCAAAACAGAAACTTCCACCATGATTCATGGCTTTAGTTAGCGGCCCAATGTTCTTCTCTAACAGTATGCATGCTCAAACCTTTCAACTCATGGTAAATCTCCCTTACTTCAGACAAGACGGACATGCATAGCAACTCACATGATATTAAACAAAGAGTAGTTGATGGCGTCCCCAGGAACATGGTTATCGCACAACAAGCAACTTAATAAGAGATAAAGTGCATAAGTACATATTCAATACCACAATAGTTTTTAAGGCTATTTTGTCCCATGAGCTATATATTGCAAAGGCGAATGATGGAAATTTTAAAGGTAGCACTCAAGCAATTTACTTTGGAATGGCGGAGAAATACCATGTAGTAGGTAGGTATGGTGGACACAAATGTCATAGTGGTTGGCTCAAGGATTTTGGATGCATGAGAAGTATTCCCTCTCGATACAAGGTTTAGGCTAGCAAGGTTATTTGAAACAAACACAAGGATGAACCGGTGCAGCAAAACTCACATAAAAGACATATTGTAAACATTATAAGACTCTACACCGTCTTCCTTGTTGTTCAAACTCAATACTAGAAATTATCTAGATTTTAGAGAGACCAATTATGCAAACCAAATTTTAGCAAGGTCTATGTATTTCTTCATTAATAGTTGCAAAGTATATGATGCAAGAGCTTAAACATGAGCACAACAATTGCCAAGTATCACATTATCCAAGACATTTTAGAATTACTACATGTAGCATTTCCCGTTTCCAACCATATAACAATGAACGAAGCAGTTTCAACCTTCGCCATGAACATTAAAAGCTAAGAACACATGTGTTCATATGAACCAGCGGAGCGTGTCTCTCTCCCACACAAGCATTTATTCAAACAAAAACAAAAATAAAAACAAACAGACGGTCCAAGTCAAGTACATAAGATGTGACCGAATAAAAATATAGTTTCAAAAGAAGAAACCTGATAATTTGTCGATGAAGAAGGGGATGCCTTGGGCATCCCCAAGCTTAGATGCTTGAGTCTTCTTGAAATATGCAGAGATGAACCACCGGGGCATCCCCAAGCTTAGAGCTTTCACTCTTCTTGATCACATTGTATCATCCTCCTCTCTTGACCCTTGAAAACTTCCTCCACACCAAACTCGAAACAAACTCATTAGACGGTTAGTACATAATCAAAAATTCACATGTTCAGAGGTGACACAATCATTCTTAACACTTCTGGACATTGCACAAAGCTACTGGAAGTTAATGGAGCAAAGAAATCCATCCAACATAGCAAAAGAGGCAATGCGAAATAAAAGGCAGAATCTGTCAAAACAGAACAGTCTGTAAAGACGAATTTTTAAGAGGCACCAGACTTGCTCAGATGAAAATGCTCAAATTGAATGAAAGTTGCGTACATATCTGATGATCATGCACGTAAATTGGCAGATTTTTCTGAGTTACCTACAGAGAGGTATATTGAAATTCGTGACAGCAAGAAATCTGTTCTAGCGCAGTAATCCAAATCTAGTATTGACTTTACTATCAAAGACTTTACTTGGCACAACAATGCAATAAAATAAAGATAAGGAGAGGTTGCTACAGTATTAACAACTTCCAAGACTCAAATATAAAACAAAAGTACTGTAGTAAAATAAACACATGGGTTATCTCCCAAGAAGTTCTTTCTTTATAGCCATTAAGATGGGCTCAGCAGTTTTAATGATGCACTCTCAAGAAATAGTAGTTGAAGCAAAAGAGAGCATCAAGAGGCAAATTCAAAACAAATTTAAGTCTAACATGCTTCCTATGCATAGGAGTTTTGTAAATAAACAAGTTCATGAAGAAAAAAGTAACAAGCATAGGAAGATAGAACAAGTGTAGCTTCAAAAATTTCAGCACATAGAGAGGTGTTTTAGTAACATGAAAATTTCTACAACCATATTTTCCTCTCTCATAATAACTTTCAGTAGCAACATGAGCAAACTCAACAATATAACTATCACATAAAGCATTCTTATCATGAGTCTCATGCATAAAATTATTACTCTCCACATAGGCATAATCAATTTTATTAGTTGTAGTGGGAGCAAATTCAACAAAGTAGCTATCATTATTATTCTCATCATCAAATATAGGAGGCATATTGTAATCATAATCAAATTTATCCTCCATAACAGGCGGTACTAAAAGACCAATATCATTATAATCATCATAAATAGGAGGCAAAGTATCATCAAAGTAAATTTTCTCATCAATGCTTGGGGGACTAAAAAGATCATGCTCATCAAAACCAGCTTCCCCAAGCTTAGAACTTTCTATATCATTAGCAACAATGGTATTCCAAGTGTTCATACTAATATGTTCCATGGATTTTTTAATTTTCGCATCAAACCATCCATGTCTTAAATCAGGAAATAGAATAAGAAGCTCATTGTTGTCCATTATGCCTAACTAGTGTAAACAAGAAACAAAAAGATGCAATTGCAGGATCTAAAGGAAATAGCTTCGAGCACACACAAAACGGCGCCAGAAAAGTACTTTACGTGGGACCGGAGTATGAGAGCCTTTTACCTTTCCTCCCCGGCAACGGCGCCAGAAAAGTGGCTAGTTGCCGGGGTCCGGTGTGTGAGTGCCGTTTACCTTTCCTCCCCGGCAACGGCGCCAGAAAAGTGCTTGATGTCTACGGGTGCTTCTATTCTTGTAGACAGTGTTGGGCCTCCAAGAGCGAGAGGTTTGTAGAACAGCGAGCAAGTTTCCCTTAAGTGGATCACCCAAGGTTTATCGAACTCGGGGAGGAAGAGGTCAAAGATATCCCTCTCATGCAACCCTGCAACCACAAAGCAAGAAGTCTCTTGTGTCCCCAACACACCTAATAGGTGCACTAGTTCGGCGAAGAGATAGTGAAATACAAGTGGTATGAATGAATATGAGCAGTAGTACGGCGCCGGAAAAGTGCTTGCCGGCGTGCGGTTGATGGTAGTAATATTGCAGGAAGTAAAGATGCGATAAAATAGTAAACAAGCAGCGATAGCGATATTTAGGAACAAGGCCTAGGGATCATACTTTCACTAGTGGACACTCTCAACATTGATCACATAACAGAATAAATAGATAGATGCTAGACTCTATACCCTCTTGTTGGATGATGAACAACACTAACTGTGTAGGATTACACGAACCCTCAATGCCGGAGTTAACAAGCTCCAGAATATTCAATGTTCATATTTAAATAACCTTAGAGTACATGACAGATCAACAT
Organism: Lolium rigidum; assembly: GCF_022539505.1. Taxonomy (NCBI): domain Eukaryota; kingdom Viridiplantae; phylum Streptophyta; class Magnoliopsida; order Poales; family Poaceae; genus Lolium; species Lolium rigidum. Next base: position 269,098,639 of record NC_061511.1, read on the forward strand.
AACCAAACCAAGTACTGACATAGCATGCACACTGTCACCTTCACACTACGAAAGGAGGCATAGATCACATCAATACCATCATAGCAATAGTTAACTTCATAATCTACAAGAGATCACAATCATAGCCTACGCCAAGTACTACACGATGCACACACTTTCACCATTACACCGTGCAGGAGGAATAAACTACTTTAATAACATCACTAGAGTAGCACATAGACTAATAGTGATACAAAACTCATATGAATCTCAATCATGTAAGGCAGCTCATGAGATCATTGTATTGAAGTACACAGGAGAGAGATTAACCACATAGCTACCGGTACAGCCCCGAGCCTAGATGGAGAACTACTCCCTCCTCATGGGAGACAGCAGCGTCGATGAAGATGGCGGTGGTGTCGATGGAGGAGCCTTCCGGGGGCACTTCCCCGTCCCGGCGGCGTGCCGGAACAGAGACTCTTGTCCCCTAGATCTTGGCTTCGCGATGGCGGCGGCTCTGGAAGGTTTTCTCTGGTTTCGTCGAACGTGGTAGGGTTTTCGCGACGGAAACTTTAACTAGGCGGAAGGGCAAGGTCGGTGGAGTCCTGGTGGGACCACACACTAGGCAGGCGCGGCCAGGGCTTGGGCCGCGCCGCCCTACTGTGTCCCCACCTCGTGGCCCCACTTCGTTTCCCCTTCGGACTTCCGGAAGCTTCGTGGAAAAATAGGACCCCGGGCGTTGATTTCGTCCAATTCCGAGAATATTTCCTTACTAGGATTTCTGAAACCAAAAACAGCAGAAAACAGGAACTGGCACTTTGGCATCTCGTCAATAGGTTAGTTCCGGAAAACGCATAATAATGACATAAAGTGTGTATAAAACATGTAGATATCATCAATAATGTGGCATGGAACATAAGAAATTATCGATACGTCGGAGACGTATCAGTGATCCACTTAAGGGAAACTTGCTGCTGTTCTACAAACCTCTGCTCTTGGAGGCCCAACACTGTCTACAAGAATAGAAGCACCCGTAGACATCAGTCACCAAGACCAAGATGCGGGTTGCACAATCGGAAAGATCACCCGAGATGTTAGGGAATCTCCAGTGGTCTTACCTATTTCAGGTACCTAATGTGTTCGTTTTGGTTCATTTGGGTCGGTCTCGAGACACAAAACTGGCTGCCCGGCCACATGTATCCTTTCAGGTTGGGGATAGCCCTGCGATCTGACGCTTTTCTTCCCTGGCCAAGCCATTGTTTACTTATTTTCTCCTATTTCACCAAAAAGGACGGTGTATGATGGATAGGGGCCATAGTAACTGAAAATTTTGCAAATATAATACTGCAAATTTAGAATCACATAATTCACACAAATATTACATAATCAAGGTACAAAATGACACAAGTTTCATTGAAAATAGACCAATTAGGGTAGATATGTGCGATCACGCATCGTGGTGGCGAATGATGGCTTGCTTCTTATCGAACCAAGCCTTTTGCTATGGCTCCATGAGGCTCAAGTTAGAGATCATGATTCGCCGAACGTGGAACATGTGGCTTCTTTCTCCCGACGCTGATTCTCATCCATCCAGGCAACGGACTTCTCCTTCTTGACCATCATCTCCTCGAGGGCTCACTCAATGCAAGTATCGAAGCATCGCTCTTGAGATCGGCCTTGGTGGCATCGCGGCCCCTTATCTGAGATGGAAAAGTACCATTGCTCGGGGGCTTCCTCTTCTGTCGGTGTAATGGGACCCAATGCCCACACGATTACGTCGCAGTGGACACGGGTTCCAGCTCCCGATCTCTCTGAGGCTTCCATGGCCGTCCTCGGAGCCCTCCGAAGCCATCATCACCAAGAAAGCAAGAGGAGAATAGGGGAAGAGAGTGGTAGTAAGTGGGGTGGATGCCCCTCTGTTGCTACCCAAGGCTCACCCGTTTTTTATAGCAGGGATAGGGGGAACAGTCCACTTGGAGCGTGCCAAGTTCCCTCCCACGTTTTCCGTGTGTGCTCAGGATTCGAAGCAACCACAATTAATGAGGACTCACCGTGGAAGACGAGGCAAGGCGCATTGCCTGCACTTGCACTCAAGTACTAACGCATGCACATGTCGAATCTGTTCAAGGCTTGGCACGTTGTCCCATCGCTTCGTTCCTTGCGATAGGCTGGGCCCGCGCGCTGCTGTAGGGCGAAGCCTGATGTCTACGGGTGCTTCTATTCTTGTAGACAGTGTTGGGCCTCCAAGAGCAGAGGTTTGTAGAACATCAGCAAGTTTCCCTTAAGTGGATCACCCAAGGTTTATCGAACTCAGGGAGGAAGAGGACAAAGATATTCCTCTCAAGAAAGCCTGCAATCATGATACAAGAAGTCTCTTGTGTCCCCAACACACCTAATACACTTGTCAGATGTATAGGTGCACTAGTTCGGCGAAGAGATAGTGAAATACAAGTAGTATGAATGAATATGAGCAGTAGTAACGGCGCCAGAAAAGTGCTTGCGGGCGTGCAGATGATGGTAGTAATATTGCAGGAAGTAAAGATGCAGTAAAACAGTAAACAAGCGATGATTGTAGTATTTGGAAACAAGGCCTAGGGATCATACTTTCACTAGTGTACACTCTCAACATTGATCACATAAATAAATAAGTTCTCTTCCTTTGTGCTACATATACTCTTGTTTGATAATGAACACCATTCGTTGTGTAGGGCTACAAGAGCACCTCAATGCCGGAGTTAACAAGCTCCACAACATTCGACATTCATATTTAAGTAACCTTTAGAGCATAATAGATCTTTGCAATTTAAACCGAGTACTAACATAGCATGCACTATCGTCACCATCACACTACGAAGGGGAATAAATCACATCAATACTATCATAGTAATAATTAACTCCATAACCTACAAGAGATTATGATCATAGCCTACGCCAAGTACTACACGATGCACACACTCGTCACCATTACACCGTGAAGGAGGAATAGACTACTTTAATAACATCACAAGAGTAGCACATAGACTAATAGTGATACAAAACTCATATGAATCTCAATCATGTAAGGCAGCTCATGAGATCATTGTATTGAAGTACATAGGAGAGAGATTAACCACATAGCTACCGGTACAGCCCTTAGCCTCGGGGGAGAACTACTCCGTCCTCATGGGAGACAGCAGCGTTGATGAAGATGGCGGTGATGTCGATGGAGATGCCTTCCGGGGGCACTTCCCCGTCCCGGCGGCGTGCCGGAACAGAGACTCCTGTCCCCCAGATCTTGGCTTCGCGATGGCGGCGGCTCTGGAAGGTTTCTCGTACCGTGGCTTTTCGTCTCGAAGATTTAGGTCAGGGACCTTTAAATAGGCGAAGAGGCGGAGTCGGAGGGCTGACGAGGCGGCGACACAGTTGGGGGGCGCGGCCCACCCCTGGCCGCGCCAACCTATCATCTGGGGCCCACAGGTCCTTCCTCTGGTGGCTCTCGGGTGTTCTGGAAGCTTCGTGTGATTCTAAGATGCTGGGCGTTGATTTCGTCCGATTCCGAGAATATTTCCTTACTAGGATTTCTGAAACCAAAAACAGCAGAAAACAGCAACTCGCCCTTCGGCATCTCGTCAATAGGTTAGTTCCGGAAAATGCATAAATATGACATATAATGTGTATAAAACATGTGAGTATCATCATAAAAGTAGCATGGAACATAAGAAATTATAGATACGTTTGAGACGTATCAAGCATCCCCAAGCTTAGTTCCTGCTCGCCCTCGAGTAGGTAAACGATAACAAGGATAATTTCTGAAGTGACATGCTATCATAATCTTGATCAATACTATTGTAAGCATATGAGATGAATGCAGCGATTCGAAGCAATGATGAAGATAATGAGTAAACAAATGAATCATATAGCAAAGACTTTTCATGAATAGTACTTTCAAGACAAGCATCAATAAGACTTGCATAAGAGTTACTCATAAAGCAATAAATTCTTAGTAAAAGCATTGAAGCAACACAAAGGAAGATATAAGTTTCAGCGGTTGCTTTCAACTTCAACATGTATATTTCATGGATAATTGTCAACACAAAGTAATATAACAAGTGCAATAGGTAAACATGTAAGAATCAATGCACGCAGTTGATACAAGTGTTTGCTTCTAAGATAGAAAGAATAGGTAAACTGACTCAACAATAAAGTAGAAGATAGGCCCTTCGCAGAGGGAAGCATTGATTACTATATTTGTGCTAGAGCTTTTCATTTTGAAAACAAGAAACAATTTTGTCAACGGTAGTAATAAGGCATATGTGTTATGTATAAGATATCTTATAAGTTGCAAGCCTCATGCATAGTATACTAATCGTGCTCGCACCTTGTCCTAATTAGCTTGGATTAACATGGATTATCATTGCATAGCATATGTTTCAACCAAGTGTCACAAAGGGGTACCTCTATACCGCATGTACAAAGGTCTAAGGAGAAAGCTCGCATTGGATTTCTCGCTTTTGATTATTCTCAACTTAGACATCCATACCGGGACAACATAGACAACAGATAATGGACTTCTCTTTAGTGCATAAGCATTCAACAACAATTAATATTCTCATAAGAGATTGAGGATTAGTTGTCCACACTGAAACTTCCACCATGAATCATGGCTTTAGTTAGCAGCCCAATGTTCTTCTCTAACATTATGCATACTCAAACCATTTGATCATGAAAATCGCTCTTACTTCAGACAAGATGAACATGCATAGAAACTCACATGATATTCAACAAAGGTAAAATTTGATGGCGTCCCCAGAAACATGGTTACCGCACAACAAGCAACTTATTAAGAAATAAGACACATAAGTACATATTCTTCACCACAATAGTTTTTAAGGCTATTTGTCCCATGAGCTATATATTGCAAAGACAAAGAATAGAAATTTTAAAGGTAGCACTCAAGTAATGTACTTTGGAATGGCGGAGAAATACCATGTGATAGGTAGGTATGGTGGACACAAATGGCATAGTAGTTGGCTCAAGGATTTGGATGCACGAGAAGAATTCCTCTCAATACAAGGCTAGGCTAGCAAGGTTGTTTGAAGCAAACTCAAGTATAAAATGTGCAGCAAAGCTCACATATGAACATATTGTAGCTATTATAAGACTTTACATTGTCTCCTTGTACTTCAAACACCTTAACCAGAAAATATCTAGACTCTAGAGATCAATCATGCAAACCAAATTTTAACAAGCTCTATGTAGTTCTTCATTAATGGGTACAAGGTACATGATGCAAGAGCTTAAACATGATCTATATGAGCACAACAATTGCCAAGTATCACATTATTCAAGACATTATACCATTTACCACATGCGGCATTTTCTGTTTCCAACCATATAACAATTAACGAAGCAGTTTCAACCTTCGCCATGGACATTAAGAATAAAGCTAAGAACACATGTGTTCATATGCAACAGCGGAGCGTGTCTCTCTCCCACACAAGCATGATGGATCATATTTTATTCAAACAAAAACAAAAATAAAACAGACGCTCCAAGTAAAGTACATAAGATGTGACCAAATAAAAATATAGTTCCAAGAGAAGGAACCTGATAAGTTGTCGATGAAGAAGGGGATGCCTTGGGCATCCCCAAGCTTAGATGCTTGAGTCTTCTAGAAATATGCAGGGATGAACCACGGGGGCATCCCCAAGCTTAGACTCTTAACTCTTCTTGATCATAGTATATCATCCTCCTCTCTTGACCCTTGAAAACTTCCTCCACACCAAACTCGAAACAACTCATTAGAGGGTTAGTGCATAGTCAAAAATTCACATGTTCAGAGGTGACACAATCATTCTTAACACTTCTGGACATTACTCAAAGCTACTGGACGTTAATGGAACAAAGAAATCCATCCAACACAGCAAAAGAGGCCATGCGAAATAAAAGGCAGAATCTGTCAAAACAGAACAGTCCGTAAAGACGAATTTTAAAGAGGCACCTGACTTGCTCAGATGAAAATGCTCAAATTGAATGAAAGTTGCGCACATATATGAGGATCACGCACGTAAATTGGCAGATTTTTCTGAGTTACCTACAGAGAGGCAGATCGAAATTCGTGACAGCAAGAAATCTGTTTCTGCGCAGTAATCCAAATCTAGTATTGACTTTACTTACAAAGACTTTACTTGGCACAACAATGCAATAAAATAAACATAAGGAGAGGTTGCTACAGTAGTAACAACTTCCAAGACACAAATATAAAACAAAAGTACTGTAGTAAAATAAACACATGGGTTATCTCCCAAGAAGTGCTTTCTTTATAGCCATTAAGATGGGCTCAGCAGTTTTAATGATGCACTCGTAAGAATGAGAGTTGAAGCAAAAGAGAGCATCAAGAAGCAAATTCAAAACAAATTTAAGCCTAACATGCTTCCTATGCATAGGAATCTTGTAAATAAACAAATTCATGAAGCATGATGCAACAAGCATAAAAAGATAAAACAAGTGTAACTTCAAAAATTTCAGCATATAGAGAGGTGTTTTAGTAACATGAAAACTTCTACAACCATATTTTCCTCTCTCATAATAATTTCCAGTGGCATCATGAACAAATTCAACAATATAACTATCACATAAAGCATTCTTATCATGAGTCTCATGCATAAAATTATTACTACTCCCAACATAAGCATAGTCATTCTTATTAATTGTAGTGGGAGCAAATTCAACAAAGTAGCTATCATTATTATTCTCATCAAGTGTAGGAGGCATAGTATTATCATCATAAATATTACTCTCCATAGTAGGCGGCACCAAAAGACCACTATCATTATAATCATCATATATGGGAGGCATATCATAATCAACATAAACTTTCTCCTCAATACCCGGAGGGCTAAAGAGATCATTTTCATCAAAACCGACCTCACCAAGCTTAGAATTTTCTATATCATTATCAACAATGGTGTTCAAAGTGTTCATACTAATATTACTACTAGCATGCAAATAAGGTTCCATATGTTTTTTAATTTTCGCATTAAACCATTCATGTCTTGACTCGGGAAATAGTACAAAAAGCTCACAGATGTTTTCCATTATGCCTTACTAGTGTAAAACAAGAAACAAAAAGATGCAATTGTAGGATCTAAAGGAAATAGCTTCGAGCACACACACAACGGCAACAGAAAAGTACTTTACACGGGACCGGAGTATGAGTGTCTTTTACCTTTCCTCCCGGCAACGGCGCCAGAAAAGTGCTTGATGTCTACGGGTGCTTCTATTCTTGTAGACAGTTTTGGGCCTCCAAGAGCAGAGGTTTGTAGAACAGCAGCAAGTTTCCCTTAAGTGGATCACCCAAGGTTTATCGAACTCAGGGAGGAAGAGGACAAAGATATTCCTCTCAAGAAACCCTGCAATCACGATACAAGAAGTCTCTTGTGTCCCCAACACACCTAATACACTTGTCAGATGTATAGGTGCACTAGTTCGGCGAAGAGATAGTGAAATACAAGTAGTATGAATGAATATGAGCAGTAGTAACGGCGCCGAGAAAAGTGCTTGTCTGGCGTGCGGATGATGGTAGTAATATTGCGGGAAGTAAAGGTGCGGTAAAACGATGAAACAAGCGATGATTGTAGTATTTGGAAACAAGGCCTAGGGATCATACTTTCACTAGTGGACACTCTCAACATTGATCACATAAATAAATAAGTTCTCTTCCTTTGTGCCACATATACTCTTGTTTGATAATGAACACCATTCGTTGTGTAGGGCTACAAGAGCACCTCAATGCCGGAGTTAACAAGCTCCACAACATTCGACATTCATATTTAAGTAACCTTTAGAGCATAATAGATCTTTGCAATTTAAACCGAGTACTAACATAGCATGCACACTATCACCATCACACTACGAAGGGGGAATAAATCACATCAATACTATCATAGTAATAATTAACTCCATAACCTACAAGAGATTATGATCATAGCCTACGCCAAGTACTACACGATGCACACACTGTCACCATTACACCGTGAAGGAGGAATAGACTACTTTAATAACATCACAAGAGTAGCACATAGACTAATAGTGATAGAAAACTCATATGAATCTCAATCATGTAAGGCAGGTCATGAGATCATTGTATTGAAGTACATAGGAGAGAGATTAACCACATAGCTACCGGTACAGCCCTTAGCCTCGGGAGAGAACTACTCCCTCCTCATGGGAGACAGCAACGTTGATGAAGATGGCGGTGATGTCGATGGAGATGCCTTCCGGGGGCACTTCCCCGTCCCGGCGGCGTGCCGGAACAGAGACTCCTGTCCCCCAGATCTTGGTTTCACGATGGCGGCGGCTCTGGAAGGTTTCTCGTACCGTGGCTTTTTCATCTCGGAGATTTAGGTCAGGGACCTTTAAATAGGTGAAGAGACGGAGTCGGAGGGCTGACGAGGCGGCGACACAGTAGGGGGGTGCGGCCCACCCCCTGGCCGCGCTAGCCTATCATCTGGGGCCCACAGGGCCCTCCTCTGGTGGCTCTCGGGTGTTCTGGAAGCTTCGTGTGATTCTAAGATGCTGGGCGTTGATTTCGTCTGATTCCGAGAAAATTTCCTTACTAGGATTTACGAAACCAAAAACAGCGGAAAACGACAAGCTGGCCCTTCGGCATCTCGTCAATAGGTTAGTTCCGGAAAACGCATAAATATGACATATAATGTGTATAAAACATGTGAGTATCATCATAAAAGTAGCATGGAACATAAGAAATTATAGATACGTTTGAGACGTATCAAAGCCCGGCAACGAATCCTTTCAAAATAACTCAAGACCAAGATTGCTCGTAGGCTGCTCCGTGGCGTTGCCGGCCCTCACCCGGAGGCTTCTATCGGCGTATTGGGACCCATGGCCCACACGATTACGCTGTGGCACACGCGGTCTCTAGATCCCGATCTCTCCGAGGCTTCGATGGCAAGCCACCCGAGTATGACTTGTGGTAAAAGTTGTTAACCGTGCTAAGATTTACCTTGTGATGTATGACACCTAGTGGGGAACAAATGCTTCCAGACAAAGGCGAGTCTAGAGGAGCAGACAAGACACATAGAACAGGACAAACGAAGCCAGGAGCTGCCCTAGGCCTCCTCCCGGGAGCATCTCGTGGGGAGAGACTAAGGACACAGAAGTGGGGCAACCGAGCCAAGGTGTAGTTTGGGCAACCCCGGGAAGGACCTAGGAGCCTCCTCTCCTTGGCCAGTCGAGGCCAGGGAGTAAGGGACAGCTAAGGATCGATGTGATGCGTCCAGACTTGCATCGGGAGCAAGTGATAGCTCGAAATTTAGCACTATTTACTGAGGTTTTTAAGTATACTATTACTCATATTGTCACTCATTTCATGCTCCGGCTAGATACACCTATGCCTATTTTACATACTTACGAGTTCTTGTTCATTTTCAAGTGAGCTTCACATATGTAGTAGTTGTAGTAGGATTTTATTATGTTTCTCTTATCTTTGACATGTATTCAGGTGTTATTGGAGATCATGGAAAAGGGGAGCAAAAGGGACAAAGAAGGTGCAAGATGTGAGAATTACATGCACCAGACTTAGCCATATAAGGTGTAGGAGAAGTGATATTTTTCCAACATCTTATATTTAAGTTCTAAGACCATGGTGTTGTATCCCTCGTCCATACGAGTTCAACGAGCTGAAGAACACCTCAATCGGAGTCCAGATTAAGAAATGTGAGCAAAATACGAAAGTATCTACAAGTTTAACGACCATCGGTACGGGCGGGTCTGCCCGTACCGGGCTTCGTTGAGCCCATTTCGTCAAACGGAACAACATTTGTGAAGGCCCGATAGGCATATTCGCCCCCCGGCTACGTCGGTTCGCGAACAATACCTATATAAAGAGGGGAGGATGCAAGGAGAGGCACCACTTCATCCACGTCCTAAGGGGTGGAGCTCTGCTGCTCAGCCGCGCCTCCATCACCATCTCCATCAACACACATAAGAGGAGGAGGAGGAGGCTAGGATCTTGAAGGGCAACACATTGATCTCCATCATCAACACCATCATCAACGTCTTCGTTGTGATCCCCTTTGTCCACTTGGTTGTGATCCGAACTCTATTAGGATTTACACTTGTATGCAATTGTATCTTCATATTGATATTGCCATGATGTTGATCCCCCTTCATGTATGAGTAGTCCCTTTATTCTTGGGTAGATCTGGAGAAACCCTAGTAATATTATGACGTGAAATAAAGATATTTTATACCTTTGATCAATGAATATGTGTTAGTTTTCTGTTTCGATATTACGTGTTGTGCACCATGTAATATATGCCTTATGGTGTTGAGAGGGAACTACCCTTTGAAGTGTGGTAGAGTGAACGGAGGGAAGTGACAGTACTGTATTAGTGCTCTAACACATGGATGAGGGGAATAAGGATGGATTCAGTAAGCTCATATCGATAAACATGGGTTAAAACCCTTAATAGCAAATAGTCAATATGTGGCTTGCAGAAGTCTGGGTGATGTGGTTATTTAGATATGCGATGACCGATGGTGGGCGTATCTTATTATGGAGATCTCCCCACACATAACTTGGCAAATATATAGTTCATTCTAATCATAAGTGTGACGCCCCAAAACCGGTACTATGAGGATTTCAGCGTTCCCGCCAAAATCCGCACAATATCGATTCTGAGATGCCCTCCGACACGACGTGCGCGACGAATCACCCACGTGATGCCAGAGGAATTAACACGAGCGGTATCATTACGATAGGATTACAATAGAGGCCACAAGAAACAGATATATTACAACAACGACTCCAACGAGTCAAGATACAAATAGATACGATACAAATATCCAAATCATACATAAAGCCAAATACATCCGAGTACGGATAAGAATACAAATGGGACTAAGAGTCCTGAAGATAACCAAGTGGAATCCATAACACTGCCCAGGCCAAGCCGGAAGGGTAACCTTGCTAGCGTCGTTCTTGATCGTACCGATCTTCATACCTGCCCGGTTATGTCCCAAAGAAGCAATAAGCACGGGTTCATACTTAACAAGACTTCAAGACGTAAAAGCATTCGTCAATCGTTCGTTTTTTGTACTTGAGGCACGCAGGGGACTTAGAGGACGCAAGAGACACGTCATAGGCAATATGGTGGAGTTAAGTGGCAGCGCGCAAGCAGTAAAAAACCTATAGAAACACTCACAACTTACATGTGGTAGAATAGATAAGAGAGCGCATAAGTATCAGTTCTATACTCTACAAACATAACCCAGCCGATGTGTTCCCCCCTCCTTCGCAAAGGAAGTACTTGCAAGGGCACTCACACGGTTGACAAGTTTTAACCATTTATTATTGAGGTTGTGCTAACTTACGAAGCAAGTTATTAATAATGAAACTTCAGGTGTAAGTTGTCTATGGTCGAGTCATACAACTCCAAGTCGTCCATCACCGCGGATACGGCTTATCGATAAGATTTAACCTTGTAGGGATGCCCAAATGTTCCCACACGCACGACCAATCCAACCTGGCGAGGGTAAGATATCACGACTCACAAGTCCTTCACCACAAAAATGTACAGGAAGCCACCGAACCAAGTTGAACCCGAATCGAAGTTCGGCCGAATCTCCAAAGCAGACCTAGTTGTTGCGCCATAGCGTACTAGGTGGTTTAACACACACTAGGGCACTAAACCACTTCGTAGCGGCTCCGCATCCTATACGTGCATACCAGAGACAAGGAATACAAGGCACCCATGGGCTTCCCAAAGACAAAGAAGTAACAGGTTGGAATGCACGCGATAAAAAATGGTAAAACATTACAAAACTAGTTGTGTCCACTAGACAAATCTGTAGATTCCGGCAGTGGTCGAGGGTAGACCCAATAAACATACCCATGTGTGGTTAGAACGCTCAGTCTCGGAACCGATAAAGCTCTACATAAGTCTGTTACCTATTTTATTTTGCATTCTCTCTCATGCTAGCCTTGAGTTCCGTTCTTGTCATGTGTCCTACCCACCTGTTACCTCAAGCATCCCTTATTGCCTCCACCACTCTTCTATAGCTATTGTTTGATTATCGGGTCTGCCTTGCGAGTTGTAGTGCATGCTTAGTACCGTTTATATCTTGTTACCATCATCACTGTCTTATCGGGTTATCTGTTGGGGATCATGACACATGGTTCATGGTTACATCAGTTGGATGTATCATGGTTACTTTAATTGTTAATAGTTGGTAAGAGGATGCATCGGTGGGTCAGTTGCTCGTTTTATAACGGCTCACTTGTGTTTCCTTGAAACTTTGACAGAAGTGTGGAAATGCTTGCCTCCTAAAGATTGTCGAAGAACAGCCGGAGAACTTGTCGTAGCACGCATCAACTCATTGTCCTATCCATAAAGAAGAAAAACGCTACAACAATCAATGGATGCACAACTTACTGCTACGACAAAAGAATCGACATGATCAAGATATGATATGCATGACATGACAACGATGATGCAATGCACTTATCAATTTAAGCGGGATCGAAACCCGACACACAATTATATGGTTCAAGTTATTTTTCTACCGCTCAAATTAAATATTGCTTAGCATGGCAAGCATGGCATGGGTGAGCTACTTCAAATTTAATCGGAGCAAGGAAACCCTAGTCGGTGTCCGAAATACTCCGGGATTTCATATTAGGTAACATGCACGACTATCAACGTTCGATATGATGCGATATGCAAACGGATGAATAGATGGCATACTCATGTTCCTTGCATTTTTCTGATTGAAACACACATAAAATACTTTTTAATTCGAGTTATGGTTTGAGAGATATGATTTTTGCAAGTTTAAAACATTTCATGCAATTTTCAGAAAACAGTAAACGTGTAGAACTTTTGTAACAGAACAGAGGCTTGCCACAGCCACTGACCTGTGGGTCCAGGGGTGACTAGGTGCTGACTGGGACCATCATGCTGCTGTGTTGGCGCCAGCGGACACTGACAAAGGGGCCCACTGTCAGTCACAAGAAAAGAATTAAAAAGGATGGCATTTATATGCCCAGTAGTCCAGTACAGGAGTTGATCTTGGGTCTCACGTAAGGAATAGGAGAAACGATCCAGGTGGTCTACAAAGCAGACGTTGAGGAAGAGCTGCCGCCGCACTTGTTGACCCGTTCAAGATGTAGAACTGGAACATGGTGGCCGGCCAGCGAGCAGCGATTGGTCGGCGCTGATCCGGCTGCCATTGACACCGAGAACACAAACAGTGAAAGATCAGGCTTCTGCCTAGGGCGGAGTTCGAACAAGAGCTGCCAGAATAAACGGAGAAGCAACGAACCGATGCCTTGCTGTCTTGCTGATGCGCTTGTGCTGAACATGAATACTTAGGTGAAGAAAAACCATGCTTTGGACCTAGCCGACGCGGAGAAAGACGGAGACGACGAACTTGAGGCGATGACGGAGACGGATGATGCAGAACCGCGTTGGAGACGGGGACGTGCGGGCGTCGGTGAGGAAGTACAAGGCGAGATGCTCGACGCGGACGGAGGAGACGGCTTGCCAGGCGGAGGAGGCGTCGTTGGCATGGCGCTACAGCCAGAACGGAGCGATGGAAAACGACCGGCGGAGACCGGCCGGCCTTTCTTGATGGCGCAGATGAAGCCGACAAACAGCGAACTCGGCTGTCAATGACCCCGAGAAACACAAGGGCATCAAAAAGGTGGCTCTTTGGCCTCCAACGGAAATTGATCAGAGAAGCGATTAGTTTAGAGGGCAAGCAGAATACCAGTATGATGCATCTACTGTTCATGGGTCGATAATTGACCAAGGCCTCGCCTTGGACCTAGACAACACGGAAGCAGACGGGGAGGTCGACTAGCGCTGGAGAGGAGGCTTCACGCGGGTATGTGCGTTTCGACGGAGGCGACAGGAGAATCCTGGCGACGGAGGCATGGACTAATACAGCCAGTGCTCGCGCGCGGATGCTGAGGACGGACGTGGTCGAGGTGGAGGTGCAGGACGAACTGACGATTGACGAAGATGCAGGCGTCACGCGGTCGCAGACATGGATGCGGCCGGCGCCAATGCAGCGCTTGGACGGCCTTGACGCGGCGGAGCAGAGACTGGAGGAGGCACGCCGGTTCCAAGAGGTCGACGACCGGGACGAGTTGGAGGTGGAGTGGGAAGGCGTTGAGGGAGTCGAGCGAGGGAAGAAGCAAACGAGCAGAGTGGCGGCGGCAGGGAGGCTATGGTAGGGGTTCATCGTTTGGCCGTCCCATCGTGCTACAGGCGACGTGGAATAGCTTGATGCGCTGCCGTACAACAAAGAAGAAGGAGAGTGCAGCGCTGTTATTTGGTGGGCTGCTTTGGTTGAGGAAGTTTGGCTTGGTGGTATTTTAGTCTGGAAGGAAATGGGGTGAAGAGGCCAGCGAAGTGCGGCGGGCGGGAAGATGGCGAGCGACGAAAGACAAAATTAATGAAGAGAGGCGTGTTGTGTCGGTACTTTGGACGGTAGCTCAGTTTCATTCCAGCCACCGGATGACGATCGGACGGATACGAGGGGGGAGCACCGCGTAAGACCACATAGAGCCCAGGCAATAATTAGAACTTGGGACGAGTTTTGGGGGGTGCTCCTCACTTGCGCCGGCGCGCCTCCGTTCTTTCCTTTCGCTTAAGTAACACGATGCTGGGCTGAGCGTTTAGGCAGGCCCATCAGCGCGCGCCCTACGGCTGGATTGATTGCAAGGACAACGCTACTCCTTGTACGGAAAGTATCGGGAGAGATCGGTATTTAAGCAGCTCGCTACCGTCTTGGCCACGCGAGGTGGGACTAAAAAAAGACCACCCGAACTGTGATGTGTTGTCTAGCTGAGACGGAAGTTGCTCGCGCTCGCTGGCTGCAGCTGCCAGGCGCTGCTCTCGCCCGCTGGCTGCTGACTACTGGGTCGCTGCTCCCAGTCGTGTGTGAACGGAACTACTAGTAGATGCGAAATACTATGTAAGGCTGGTCACGGTGGGGAGTACCTTAGACTAGTAACATATGCCATGTTACTAGTTTATGTTACTACCTTCATAGTGGGTAGTAACTTATATGTGGTGTCATCCATTGTATCATTTATTATGTTGTAGACTCATCTTGCCTTGAGGTGTGTGATATTATGGTAACATAGCTAGTTACCACATCACTCTTTTTCTTCATTTATTAGCATGCCATGTCACCAAAATGCCTTGAGATGTGTGATGTTACTATCTATGTTACTCCCACTATGAGCAGTCTAATAGAGTATAATACTACAACACTTCAATGATTGGTCCGATTTTTTCTCCACATAGCCAGCTCACGCAGCTTGTTTCACGCCCAATTGATAAAAACATGCATATTTTTATGTTTGTTGGTTTGGATGCTCGATGATAAGAACTTGCATCTACGCACATATAGAGCATATAATATCCTAAAGTTCATTTTTTCTGGACCAAGCATATAATCATATAAAATAAACAAGAGCATCAAAAATACAGATTAGAGAAACATCAAAACCAAGATAAAATATTTTACAATAATAAATTAATCTAGAAACAATGGCCTAGACATAGGGGAACAATGATCTAGACGCAGGGGAACATCAACCCATACAGAAGGGAACAAAATTTTGGATGGAGAAGAATAATTTGAACAAAAGGGAACAATAGCCTATACTCTGGGAACAATAACCTAGGTGGAGGGGAACAACCATGAAGACAGTGGGGAACAAGAGGATAGACAGATGGAAACAAGATCCTAAACAGAGAGGAACAACAACCTGAACGGAGAGGAACACTAACCTAGACGGAGGGGAACAACATCCAAGACGATACGGAACAACAACCTAGACAATAGGGAACAACCTATATAGAAGGGAACAATAACCTAGATGGAGGGGAACAATGACCTAGACGGGAGGGGAACAAAGGCCTTGGCGGAGGGGAACAACGACCTACACGAAGGGGAACAACGGCCCAGGCGGAGGGGAACAACGACCTACATGGAGGGGGACAATGATCCAGACTCAAGGGAACAGTGACCTACACGGATAGGAATAACGGCCTAGGCAGAGGGGAACAACAACCTACATGGAGGGGAACAACGGCCCAGACTAAGGGAAACAACGACCTACACGGAGAGGAACAACGGCCTAGACAGAGGGGAACAACAACCTACATGGAGGGGAACAACGGCCTAGACAGAGGGGAACAACGACCTACATGGAGGTGAATAGTGACCCAGACTAAGGGAAACAACGACCTACACAGAGAGGAACAACGGCCTAGACAGAGGGGAACAACGACCTACATTGAGGGGAACAACGGCCTAAACTGAGAGGAACAACGACCTACACAGAGAGGAACAACTACCTACACAGAGAGGAACAATGGCCTAGACTGAGGAGAACAACTACCTACACGGAGAGGGAAAAAAAGAAATGAAATAATAAAAATAAAAACATGAAAACATGAAAAGGAAAAAATAATAAAAAATGTAGGAAATAATAAAATAAAATAACAAGAAGCCGTACGTGTAGAAAAGAATGTATAATAAGAAAGAAGAAAAATAGATATTTAATATAATTAAGAAGAAAAGAAAGAATGGTAAAGAAGAATGGACATAGATAAGAACGCCCGGTGAGCATTGTTGATCGGTAATAGCACACTAGCCCAACGGCAGCGACCACAAGGTCATTGTTTTGACTAGATTTAGATGTGCGCCTTGGCGCACGACCCCGCGGAGCTCATGACAATGTTTATTTCCTGTATCGATGGTAAAAATAACTGCCAACATGATAATATATTTCTTAGATTTTACTCGGTACAATTAACATAAAAGTTGCATAAATCCTGAATCTCATACTCTTAGTTATTGGAAGGAGCATGGTTTTTTAGTCATTGTATAGACGCTGAATAGTCACCGAGTCGTTCTCCAAAAATCAAGGCGACTTGCGATTATACAATGACTTTGGTCGACTATACACTGAGTCGCAGCCTCTACAACTCACTTTTGAGTGGCTGACTCAAAAACCATGGGAATGCGTAGATTTCACTCTTATGAGCTAAGCTGGAACATTTTGATCTCCAATATCTGACACTCAATTATTTGTGTCGCGGTTGGTCTTGCTAATTCTGGAGTTGTTGGTTGCTCGACAAAAGAAGAAAAACAGAGAAGTCAGAAACGGCAGGGATTGACGGTAAATAATTGAAAGTGATGGAGCGCTGACACACTTCAGAGTTGCATAAATAATTCCTGAACACTATAAACCAAGAGCACATGCCACCTTTTTA
Source organism: Lolium rigidum (assembly GCF_022539505.1). Taxonomy (NCBI): domain Eukaryota; kingdom Viridiplantae; phylum Streptophyta; class Magnoliopsida; order Poales; family Poaceae; genus Lolium; species Lolium rigidum. The sequence goes on from NC_061511.1 coordinate 269,115,918, forward strand.
CTTATTCAAAATTGCATTTAACATATTGTATTCATAGATACGTGAACTTTCATAACCATAATAGGAACACAGGGAAGTTCTTCATATGCCTCCAATTGCATCCTAGTCCTGGTAGTCTATCATCTTGTTAACCTTCAGTTGTTTTGAGCTAATCAAATTACCATAGAACTATGCAAGCTACTCTCACTTGATTCAATAGATTCAACCTGGCAAAACATGATTTGCTTGAACTAAATATCAATTGGGTTTACTAAGAAAATAGACCAAAACAAAACATCATGGTTTAAAATAAAATATGTACCAACACCTAATATCCAAATGTATAGAGCAAAAAGCACAACAGAGATGTGTTGTTAGACATCTAGACTCGTTTTGTCTTTTCACTGTATTATAACATAATTGAGCACATGGAGAAGAACCAGCGGCTTAGATAAACCATGCACGTTGGTTCTCACCAATTGAATGATACAAATCGAAGACATTAACAACACAGAGTAAATGAGATTAAATATAGCACTGAAAAAAAGAGAAAAGGAATATTAGTAAAAGGAATCAGCTGGTCAAGGTAGTTTACCATTCAACCTCATACAAGTGTGTATACCATTAGGAAGCATACCAATCAAAATATGATTTTGAAATAAAACAAAAACTCAAACTAAAGGGAATAATCATGTTTGCCAGCAACTCAGTCAAAGAGACAAGGTAAAAGTAAAGAACACGATCCGGGGCAAACCTCGGTATGTGTCGTGGACTACATAAACAATGGAGAATAGGTCCATTAGCCAGACATTCTGCTAATTGGTCACTTGCTGAGTTGCCACCAACAACCTAAATATTGATATCATCTGTTCCAAGAATTAGTTCCTCAATTAGTACAATAGCAGTTGTTAGATAATTAGTTATGACCGGTGTATAGCGGTAGGAAAATCTTTCAGAACCTTATGAATAAATTTGAAAGAAACAAAAAAAAACGGAAACTTGTATGTATGGGTACATCCACATCACAAATTTAAAATCATACCACAACCATTGATTGTCCATGAACTCCAATCATGCCAGTGATTTAAGCCTAGGAAAGCCTGAATCCAACTCGTTCCATACAACTATCCGATACCATCAGGGGCTATTCATCTTGCTATCCTCACAAAAAAATACTTACCCGGGATCACTGCAATACCGCATCCTCACATGTATATTTGGCCAACACAGGATTCTACTGGGAAACAACACAACATCATCAGTACCACTTTCCCTTCAGGAGGCCTAAAGTATTTACACATAGTAAAAGAGCTCTCATCTTATTTAATTTCCATAGAAGTTAACATACGCTTCACCAAACAGAGAACAGGGACACATGATAGGATTTGAAAAAAAAGGTGCATCCCGTAATGCATCTTCAGTGATTATCTACATCCAGGGCAAATTAGAACCATTTATCAACTCATTTATCAATTCATTTTCTACATGGGAAGCAAATTAGAATTGGTTATCAATTCATTTTCTAGATATCATGCTCTGTTGATTAGCAAGCCTATTTTAAACAGTATGTGAGAGTGCAGGTCCTAGCGCACTACAACCTTTCATTCGTCACTGTTAAGCCAGATTCAGTCAGATGAATAGCATAAACAAATAAATCCAGAAACAATATACTTCTCTAAGAGGTTGCAAGGTAGACAACAAATAATGGCACTCTGATTTGCTAGGGCTGCTTTGCTTAATACAATCAACTGAAATTCATGCATACCAGCATGCTTTTCCAACTTGAGTCAGTCCTCCTAATTAAGTCTACTTCACTAATGCATGTAACCATTCGCCCAGAAAACAAAGCAGAAATTAAAGCTTTATAGGTATTGTAAAAACCAAAATTTTAATTTTGTTGTTGAAAGGAACAGACCTCCCATACTGAATCTTGTACCTCATTCCAACACAAAATGGATGGTTGAAGCCCTTTAGGAACTTCCAATACGGAACAATGAATTCAGACTCAGCAGTTCTATAGAGAGTCCAGCCATCCAGATTCAAACAGGTAAGAAACTATTCTATGCACACCGAACCAAAAAAAGAGAAGAAATCAGTTTCCTATGGTTCTAATGAACAGTTTTCACTCATCCTATTGTGGTTACATATTAATTTGTATTTATAACATGTGTTTCTTTTATGCTCAAATTCAAAACCTACAAATCTAGCTAGCAAACTGCAACTTTGGTGGTAATTTGTGAAGGCTGGTACTTAAAAATGGTCCAGCCATAAACATAAGGTGGAATCCTAGAAATATAAAAAATCACATCATAAGTCCCCCAAGAACAGTTATTAGAAAAGACTGCGCTCCAAAACTTTATCTTGTAACATGTAAATACAAAACCAACCCTCACGAATAGAAAAATCTCGGAACAATATTCAGATATGATAGCCTGGACTATACTCTTCATTATAGTGCTATGTTAATCACCATCCTACTTTCCACCTAGTAGATACCAAACACGCATAGCCAAGAAACCGAATAAGAAAGGGACACTTAAGTGTAACTAGCATAATACCCGTGCTTTGCTACGGGGTCAGCTGTGTTGAACTCATCTGATTAGATCTTATTATTATTGAGCACAAAAGGTTAACGAAAATACGGTGGTTCTTACACATCCAAACTAAAAGCGTGTTTGTTCCTTGCTATTCCATGGTTAAATTATCATTTTTTTTATGTGGAGAAAACATTCTCTAAATTCTTTAAAACGAAATCAGAGAAGAGTTCGTTTCAGCATGTACTCCCGCCCAGTGGTTTGATTTGCAGGACATGCAAGCAACCATATTCCTTAATCTTGGATGTATTAAATTTCGTCAAATGAATAATTTAACCAAGCAAAGGCGGAAACACATCCAGTGTAGGCTGTACTTAGAATCTAGAAAACAACGACTATTAGATCACGCGACGTTTCTGAAAAAAAGAGAGAATCAATCAATAGCCAATTTCATCCGATCAATCTACAGGAGACAGACAAAACGAACCAATTAAGTAGAAAATCCAAGCGATCCTCCATCTTCCTCAGCCCAAGAGAGAGTACACTACCACACGCTCTCTCTCTGACACAAGATCAATCACTATGTATGAAGCAGTAAACTTAGTCGGTGCCCAAGACAATGTGTTTATGAATCAGTTAGGAAGTATTAGCCATGTGGTTCTCGCTGTACGAATGATCGTCCCAGTTGTTGACTATGATACCACTTACCACAAAAGCCATCCAGCGCTCTGCTGCTCCTTGCTGCCGTTCATATGCCTCTCTCAATCTATGCACCCTTGTCCACAAAAAAATTGACGAGAGCCGCACCCAGCCCCCCAACCCTAGCCTCCCGCACCCAGCCTCTCAACCCTCCCGCCGCCGCCGCCGGCAGCGCCATCGGGGCAAAGATCTCGGGGTGTGGCGGCGGCGGGGGCCTTCCCTCGTGACGCGTCGGGAACGGCGGCCAAGGAGTCTCTCCCGCGACGGCGGCCCTTCCGCCTCCCAGGGCGGCGGCGGTCGGACAAGGATGGAGGGGCGGCGGCGGTCCTCCCGGGGACGATCCAGCTGCGGGCTGCGGCCTCCCCGCCTCCCATCGGCGGCATGCCGGCGGTGGTGGCTGGTGGAGGCGGACATCGCCTTTTCCTCCGCCTCTCGCCGGTGAGGGGCGATGATCTTGGGCTTCTCCCGCGGTACGAGGACGCCCGGGGCAGCAGCCTTGGGTTCGATGGTGGAGGTGACCCTCTTCTTCGCCGGAGAGGATCGGCCTGCGGTTGGTGGTGGTGGATCTTTTGATCTATCACCGCGTTCCGGCGGCGAGATGGAGGAGCTTGGAATCCGGCGATGGTGTCGCCGGTGGAGGGTTGGAGTGGCCAGCCCGGGATGGTCGCCGACGTGGGGGTCCGACCTGAATAAAGGCGGCGGTCCTAGGGCCTCTCTTGCGTGAAGAGGAGGACCTATCGGAGGCCTGGACTCGTGATCTGGCCGGAGTGTTGAGTTCCGGAAGGCTCCACCGGCGAATGTAACAGTACGTTTGCCTGGAGTTTGCTGCATCGGAGGTATTCGATCGTGCACACCCATGTTTTTATTCCGATCGATTGGTTCTGGAGGGAGCGACGCGAAGCTCTTTTTCTGTGTTGACATCAAGTGACTATGGATCCATGATAAAAGTCGGAAGAAGAGAATTTCATGAAGGCCGGAGGGGTTCAAGTCTCTGCGCTGTTGAGGGACTTGCTTGGTGTTCCGGGCTTCACATCAGCGGTATGAAAGTGGGGGCGACAACACAGGTGAAGTGCAGAGTCCTACCTTTCAGGGTGAAAACTCAAGGTCTGGCCTTAATTGGTTGTGCCTGACAATGACCTTGGTGGAGGCATTATTTTGAAAGCGGGGACTATCTTCAGGTGAAAACGTAAGATCTTTGATCGGACGATGATGATGTTTGAGCACTGTTCCCTTCTTGGAGGCGTCGTTTTTGGAGAGTCTGTAATTCAGGTGTTGTCTTGGCGGTGGATGTATTGCTGTTGTTAGGCCCGAGATACTGTAGCGGGACTTTTATTTCTTAGTTTTCTTTTCTTGTTTTTTTGGCTGTGTGCATCCGTAGTGCCATTAGGGTGGTGCGTTGTTGCAGAGGCTGGGTGTAATTGGTATCTTCTTGATATTAATATATTCCCTTTATCGAAAAAATTGCACCCTTGTCCTACTCTGAGGTCAGAGAGGTGAGACCCCGTTCGGCAACACAAACGTTGCAGCGCTCCGCGAGGCTACCGGACGGCGGCAGCTGGCATACTCTCTGGCGCTGCGCTCGTTGCTCTGCTTGGTCTCCTCATGCAGATACCTTGCGCGGGCGTGCTTGCGGGCCATACGGACATGGATGGCCTGGATCTTGGCATCCATGCGAACATTGTTAAAACTCGTGAACTTTTTTAAAACTCGCAGATAATATTATGAACTCCGTGAACATTTTTACAAACCTCACAAATATGTTTTTAACTGTTTGAACATTTTTTTAACCTCACGGATTTTTTAGGAAAACCTGTGAACATTTTAAATCTATGGATGATTTCCAATTTAAGAATGTTTTTCCAAATTCAGGAATATTCTTTAAAAATCTGTAGAAAGTCAAGCTCACGAACATTTTAAATTCACGAACATTTCTTTGGTCGCGGACATTTTTAAAGTTGCGATCATTTGTTATTTTTTTGAGAAGGTACAAGAAATGATAATTCAATCTTTGTTCATTTTCGTATTGGTTAATATGCTTATTTTTTCGAAAAACAATATTTGCTAGAGTGGCGCCAACGAAATAAGAAACAACGCTCGAATAGCATATCTGCTGAGGAGAAAGAGGAATGACCATCGCACAAACTTCTAGCTGGAAGGAGCAATAACATTACGTGAGCCAGTAACTGAACTCGTGAAGCAACAAAAAGAAACACCGAACGAGTAAACGGGCCGAGCCCAATAAACCGGAAGGATGCGCGCAGTCTCGCTGACCGACGACGCACACGTACGAACAGCGGGTTTCAATTTAATAGGTAAGATGAGTTACCTGGTACTACTCTCGTCGGAGTCGGTTTCAAGCTGGAGTGTGTGGCTTGATGAAGGGAGGTGAGCACAAGTGATGAATGTCTAGCCTATGCCATTATAAATTATAAATTTATGAACAATGCAGACCCCAAGTCTTGCCTTAAAAAAACTACACCAACATGAGAAAGAGAAACCATGAGATCATATAGCTGCAAATACTCATGAAATTTGATTGATGCATATAGGAATGAAAGCGAGGCAATTTTCTTAGCTCGGCATGGACTAAGTACTCGCCATCTAAAATTTTAGCTTAACTGCTTAAGCAAATAAATAATTTGTGCATACAAAAAAATGATATCAGGTCACATAGTCAAAAGGGGAAAGTCACATGTGATTTTAAATAAAAATAATTAAAGTTTTAACAATTCAAAATCATATGACAAGATCTTGTACCATTACGAATAAAGGAATTGGTCATCACATCAAGGAGTAGCATTCTTCTTTCCACGTGATTTTGTATAGAGGCATAGATCTGAGATAGAAAGCTACACTATCAGCTGTAATAATATTCTAATTAATAGACATGCTATTTTTCTCAACATTTTAGTATGTGCTAAACTATTTAAAGGACAACAAACATTTGTAAAATACAGCATTATTACACCTACAAATGATTGTACAAGTCCTAAAAACGAAAACAAGAATGCACATGAACTGCAAGGAAAATCATGTAGCTGCAAACAAGAAGAATGCTTTTATCGTTGTTGTTGGTGAGGCTGCCTACATCAGACTTGCTTGGTTCCAGCGGCAGCGCTTATAGGTTGGAGGAAAAATTGAATGCAAGAGGAGGTGGACCATCAAGAATATACACATGCAACCATGCCATGATTAGCGCACTTGCAGATCAGAGAACAACCATAGGAAAGCTGAAAGGAATTCAGTGATTGCAACTCACATTTGGCTAGCCAAATGATCAATCTCAGGATCCAAGGAATCGTCGTCCACATCACCATCGATGATTCTTGAAACCTGGGGATCAGAATCAATTATCGAACCAATGAAATTTCTCCACCAACCATGTAGAATCACATGCAGAGACAGTATATTTGGCCAGCCAGAATCTAACCTCATCAGCCCCACTGTCGGCGTCCTCGTTCTTTGTGTCTTCCGTCGAATTCTTCGCCTTTCCACCTCTGGGCCTACCATCCAGGACTCAAGCAGCCTAACCAAGAAATAGAAACTGCAAATAGCTGAAAGAAAATCGAGCCAGACTTCCTTTTCTCTGTGTGTTTACCACTCTACCTTGTGATACAATCATACAAATAGCTGATGCATAAAGAGACATGATCTCTGAACACTGAAATATTCAACTTCGAAATCCAATGGGCTACAGAAGGAACATATTGCAACGATTTTAATTAGCATATGAAATATGCTACTGAAAAAGCCTTAAAAAGGTTCAGATTAAGCAGATGTTTTTTTGCAGCAACGGTACTTAACGATGTGTATCCTTACAGATACATGCCATCTTGTGTTCTCATGATCTCACCAGAAACCAGTCTGAAGAAACAAGAACATCCGGGTGCCTTCCTGACCAGCTGAGGGTACATCACCACGTCCTCCACCATCTCCATATTAATATCCAGTACATACCTCTGAGCATGGACAATGAACAGACATGAGCAGCACCGCCGGTAGTACAGTCTACAGAATGCAAAAATCAGCAGGTTAGGGATGAGGAACTTACTTGGCGTGGAGGCGGTGGATGGGCGACCTGAGCACGTCCATGAAGACCAGTGAGATCTCTCCCGCGCTGGGGACGTCGGCAAGTAAGCGTACGAGCATCATAAGCTGCTGAGGCGGCATACTTATGGGATCTACCTAGCCGTGCAACACTACCGATTCATAGTTGAGGCATTTCATCAAGCTGCTGGCAGGTATTGTTGCAACATACATGCAATGCAACGCATGTATCTTAGTTCGGAAACAAAGTTGCGGAAGAGAATACAATGCACCCAGAAAAATAAATAGAAACACAAGTCCATGTCACCCTCCAAACGGCATTCATTCCATGTATAAATGTGGAAGGATATTTCAATGGCATGTGGCAAATTGCGATTCCCCTAGAGATCACAGTGTTCGTTTGGATGAGAGCTAGAGAGCTGCTAACATCGAGGACGATCGCGGTACATGTTACCGTTATTCTAAAAACGAAGATGGACAATACGGGACATGAGAATTAGTTTTACTTTCGGACCTGACATGTCAATTACTCAACAAACAGGAATAGAAACGAGTTGAACCTTGCTCCCAAAAGAATATGAGCTACCGAGTGTCGAGTCCTAGTCTCATTGGAACATACAAAATCTTCTCGGAATGGCGTTTCACGAAGAATCCCATACATACCTCCGACGTGGAGAAGCTCGGTAACTTCGGCGAGAACTCCTTAATGTCCCTTCTTTCGGTGATTGACTCGTCGAAAGTTACTCGTCATCCGCTTTAGAACCGTTGCCCGGCTGAACAACCGCTCCATGAAAGCAAGTTCATCTTCGGTTCTTCTCGGGTTGCGATTTACGCTTCTTGGAAGCAATCCACCATGAGCTCCTCAGATTTCCAGTTTGGTGGCTGACCACAAGGGCAATCTGATGGGCAGGCCTCCTGAAACAGGGGATATCAACCTAGTAAGATTAACTGATATGGTTTAATGACATAAAATTTGCCGTCCAGAAGTCGAAAAAATAACAAATGGAAATATGTTTATGTATTTTTAGATAAAAGGCATCACAATGCCCGACTTTAAATTAATAAAGCCCTTAGGTTCAATAGGTTATACAATGCTGCGGCATACAGCTTAGCCAAAGTAAAACAACTAGCCGAGGTAAAAGGTAGGTAAACATGACACGCATAGCTAGTCCCAGTCGGAGCACGAGACATATCCGGGGCAGGAGGAACCGCGCTACTGCTACTTCAAGGACTTGTGTGCTCTGGTCTCACGGCGACGTATAGCTCCCTCAGCTTGTTCTCCAGCCACCTTAGACCCTCCCGATCGCTTGACTTTGCCTTGCCGCTCCAAAGCTGAATAAAAATAGCAGTTTTGAAAATCACATTAGCGGGATGATTAATAACTTTTTTCTCGCTAGTTAGCTTATTACGAATGTTCCAAAGGGCCCAGGCTTGGGCGAGAAAAAGAAACCAAAGGAGTCTACGGGCCCTTCCCGCAAGACTAGATAAGATGGCATGGAATTGAGGAAAGTTCCCCGGGTTCCGATTACAGTCCAGGATCTGCCGGATGGCGCTCCAAGCAAACCTAGCAAGGGAGCAGGAGAAGAAGATATGCCCGGCATCTTCCACCTGTCCGCAGAGCGCGCAGTTGCCCGAGGCAGGACCATGCCGTGTTGCAATTTGTTGACTAGAAGGCAATCTGTCAAGAATTAGCTGCCAAGCAAAAATTTTGATCTTCAAAGGCACTTTGGCCTCCCAAACATCTTTATGATAAGAGACGGACGCCCCTTGAGACAACTTGGCGTACATAGATTGCACCGTGAACTTGCCCGAGGAATCCAAGTGCCAAGTAACCTTGTCCTTGCTGTTAGAAAGGACAGTGGACTCAGTGAGCATCCCTAGCTCATTCCACTGACGCCTTCCCTCAGGGTTAAGAGATCGACGGAAAACAATGTTAAGTTCTCCAGATTCCAGAGCGGCGGCCACCGAGATATTAGGATCAGCACATATGTTGAAGAGATCGGGGAAGATTTCCTTGATGGGCCTGTCTTGACACCACCAGTCAGTCCAGAAGAAGGTACGTCGTCCGTCTCCAATCAAATGTTTCGCCCCCAGTTTGAAGAAGTGCTTTATGTTGTGCAAGCTTTTCCAAAATTGCGAGCCACCCTGACCGGATCCCTCAAACAGGTTATCGGCGTCGCGGTATTTGGCTCTGATGATAGTCGCCCAGATAGAAGCATCGTCCTGGTACAGCTTCCAAATCCATTTGGACAACAGGGCAATGTTCATCTTTTTGGAGTTGAGCAGGCCTAACCCTCCCGAGGATTTTGGTCGGCAAACCGAAGGCCAATTGACCATATGGTACTTACGCTTATTGCCCGCTCCTTCCCAGAAGAATTTTGAGCGGTGAGAGTCAAATCTAGCATGGATCCCATCATGCAGAAGAAAAAGACCCATGGCGAATATGGGTATGCTATCTAGGCAGGCATTAGAGAGGATCAGTCTTCCCCCAGATGTGAGAAGTTTGCTCAGCCAGGGTTCAATTCTGCCGGCCAGCTTGCGGACCAGGAACATCCATTGTTCAAGGCGGAGCTTCCTGTCCGAGATGGGAAGACCAAGGTACATGAACGGGAAAGATCCACGTTTGCAGTTCAGCTTGTTCGCCACTCTCTGCTGTTCCTCCATGGGTTGGCCCATCACGATAACTTCACTCTTGTGGTAATTAATCTTCGAAGCCAGACATATCTTCGAAGCACATGAGCAGGAATTTGAGGTTGGCTATGTTCTCTTCTGAATTCTGGATGAGAATGAGCGTATCGTCTGCGTACTGCAGATGTGAGATCCCTCCCGTGATCAAATGTGGGACCACTCCCTGTATGTGGCCAGCAGCCCCAGCTGCAGAGAGAATGCCGGACAGAGCTTCCCCAATGAAGTTAAACAGGAGAGGGGAAAGCGGGTCCCCTTGACGCACCCCTCTTTTATTCCTGAAGTATGGCCCGATCACGCTGTTGATGGCAATGGCGGTCTGTCCGCCGGAGACTAGCTGCAGGACTCTGTGGATGTATGCTTCTTCAAAACCCTTGCACCGAAGCACCTCAGCCAGGAACTCCCAGTTAACCCGGTCGTAGGCCTTCTCAAAGTCGAGTTTTAGGAGAATCCCACCCAAACTCTTAGAGCGGAGCTCATGTACGATTTCAATGAGCGCAAGGGGTCCTTCGAGTAAATTCCTCCCCTTGATGAACGCAGTCTGGTTCAGACTAATGGTTTTATGCGCAATAGGATCCAGGCGGTACGCGAACGCCTTAGAGACGATTTTAAAGATCACATTGATGAGAGCTATTGGGCGGAACTGAGAAACCAGATCCGCGCCAGGGACCTTGGGGATAAGAGTGAGAATGGCAAAGTTTAGGCGAGAGATGTCTATGCGTCCCAGCATAAAATCATTGAGAATGTGAAGCACCCCGAGCTTAACATTAGGCCAAAACCGTTTGAAGAACAAAACAGGAAAGCCATCCGGTCCGGGAGCCGTGTCCGATTTCATCTCCCGAACAATGGAATCCAACTCCGTTTCCGTAAAAGTTATCATGAGCTGATTATTGTCTTCCAAAGAGACACCGTGAAGTCGTCGGCCAAGTCCCGGGAGATAAGCTACGAGTGCGGTTCCCCTCCGAACCGAGCAAGTCACGGTAGAAGTCGTAGATCGCCGTTTGGATTTTACTGGGATCGTTCGTGATTTCATTCCCTAAGTTAATGGAGGAGATCGTGCACTTTCTTCTTCTTCCGTTGGCCACCGTGTGAAAATATGCCGTGTTTGCATCCCCCTGAAGCGCCCACTTGACCCTTCCTCTTTGGCGCCAGTATTCTTCCTCCGCACCCACGATTTGGAGGAGTTGATCTTCCAGGTAGTATCTTTGTGCCCATTCCTCTTCGTCCAAGCCACTGGAATCTGCCTGCACATCAAGCTGTATGATTTGGGTCATCAGGGCATCTTTGTCACGTTTGCTTGCCACCCCAATGTTGCGGGCCCATCCACGCAGATGCTGGCGAAGGCAACCGGACATGAACTGCCACCACTCAATGATGTCCCGGCCTCCCACTTTGGCCGAGAGATTGCCCCATGTGTTTTGGAGCATGGGGAGAAAGTCCTGGCGCTCGAACCAGCCTGATTCGAAGAAGAAACGGTTGCTTCTCTCTGGCAGCCCATCGCCGGAGTCAAAAATAAGCGGGGTATGATCGGAGCCCAAGCTCGTCTCCGCGCGGAGAGAACAGAGAGGAAAAAACCTTCCATAGATGGAGAGATGAAGACACGATCGAGCACCGAACGCACAGGGTTGATTTGGCGGTTGGTCCAGGTGAACCGGGCCCCGGAGCGCGGGATTTCACGCAACGCCCACGCTACAATGTGTTCATTGAACAAATCCATGAGTCTCCGAGTTGAGGTGATCATTGTTCTTGTCACGGAGCCGCCCGATGAGGTTGAAGTCTCCGCCCATAAGCAGAGGAGTGTTGGTTCTAGCCACCTTGGCCGAAACTTCCTCAAGGAAGGCCCTGGATCGCCCGTGATCCGCAGGGTCGTAAATCCCAACCACAGTCATGATGCGCCTGGACGTCATGTGGAGAATGGAGGTACTAAGGTAGAACTGTCCCATATCTACCACACCCACCTCAAAGCCGCTGTCGCGGACGCCCATAAGCATCCCCCCGGAGTGCCCGTTGGCCGGCAGCCAGCACCAGAAAAACTTGTCCCCGATCTCCAGGCTACGCAGTTCTAGATCAGTGAAGTCCTGTTTGATGGTTTCCTGTAGGATGACTATGTCAATCTTGTGATCTCGAAGGTAGTCCTTCAAGAGAGTCCGTCGCCCCCTACGACCGAACCCTCGGATGTTCCAAAATAGGCATCTCATTTGGATAACCTTCCTTGAGCCCGTGCTTGGCGGGTTAGCGGTCTTGGGCCTCTCGGATATTGCTTCTTGGACATCTTCCTCTTTTTAGCGGGTTTGCCCTTGCTTCCCCGCTCGAGGTTGTCCTCCCCTCTTGTACCACGAGCCCTTCCCGTGTTACCCGGGGTTCATTCTCTTCATTTGTCGCAGCTCGTGCCTTGGCCGTCTCCACCTCAGCTTTGTGTCTAGCTGCCGCCAGGTCAGCTTGTGCAAGCTCCCTAGCTTGTATCAAGGAGATGATCGTCTCGGGAGGGCCCAGAGAGGAGGAAGGGAAAATGACACAGCTATCTTTCGCCACAGCGAGTAATTTATCAACAGGAACAGATTGAAAGGCAGTATATTTAGATGAATCGAAAGTACCTGGGGTGGCGGAGGAGGGAGCGTCTTTGTCGGTGGCGAGGCGGATAGCTCTGGCCAGCACAGGTTCATCTGCCACGCTCGCGCTACGGGCGCTCTTCCTCATTGATTCAGCCGGGGTTGCCCTGGAGCGAGGCGCACGAGCCACCGCCGCTCCCAGCTCCGGGATGGGGCTTTCTGCCAGCAGCACATGAGGAGTCTGAGAGGAATCCTTGATTGCAGGAGCGTGATGGAGAGAGGGCTTCTCCAGGTCCTTCCCCACCTGCTCGTCCTCGATCGCAAAGAGTTTTGACCCCGCCGCCTCGAGCATGAGCTTCCTTGAGGGACGGTCGTGGTTGCTTTTGCTGCGCCTCTCGCTGGCGCGGAGAGCGGAAGCCGCGGATTCCCCTGAAGCCGGTCTGTGCCATCCGATCTCCTTCTTATCTTCAGCGCCTAACTGCAAAGCCTTCCCCGGTGTCAGGTAAGACTGTCCTTCGTCAGTTTCTTCGTTGAGGGTGGACAGGGAGGTAGAAAGCTGCAGTTGTTCCAGATCCGAGCACCTTGGAGACGAGACAGGGGGAGATGCGAGCACCTGCTTGATCATGTTAGCCACCGTGGGAAAGATGTCTCCCTGCGCCGTGAGGTTTGATCCATACTGACTGAATGCAGAAGCGGGTAGCGTGATCTTGTGCGACTGATCCTTCGCGGCACGACAAGCGGAAGGCGAGCATGGGGAAGTGTAACCCTCCGTGGCCGCTTGCGGCACAGATTTTCTCGCAAATCCAGCGTTTCCTCCCGTCGGGGCAGAGGCCGGGGTGTTCTTGGTCTTGTCATTGTGCTTCTTGCGTCTTTGGTCCCACCTATCTTCATCCGTTTCTTCTTGGTCTTCGTCCTTGTCATCTTCTCCGTTCTTAGCCGGTGGGGAAGGAGGGTCGTTGTATGGTTCGTCTGTGGAGCTCTTGGATATGGGAACAATGCGAATCCTGAAACCTTGCATGTTGACAAACAAGGTAATGTGCTCTTGAAGCTGAACCGGGGTTTGACAGCCGAACGACATCTTGATGGGGCCATTGGAATGCTCGAGGGAGGCCACGTCCACCGCTAGAGGCCTGCCCACCTCGCGGGTGCTAAGGAGGAGACGGTCAGCGTGTCGCAAAGGAGGTGGGACTCCGAGGAGGTGGACCCACACCTCTTCCAGTTTCTCCACCACCAACGGATCATCCGTGGGGATCGTGACGATGGCCTTGATCTTGCACATAGGTAAGGTGATGCCGCCGCCTCGAATTGCCATGCGCAAGCTCTCTTTAGAGGGGAAGATTACCGAGAAATCTGTAGCAGTGAGCTTGCACACCTGCCACGCCCAGTTATCATCCACCAGGTCTTTGAGTTCTTCTTCGAGTTGTTCTTCGTTTAGTCCCTCCTTCTCTAGAATGATAAGAGCAGAATTGGTAGCCGGCTGGTACATCTCCTCCTCGGGGACTTCGCATCAGACGAAACCTTTACGTTGCCCTCCGAATCCCGCCTAGTATGGATCCAGGCTCTTGGAGAAAATGGCGCACATGGCCGTAGGGTGACCATGCTTCTTGCACTTCACACAAAACGCTTCTGCCTTGCACTCTGCCTGAATATGGCCTTGATTCCCGCAATTATAGCAGGTGATGTTGGTTACGTCCTGGTTGGGAGTGCTGCTGGACCCCCCAGCGGCCAACCCAGGAGCAGCCGGAGCAGGAACCGCCCCTTGCGGGATCCTAGGCGCCCTCTGATGTCGCTTCTGTCCTCCCCGGGTCTGGTCGCGCCCGCGCGGTCCAGCAGGGGGCGGTGGAGGAGGGGGAGCAGCGTACTACGAGTGCTCCGAGCGGCGTTGATGGTTGTAGTTGGAGCGCTCCCTATCTCTGGCTTGGTCGCGTTGCGCCTGTTGACGCCTGTGTTCTTCTTCTTCTCGTTCCAGGCGCTGTCGAAGCTCACGATCCCTGGATCGCTCGCGGTTGTCGTCGATGGCGTCGAAGGAGCGCTTGCCCCTGTAGCTTCTCTCCCGATCCATGGGAACCAGAACCCAGGAGTGCTCGCCGGAGGTAGGTGAGGTGGAGGAACGGAGGGATTTGGCGGACCGGCGGTTTCTGCGAACGTCGCGGCTGGGAGCTGGGAAGCCAAGATCTGGATCTAGGGTTCCCACTCGGAGCCACAACCACTTATATGTGGGCGGCGGAGGGGTAAAACCGTCCCAGGTCCAACCCTTGCCCTCGGGCTCAATCTCGTCCGTTGATCCCAATCCAAGGGACACGTGGGAGTCATCCAAGATAGGAGTGGAGGAAGTGGGATGTGCCACGAGCGGCAGAACCAGCGGCCCAGCACCCATCAGGCCCACCAGGCCCAACTGGCCTAGATTGAGCTGGGCCTCCAGGGAGGGCTCACCCGCAACCTCGGGCAGCGGAAACCCTAATCCGCCACCGCCGGAGCGCGCCGCCGTCGTCCTCGCGTCGCAACCAGCCGACAAGGGGACAGACAGAGATCCTATGCGGATCTCTTGGGGAGGGGCCCGGTCGAGGGGAGGACTCCCCCGCTCACCACGAGACGGGAGAGGGGAAAATCCATGCTGCCCGGAGCAGTGGATGGCGGCGGAGGGCGTCCGCCCGTCGGGGCCGTCGCGGAGGCCAAGGGGCCGGAGCTCTCGGATGGCAGGCTCGCAGGCGACGAGGGCTCCCTCAGCCCAGGTCCCATGAAGAAACATCCGAGAGAAATCTGAGAAGGTTGGGAGGTGGGATCTGCGTATTCGTCTTCGTCGGAGGGATCCTCGTCGGAGGCTGTGAGGAGGGCGGCGTACCTGTTGCCGGCGAGCTTGGAACGCTTGGCGCGGTGTGGGGTGTCCGACCGCCGTCCCCGGCGGCGGCCGTCCGCCCACCGGAGGCGCGGGGATGGGGGGGCCCCCGTGTCGCCCCCCAGATCGCCCGAGCGTCGCCCAAGGCGCTGCGTGAGACACATCTTAGCTAGCTCAATATGTTTATGTATTGCACAAACTGTGATTGTGTTGTGCAAATTAGAAGATATTACTATAAAATTACACAGGACTGGGGTATCGTGCTACAGATATAAGATGACCCATTTGTTTAAAATATGTTCCAGGGCTTCTTTTTTGATGGAATCTTCACAAACTGCATGCATAAGCTTAGTAAAGATTTTTCTTAGAATCGCCTCCGTCGCTGTGCTGCCATCCATCGAGGCCGCGTCATCAGGGAAGAGCAGCAGGGGCGAGGTCCTTCAGATCGTGGACGCGTTCCATCCGGCGCTCACGGCGGCGTCCGTGGCTATGGGGGGCCGGGAAGACACTAGCATGGCAGGGGCGCTGGAACTCCCACGCAGCAAGCGCCTTTGCTGATGTGCTCGCCACCATCACCACCAGCTCGTCCGGCCGGCCGGCCGTACAGCCCGCTGCTGCTCCTCTCGCGTCCTGCAAAGAAGAAAAGGCAGAGAGTAGCAGCAGCTCGATCAGCGGCCCGTCCCCCACCTGCTAAGCGCGGCGACGGCTTCCACTTTTCCCTATTTCCCTTCAACAACCGAGAGAAGAGCCACACGGGCGACGACCCCACGAAATAGCGAGCTCCATGGAGGAGGCCAGCCGACGAGATGGGGATGGGACCCCGCTCGTGCCCCAGCGCTAGCACCCAAGCGGCCATTGGTGAGGAAGGAGGGGGCAGGAGATGAACGGGAGAAGAGGGGGCAGGAGAGAAGAGGAAGGAGGGGGCAGGATACGAACGGGAGAGGAGGGGGTAGGAGAGAAGCCGCCATTGGTGAGGACGAGACGCGCGTGGGGATTGGGGGAGGGATGGCTAGGGTTTGCTCTATTGGATGGTACCTTTTATACCCGGCGGTAAAAAACGGACGGCCAAGATGCATCGATGAAAAGATCCGACGACTCACAAGCGCTAATCTCTGTGAGGCCCCTATGGGGGGCATCATATATACCTTCAGATGCCCCGGAATCGAATACCAGCTCTGGCTTGTTTATTCCAGTTTTTTTACTCTGTGCGCTCCGCAGATGGGCCGGCCCAAAACCAAACGCTCTTTAGCGCGCGCTACCGAGCAGTTTCCGTTTTGGGCCACCAGGAAGTGCCTAGCCTAATAAAAGGTTGTTGTTCATCTACACTTGTAATTTCTTAAATTTTGTGAATCAACAAGGTTTTCATCCTCACTAGAATTATTATCAACATGCATCATATGAATTTTACAGTTTCCTGAACACTTTCCATTTACTATGGCCACTTGCAAGCGAGTTCCTTCAAGAACTACCAACTAAAACAATTGTCAATTGAATCTTTTTGAAGTTCTGCCGGCTCATCTATCTTTTTTTCTCTCATCCTACTAATCACTATCGGATAAATATTTTCTAGAAGACATGTCACCAAACAATTGCATAAAAATAGTCAGTACAAGAACGAAAGCACCTGGATTTGGACATAAAACTCGATGTCGATTTCTCGATGTAAGCTGTAGGTTCCTTGATCTACAGTCTCGATTTCTCGACGAGTTGACAAGAGGAGATTGATGTTCTTGTGACCGTGAGCGCAGCGATCGATTAATTCTTGGAGCGTTACCGGCCCATGGATTAGTCCATGAATTCTTCTCGCATGTCCAGTAAACAGCTACGTGGTCGACTTGGGCTTCTTTTTTCTCATGTTTTCTTGGACCTATGGCAGAATAGACTAGCACTACCTGCAGGATGGGGCCCATGCCTCCTTGGGGCCAGGGCGGCCGCCCCGTGCCCCGGCCTATGGGCCGGCCCCCCTGGCAAGAAATAAAGGAAGAGATAAAGATTTAGAGAAAAGGATAAAGAGAGTTTTCAGGATAGATGGCAAGGAGAAAAGATAAGAGAGGAAAGGCTGCAAATATTTGCAAGAACTTTAGTGTTAAATTAAAACAACTTTTCAAACACTCTAAAATATTTAGTTTGTGGTTTTGTTAAATAAGAAAAGATCGAGGGAGGGTTTTAGATAGAACAATATGAGAGTTAAAGTAAAATAACTAGGGTTTATAAAATAATTTTGTTTTTCAAAAACATGGATGATATGATGCATGATTCCATGAGGATGCACAGAACAAAAAGAACCAACAAATCTATTAGGGGTATTTTTTCGGGGCCACTACAATAAGTTATAGCAATACGAGTGATGTAACCTACTCTCCTTGAGAACCCCTCAACCATAAAATTAATACACTCTCGTACACTCTCTAGTTCTTGGTTACATTAGTTTATTTCTTTGTTTCAATTTACTTTAACTATCAACACAAAAAATCTTATATACTTTATCTTGAAATTAGAATAACTTACAAGTACCCTCTAGATAATAGTAGCGAGAGGCATTAAGATCCTAACCAGTAGATCCTCGTGGTTTGATACTCTTATTTCGAAACTAGCTACAATTGATCTGTGTTCTTGCAGTTATCAACAAGCGAGGTGCCTACACCCCTGCGTGCCATCATGGCGCAGACCGACAGAGGCCTGCGCCGCGGACATGAGTGACAGCTTGCTGCCTGAGCTAAGTTGAGTATGATTAACTTAGAAGATTGATGCGTGTAGTTGACACGTTCGTTGGGAACCCCAAGAGGAAGGTGTGATGCGCACAGTAGCAAGTTTCGCTCAGTAAGAAACCAAGATTTAATCAAACCAGTAGGAGTCAAGAAGCACGTTGAAGATTGATGGCGGAGGAGTGTAGTGCGGCGCAACACCAGGGATTCCGGCGCCAACGTGGAACCTGCACAACACAATCACAGAACTTTGCCCCAACGTAACGAGCGAGGTTGTCAATCTCACCGGCTTGTCGTAAACAAAGGATTAGATGTATAGTGTGGATGATGATGATTGTTTGCGAAGAACAGTAAAGAACAATTGCAGCATTTTGTATTTCAGATGTAAAGAATAGGACCGGGGTCCACAGTTCACTAGCGGTGTCTCTCCCATAAGATAGCAGATGTTGGGTGAACAAATTACGGTTGGGCAATTGACAAATAAAGAAGGCATAACAATGCACATACATATATCATGATGAGTACTATGAGATTTAATCAGGGCATTACGACAAAGTACATAGACCGCTATCCAAGCATGCATCTATGCCTAAAAAGTCCACCTTCAGGTTATCATCCGAACCCCTCCCAGTATTAAGTTGTAAACAACAGACAATTGCATTAAGTATGGTGCGTAATGTAATCAACACAAATATCCTTAGAGAAAGCATCGATGTTTTATCCCTAGTGGCAACAGCACATCCACAACCTTAGAACTTTCTGTCACTGTCCCAGATTGAATGGAGGCATGAACCCACTATCGAGCATAAATACTCCCTCTTGGAGTCACAAGTATCAACTTTGCCAGAGCCTCTACTAGCAACGGAGAGCATGCAAGAACATAAATAACATATATGATAGATTGATAATCAACTTGACATAGTATTCAATATCCATCGGATCCCAACAAACACAACATGAAGGATTACAAATAGATGATCTTGATCATGATAGGCAGCTCGAGAAGATCTAACATGATAGCACAATGGGGAGAAGACGACCATCTAGCTACCGCTATGGACCCATAGTCCAGGGGTGAACTACTCACACATCGATCCGGAGGCGATCATGGCGATGAAGAGACCTCCGGGAGATGATTCCCCTCTCCGGCAGGGTGCCGGGGGCGATCTCCTGAATCCCCCGAGATGGGATTGGCGGCGGCGGCGTCTCTGTAAGGTTTTCCGTATCGTGGCTCTCGGTACTGGGGGTCGCGACGGAGGCTTTAAGTAGGCGGAAGGGCGGAGTCGGGAGAGTCACGGGGGCCCCACACGCTAGGGCCGCGCGGGCCCCCTCTAGGCCGCGCCGCCCTAGTGTGCCCCGTGGCCCCACTTCGTCTCCCCTCCGGTCTTCTGGAAGCTTCGTGTAAAAATAGGCCCACGGGCGTTGATTTCGTCCAATTCCGAGAATATTTCCTTACTAGGATTTACGAAACCAAAAACAGCAGAAAACAACAAGCGGCTCTTCGGCATCTCGTCAATAGGTTAGTGCCGGAAAATGCATAAATATGACATATAATGTGTATAAAACCTATGAGTATCATCATAAAAGTAGCATGGAACATAAGAAATTATAGATACGTTTGGGACGTATCAAAGATATGCTCGCCTTCTTCCTTCCCATCATTAGTTTAGGAAGTATGAGTTGTCACGCAATCATCACCAGCATCAGTGCACCGCCCGTGGCCACCCATTGGCCACACGCACCACCCATCTGCCCGTCACTCGCGTGGCTCCCTCGGATTGAGCCCGGGAACGCTCTTGGGTGGTGCTCAGGCGGACCATTGAGACCACCTCCGAAGATATATAAGCGGAGTCCAACATAATACTAGTACACAGAGCTTTTTTGGTTCGATGAGCCAAGGTCAAGAGAAGAGGAGAGAGCTATCTCCTTAGGACGATTAGAGAGGAGCAGTTAGGGTTCATGCGAAGTAGGATACGCCTGAGTTCGGTGAGAGAGAGAGAGAGAGACAGAGAGAGGAGAGTGAGAGCTTGTGCCTTGTTCTTGACAACGTCAAGGCCAAGATTAAGTGAGGAAAACAAAGAGGAAGACCGAGAGGAGTAGCAGACTAGCAACTAATCAAAGCATCCTCCTGACACCAGAGAGTGCATTATCTTGTGTATCTTGTGCATCCAAAATAATCCACCAAATTAGGACGTAGGGCTGTTAGCCGAAGGGCGTCCGGCGTCCTGAACCTGGGTAAAAAATGATCGTGTGTGCTTTGTGTATGTTCTTGCTCCGTCTGGGAATGATCCTAAGGTGACGTTGAGGCCGAAATGCCTTCGTGCCCACTACCTAACAAGAAATGAGGGTGTGCGCATTCCTGATATCCGCGTAGACGAGACGCAACATCTAGCGCGCCAGGTAGTGGGCGCTCGTGTTTCGGCATCAACGATCTTCTTCGTCTCTAGCAACGCTCGTGATCATAGTCGACTGCGCCGTCGTGATTTTCCTTGGTCGGCTGCCAAGACATAAACCATGGCACCAGGAAGGAACACCGCGGTGGGGGCCGACGCCACTGCAGTTTCCACACCTGCGAGTGGGACTCGATCTCATGGCCTTGCCACAGCAGCTGGCCTGGGGGCGGATCCCCGCGCGCGGCGCGCCAGTACTGTAGGAGTGCCGACCCTCACGTTGGACCAAGTGTTGCGGCTACACCTCTACCTCCGCCGCATCCTGCGGCTAAGGCCGGCGCTCAGACCCGAGGAGGCACTGTCAAGCACGAGGTCCCTCGATGTAGGAGGATTCGAAAACAATGATCAAATTTCCGGTGGCGCAGGAGGCCGCACCAACCTTGATGCTCCGGCGGGTGGCGCAGGAGGCGCCACTGGTGGGGGCGTCCCTTTTGGAGTTGTACCTACTAGGGCAGCGGGAGGATGTCCCGTGTCGGGATCTCGGGCGCACCCACAACCGTCGGCCTCCCCGGATCCCACGAGGTGTCGGCAGGCCGCACCTAGTGTTGGCCGCTCGTCCCAGTCCTACTGTTAAGGGAACCGTACCTTGGTGGAGGCCTTGGCTGCCGCCCGTGCCATGACGTGGTAACCTCCGCCACCGGGGACCCCAGAGTACAAGGCCTAGAGGGAGGAGTGATGTCTACGGGTGCTTATATTCTTGTAGACAGTGTTGGGCCTCCAAGAGCAGAGGTTTGTAGAACAGCAGCAAGTTTCCATTAAGTGGATCACCCAAGGTTTATCGAACTCAGGGAGGAAGAGGTCAAAGATATCCCTCTCAAGCAACCCTGCGATCACAATGCAAGAAGTCTCTTGTGTCCCCAACACACCTAATACACTTGTCGGATGTATAGGTGCACTAGTTCGGCGAAGAGATAGTGAGATGCAAGTAATATGGATGAGTATGAGTGGTAATAGCAATCTGAATAAAATATGGCAGCGAGTAAACATGCAACAAAACGAGTAAACAAACGGAGATTCGATGCTTGGAAGCAAGGCCCGAGGATCCTGCTTTCACTAGTGGACACTCTCAACAATGATCACATAATAGAACCACTCTACACTCTGTTGTTGGATGATGAACACCACTAATTGTGTAGGATTACACGAACCCTCAATGCCGGAGTTAACAAGCTCCACAATATTCGATATTCATGTTTAAATAACCTTAGAGTGCAAGATAGATCAACACAATTACACCGAGAACTAACATAGCATGCACACTGTCACCATCACACTATGAAGGAGGCATAGATCACATCAATACTATCATAGTAATAATTAACTCCATAACCTACAAGAGATTATGATCATAGACTACGCCAAGTACTACACGATGCACACACTGTCACCATTACACCGTGGAGGAGGAATAGATTACTTTAATAACATCACTAGAGTAGCACATAGATGATATTCAACTAAATCACATAAAGAGAGAGATGAACCACATAGCTACAGCGGAGCCCTCAGCCCCGGGGGTGAATTACTCCCTCCTCATCATGGAGACAGCGATGGCGGTGAAGATGGCGGTGGAGACGGCGGTGGAGATGACTTCGGGGGCAATTCCCCGTCCCGGCAGGGTGCCGGAACGAGACTTCGTCCCCCGAATTGGAGTTTCGCGATGGCGGCGGCTCTGGATGGTTTTCTCTGGTTTCGTCGAACTGGGTCGAGGTTTTAGGTCAGGGACGACTAAATAGGCGAAGAGGCGGAGTCGGAGGGGCCACAGGGGACCCACACACTAGGGGGCGCCCCCGGGCCGCGCCGCCCCGTGGGGTGGGGCCCCCGGCTCCCTCTGGCCTTTCTCCGGTGCTCTGGAAGCTTCCGGGAATTATAAGATCTTCGGTGTTGATTTCGTCCGATTCCGAAAATATTTCCTTACTAGGATTTCTGAAACCAAAAACAGCAGAAAACAACAACTGGCCTTTCGGCATCTCGTCAATAGGTTAGTTCCAGAAAACGCATAAAAATGATATAAAGTGTGAACAAAACATGTAGGTATTGTCATAAAACAAGCATGGAACATCAGAAATTATAGATACGTTGGAGACGTATCAGCATCCCCAAGCTTAGTTCCTACTTGTCCTCGAGTAGGTAAACGATAAAAGATAATTTCTGAAGTGACATGCTACCAACATAATCTGGATCATACTATTGTAAAGCATATGAGATGAATGCAGCGATTCAAAGCAATGTTAATGCAATGAGTAAACAACTGAATCATATAGCAAAGACTTTTCATGAATAATACTTTCAAGACAAGCATCAATAAGTCTTGCATAAGAGTTAACTCATAAAGCAATAAATTCAAAGTAAAGACATTGAAGCAACACAATGGAAGATTAAGTTTCAGCGGTTGCTTTCAACTTGTAACATGTATATCTCATGGATAGTTGTCAATGCAAAGCTATATAACAAGTGCAATAAGCAAGTATGTAAGAATCAATGCACAGTTAACACAAGTGTTTGCTTCCAAGATAGAGAGAAATGGGTAAACTGACTCAACATAAAAGTAGAAGAATGGCCCTTCGCAGAGGGAAGCATTGATTGCTATATTTGTGCTAGAGCTTTGGTTTTGAAAGCAAGAAACAATTTTGTCAACGGTAGTAATAAAGCATATGTATCATGTAAATTATATCCTACAAGTTGCAAGCCTCATGCATAGTATACTAATAGTGCCCGCACCTTGTCCTAATTAGCTCGGATTACCGGGATTATCATCACAATACATATGTTTTAACCAAGTGTCACAAAGGGGTACCTCTATGCCGCTCGTACAAAGGTCTAAGGAGAAAGCTCGCATTGGATTTCTCGCTTTTGATTATTCTCAACTTAGACATCCATACCGGGACAACATAGACAACAGATAATGGACTCCTCTTTAATGCATAAGCATTTAGCAACAATTAATATTCTCATATGAGATTGAGGATATTTGTCCAAAACTGAAACTTCCACCATGAATCATGGCTTTAGTTAGCGGCCCAATGTTCTTCTCTAACATTATGCATGCTCTAACCATTAAATAAGTGGTAAATCTCTCTTACTTCAGACAAGACGGACATGCATAGCAACTCACATGATATTCAACAAAGAGAGTTGATGGCGTCCCCAGGAACATGGTTATCGCACAACAAGCAACTTAATAAGAAATAAAGTGCATAAGTACATATTCAATACCACAATAGTTTTTAGGCTATTTGTCCCATGAGCTATATATTGTAAAGGTAGAGGATAGAAATTTAAAGGTAGCACTCAAGCAATTTACTTTGTATGGCGGAGAAATACCATGTAGTAGGTAGGTATGGTGGACACAAATGGCATAGTGGTTGGCTCAAGGATTTTGTATGAATGAGAAGTATTCCCTCTCGATACAAGGTTTAGGCTAGCAAGGTTGTTTAGAGTAAACACAGTATGAACTGCTACAGCAAAACTCACATAAAAAGACATATTGCAAGCATTATAATACTCTACACCGTCTTCCTTGTTGTTCAAACCCTTACTAGAAAATATCTAGACCTTAGAGAGACCAATCATGCAAACCAAATTTTAGCAAGCTCTATGTATTTCTTCACTAATAGGTGCAAGGTATATGATGCAAGATCTTAAACATGAGCACAACAATTGCCAAGTATCACATTAATTAAGACATCATACCAATTATTACATGTAGCATTTCCCGTTTCCAATCATATAACAATTAACGAAGCAGTTTCAACCTTCGCCATGAAAATTAAAAACTAAGAACATATATGTTCATATGAACCAGTGGAGCGTGTCTCTCTCCCACACAAGCATTTATTCAAACAAAAACAAAAAACAAAAACAAACAAACGCTTCAAGTAAAGTACATATGATGTGACCGAATAAAAATATAGTTTCAAGAGAAGGAACCTGATAATTTGTCGATGAAGAAGGGGATGCCTTGGGCATCCCCAAGCTTAGATGCTTCAGTCTTCTTGGAATATGCAGGGATGAACCACCGGGGCATCCCCAAGCTTAGACTTTTCACTCTTCTTGATCGTAGTATATCATCCTCCTCTCTTGACCCTTGAAAACTTCCTTCACACCAAACTCGAAACAAACTCATTAGAGGGTTAGTGCATAATCAAAAAAAAACTCACATGTTCAGAGGTGACACAATCATTCTTAACACTTCTGGACATTGCTCAAAGCTACTGGAAGTTAATGGAACAAAGAAATCCATCCCACATAGCAAAAGAGGCAATGCGAAATAAAAGGCAGAATCTGTCAAAACAGAACAGTCCGTAAAGACGAATTTTAAAGAGGCACCAGACTTGCTCAAATGAAAATGCTCAAATTGAATGAAAGTTGCGTACATATCTGAGGATCACTCACATAAATTGGCATAATTTTCTGAGTTACCTACAGAGAATTCAGCCCAGATTCGTGACAGACAGAAATCTGTTTCTGCGCAGTAATCCAAATCTAGTATCAACCTTTCTATCAAAGACTTTACTTGGCACAACAATGCAATAAAATAAGATAAGGAGAGGTTGCTACAGTAGTAACAACTTCCAAGACTCCAATACAAAATAAAAGTACTGTAGCAAAATAAACACATGGGTTATCTCTCAAGAAGTTCTTTTTTTATAGCCATTAAGATGGGCTCAACAGTTTTAATGATGCACTCGCAAGAAATAGTATTTGAAGCAAAAGAGAGCATCAAGAGGCAAATTCAAAACAAATTTAAGCCTAACATGCTTCCTATGAAAAGGAATCTTGTACACAAATGAATTCATGAAGAACAAAGTGACAAGCATAAGAGGATAAAACACGAGTAACTTCAAGATTCTCAACATAAAGAGGGGAAACTTAATATTATTAAGATGCATATACCCATGTTTCCCTCTCTCATAATAACTTTCAGTAGCATCATTGATGAAATCCACAATATACCCATCACTTAAAACATTCTTATCATGGTTCATATGCATAGAAGTATCATTAATTTTGGCATAAGAAGAATTCTTCTCATTAATAGTAATTGGAGCAGGATTATTATCAAGAATTTGAACATGGTAAACAAGTTGCATATTAAGGGAATTGTTTTTGGCAATCCAATCATAACTATGACAAGTTTCATAAGGATAGTTATAACCTATATCATAGCATTCTTTATAATAATCATTAAAGGTCGGAGGCACAGTGTCATCATAAGAAATAGAATAATTATCTTTCACAGTCGGTTTATCTGTGACCATACCATCATTGTTATTAGAAGGAGATGTATCAAACACATAATGATTCAGTAGCAAAAGGATTTTCAAACACCTCTTCCCCAAGCTTAGAGCTTTCTATATCATTATGGGAGGAAGCATGGATAGCACTGATACTATGGCAATTATTATCATAATCATTTTCAGAATTAGTTTCCCAGAGATTTGCAATATCAAAAGTAGTGTGCTCATTCAAATCATGATCACTAATGTATGTAAAGGGCATAGGAAGATCATTGTATTCAGATTCATTATCATAATAATCATTAGGAGCAACATACTTACGGTTACCTAGCGTTATCTCATTCACGCGGGGATATGCCGTTACCTCTTTCTCTTTATTCTCCTTCTTCTTCTTCTTCTTCTTCTTCTTCTTCTTCTTCTTCTTCTTCGTTCCCTTCTTTTTCTTCTTCTCCTCCTTCTCCTCGTTCCCTTCTTTAGGAGGAAGAGGATTCAAGGGTGGCTTGTCCGCATAACCTGATTTACTTTCAGAAACAATAGAAGAAACTTGGGAGGATTCCTCCTTTTCATTAATTAGTTCAAAACACACATCGGTCCTATCATATTTTGGCAAGGTGTCATCTTCTAAAATATTTTGTATGTTAGTATTTGTATGACTATTATCAATGCAATAAGAAAAACACCCATGCAGGACATCATCAATATCAAGATCATTAATATCTAACAAAGAAATTTTCCTTGATAACTCTTCACACCACAAAAATAAAGTGAGTTCATCATGCTGATTAGGAGTAATTTCATCATCACAATACAAATTTGCAGCACTCATTGGGTTCAAATTATCATTGGTGGAGCATTGAAAAATAAAATGAACCACTTCATGGCAAACTTCACAAATAAAAGGATAGAGGGCACAAACTTTTTTACCAAGATCATCTAGAGCCCTTGCCCACTTTCTAGTTTTTTCATTAATATGATGGATACAATATTCATCTTTGATTTGATTAATTCCACAAGGTCTATGCATTTGTTGCGGTCAGAAACCCACCGGCGGGCAGCGACGGGCAACACCGTAGAGCCGGGAATCTCCCAGGACTGCGGCTGGCCCTGGTCCCTCCGAGCGACGGCCCGCAAAGCCTCGGCACACACGTCCGATGCTGATGCAGGGGCGTGCCACCTGACCTATACCTGGTCGGGAAGGTGTTGGATGATGCCTCGCTTAGTTTCCTGCATGGCATACACGTAAACATTAAATACGAGCCTCGATCGGCTCTCAGGTTATCCTGTCAATCGCCTCAAGGAGCCGATCCACCCATGATGCGTACGAGGTGTACGATCAGATGGTGGTCCTGCTTGATCAAAACAAAGCTAAAACGACCTACTACGATTTGGGGTTTTCACCGCATAATCGGAACATCCTACTCGTGATTGAGCATGGTGGCCACACACGGTGATCGTAAACCGACCCTAGACAAGGCCTAAAAACCAACACGAGGTTGATCCTCGGAACATCCTGTCTAGGGCTAGCAAACTACACCCTACGCGCCACTGGATCCTTCAACCCGTTTGTAAGGCCTAACGATGCAGATATTAAACTAATCCTTGAAGAACAAGGAGCAATCATAATGGATCGGATCTACTAAATAATGATCAAGCGGGGTGCCGCCCTTACACCCAAGATAGGTGTAAGGGCGGCTAGATGTCTAGGGGTCGCACGACGATAGCATATGATACGAAGAACAATGCTAACCCTAAAACATCTATGATAACTACGTTGCTCGCCATCAAAAAGGCTTCAATACGAGCAACGCATGAACGACGAATAAACGTGTGCTGCCTAGATCGCAAGATGCGATCTAGGCAGCATGATGCTTTACCCGGAAGAAACCCTCGAGACGGGGGAGTTGGCGATGCGCCTAGATTGGTTTGTGGTGAACGTGATTGTTGTTTATTTCATGAACCCTAGATACATATTTATAGTCCAAGGGACTTTCTAATTCAGGCATGCACCTAACCGTGCACGGGTTAAACTCTAACTTCTAAACTCAGATGCGATCTATTATAATACAAATACACGGGCAATCTAGCCCAAACTCTTCGTGTAAGGCCGCTTCAAAGATGCTTCACGTGTAATCTTCTAAGCCCATCTCACTTACGGCCCATCTCCTGGTTTGGCCAATATCTGGTGATAACACATGCCCCCTGGTTTTGGTAATGATAATTTCAAAACCACTCTGTTTTTTCCTTCGAAGGGTCATGTCGTGGCGAGCGTAACCGTCGCAGTATTTTTCATCATGACGACTTGCCTTCCCAACTCCCCTGCACGATTTGACAGTTTTGGCACCACATCCTCGAAAACTGCTCGAACATTAAACCTCCACTCCATCTCCTTTTATTTAACCGCATCGACCAGTTCTCCTCTTTATCCCCTTCGCATTAGCACTCCAAAAACCCTCCTGCGCCACCATGTCTTCTTCTTCCTCCGCCTCATCGGGACTTTCCATCGAGTCCTCTTCCTCCCGCGAGCCGACGCCGGAGTGGAACCTGGAGGAGGCCCATGCGGCCAACACCCGCCGCGCCATCGAGGCCGGGACGAGGCGAGCCACGACTTCTCCATCTGGTCCGAGGACGATAAGTCCTCGACCGACGGGAGAGTGACCTCCGCTTCCTCGCCAAGGGGAATCGGAGGAGGAGAGCGACGACGATCGCCTCCCCTGGGACGGCTTCACCTCCCCCGAAGAGGAGGAGAAGGAGGAGGAGGAGGAGGACGACAGCTCCTCCGACGAGCCGCCGGCCAAGCGCTTCTGCCCCTGGCCCGGGAACCTCAGCGACTTCGACAGCGATGACGATGACGCTGACGAGGAGGACGAGGACAACGAGGGTCCTGCCGGCGGCCGCTACGGCTAGCCGACGACGAGCCGGCCGGGAGCAGCGCCGACAGCGGCGACGACGACGATGATGACGAGGGCAGCAACGGCCCCTAGATAGGATCTTCAGCATAGGGCCAGTAGTAGTAGATGGGGCAATATATCCCCTAGTAATTTCTTTTGAGAGCAATCAGCTCCTTATGTAAGAACTCGTTTATCAATGAAGAATTTCCCCAATTTGATTTTGCCGATTTCCTTTATGCTAATGCTCAATGAGCCGATGGCAACGCATCGGTCCCTCATAATCCGCCCTTCATCTTTTCGACTAAGGAGTGACCGTAAACTTGGTCAATGTCCAATAAGCCGATGTCAACGCATCAGTCCTTCATTTTTTCGGCCGATGACTTTGAGTTCTGACGGACAATGTGGAAGACCAATGCCTTCAACAGAGCCCCAGAACCGCTGCTGAAACGACTCGACGCTGAAGCCGCTACTTCTGCAGAACAGATGTCACCTGCTCGCAAATCTCCTCAGTGATACTTTATAACCCTGCTCTATTCCTTTGAAGAAGATTATAGTGGAGGGTCAGCCGATAAAATCTCAATCGGCTTCTTACGAACAGAGTATCTACCAAGTCAGTTGCCCCCCGAGCCTCAGTCAAGGCGAGAACAACAGTGAGCCAGCCAAATGGGCTACCATCGGCTTCCAAGTTGTAATGCAGAGCCAGCCGATTCTAACAAAATCGGCTCCCCAAAGCGAAAAACCTTCGGGGTGAGCTGCCCCCCTGAGCTTCTCCAGTTCAATTCTTGCGTCTTGCTGATCAAATCGGCTCATCATCTTTAGCAGGCTGATGCCACTTCCGGTGAGGATGTTTTGAATTTCTGATGCCTTCCAAAACTCTGGACGTAACAACCTCTGAAAGTGACATCGACCAAGTCGCCACCTTGGTTCTCCCCAGGCAAAAAAACGTCACAGCCGATTGATTCATCATCGGCTGTTCTCATGCTCCTAAGATAGGTATGCTCCCTTTGCTGGACTCACCCTTGATCTTGATCTGCATGCTCATACTGGCACTGCTGAACTCGAAGATTTGCAGAAGGAGTTGGAGGCCTTGAGAAGGAGTTCATCCAGTAGAGCCTCTCCTTGTAACTCGACAACTGCTTATAACAGCTGTACCTCTTGAGTCGATGGCCATGCATCGGCTTTCTATCCTTTAGTCGAAGTCTGCGCATCGGCTATGCTTAAAAAATTTGTATTTTTTACGGCCGATTTATGCATCGGCCCCCATACTCATCATCATCAAAGAATATATCTTGAGCTGCTGGGCATTTGACAGCCACTTCAAACTCCGTATTCTCATGTCTTATCCATCTAAATGCCCCCCGAGCCCCAGTCAAGGCGCAAACAGTGATGAGGACACGCAATTTAGACAAATGGACCTGAGCTCGATCCAAACCTGAGAAAGCTGCCACGCAGAGTCAGCCAGAGCCGATCACCTTCCTTCCGTTGAAAGTCGATATTGCAGATGATCACACAACGGCTCAGAAACAAAACTCCTCTGACACCGAGTTGGAGGTCCTTGTGTTTTGAACGCGCAACTGGTAGATCCACGCAATTTTTTTTTACGGGCCGATTTTTCTATCGGCCCCCAATGCTTCACTGCACATGTATCGCACATGTTCATCTGATTAG
Source organism: Lolium rigidum (assembly GCF_022539505.1). Taxonomy (NCBI): domain Eukaryota; kingdom Viridiplantae; phylum Streptophyta; class Magnoliopsida; order Poales; family Poaceae; genus Lolium; species Lolium rigidum. The sequence continues at coordinate 269,146,198 of NC_061511.1, forward strand.
GTGCCCCCCGAGCCGATTCTCGCTGTGTATCCGCCGATATCGGCTCTGTGGTTAGCCAAGGAACTAAATGTGAACGTCGGCTCGGTTAGGAACAGTGTTGACTTCTTCCAACTCATCAGCCGACGTAAACCCGTTGCCCGTTAGATCGACGTTGAACTCAGGCAGAACACATGGTGAGGATAATTTTGGCCGATTGCTAGAATCGGCCTCCATATTGATTGCACTGCTCAATGAAGGTTTTGCAATGTTCCTCCATAGATCCTTGGGGCCGATCACATGGATCGGCATCGCCACGTTTGTCCATAGATGTTGCTCTTGTTACACGGTCAGGCCGGTGGATAAAACCAGCCTAACCCCGTCCTTTGTCACGTCGATGCGCTCGCAGTCGTCCAAATTAATACCTGAGAGTGGCTCTTGGCCTGATGTCTCCCAAACGTTCATGCCAGCCGTTGAAATCTCGGCTGAATCATCTGCGTGGACGACTTCCACTTCATCTCCATCCCACCGTATCGTGCATTGGTGCATCGTGGATGGAATGCAACAGCTTGGCGTGGATCCAATCTCTCCCTAGTAGGACACCATAGGTGCTCTTGCCGTCGACAATAAAGAACGTCGTAGGGACGGTTTTCCTTCCTACGGTCAGATCCACGTTCGTAACACCTTGTGCGTCGGATGCTTGGCCGTTGAAATCGCTCGGTGTCACATTGGTCTTGATCGGATCCGAGCTAGAGCGTCCCAACCGACGTAGCATGGAGTATGGCATAATGTTGATCGCCGCTCCGGTGTCCACCAACATCTTGTTGACAGGCTTCCCATTGATGTAGCCTCGCAAGTACAGGGCCTTCGGATGCCTCGTAGCTTCTTTCTCGTGGCTTCTCAAAGATGACCGGCCGTGGGCCGCAATCAAGTTGTGCCACGGTGCTTCGTCTAATCCTCGGAGCACTAAACTCCGTTGGAAGGATGAAGACCATGTTTGTGCCAGCCGATGCCTCATCATCGGCTTTCTTTTGTCTGGGGCGCCACTCTTTCCTTTGTGGCCGACCTTCTTCGTCCAGGGTTCGCTGGATTTTAGCAGCCAGATCAGGCCGCGCCTTCCTCAACGTGTGCAGGTATAACCTTTCAGCTTCCTCCAAACAACGTAGTCGCTGAACCCTTCGCTTTTGGGAACGGCTGAGCCCATCAGGGCACCACCTTGGCCGATGATACTTGTCTTCTTCTTCATCATCGTCCTCTAGTTCCTCGAGATCTTCTACCCGAGAGGACTCAGCATGCTTGTTCCGAGGCGGGAGAGGCCCTAGACGTTTGAACACGGACACGTTAGCTGCGTCCTTCTTCTTTTGTCTACACTCTGGACAATTGCCGATTGTAGGCAATCGGCTCATTCCTGAGTCCCAGCAATGTCTGAAGAAGGGGCAGTCCCAGTGCCTATCCGCGTCGTCTTGCTCTCTCGACTTTTCCTTGGCGTGGCGCTTATATCTCTCCTCGTCGCGATCATGCCGACGGTGCCTCCTGGCGTCCCTAGCCAGACGATCTCTTTCATCATCGTCGTTGTACCGCCGGCGTTGGTCATATTGACCCACATACTTGTTGAGGAGGTGGTCAGAGAGAGGTCGCTGATATCTTACGTTCCGCACTTCTCCCTCTGTGATGTAGCGCTTGCCATCGTGACGGAGCCGATCGCGTGGAGCGGCTTCCTCTGTGTCCTTGCTATGAGAGCAGCTGCCCTCATCTCCGTCCTTACCGTAGTGGTGCCCAGTGTCCTACCTTGTTGATATTGCACGAGAATCCTGGCTGGCACCCTCCATGGTAAGTGCACTCCACCATGTTAACGGCGGGGAAGGGGTGTGTGTCGACCTTCATGGCGTACTGGCTGAAAATTAGCCGCCCTTGTTCTATCGCCATTTGGACTTGCTGACACCACACCCTGCAGTCGTTGGTGGCGTGGGTGAACGTGTTATCCCACTTGCAGTATGGCTTTCCGTTCAGCTCTTGTACCGTGGGGATCTTGTGGCCTTCGGGTAACTTTAGCTGCTTCTCCTTGAGTAAGAGGTTGAAAATTTGCTCAGCTTTGGTCACGTCAAAGTCAAACCCTTTTGGAGGACCTTGTGGCTTAACCCACATACAGGACACGGGGCTTGCCCCCCGAGTCCATTCAGCCACTGCTGCCTCTTGATCTCCCGCAGCACCTTCATCTTCATCTGCCTCAACCAGGACCACCGCGAGCTTGAATTTATCCTGGTAAACATCTAGGTGGCGCTGTTCATATGCCGACAGCCTTCGCACCATGTGCGCCGGTGAAGGGTAGTCTCGCTTGGGAGGCCACGTCCTTGATCGATGATGAGAGACCCACCACCGCCAACTCGATCGCTTCTTTTTCACTCACATGAACCGAATAGCATCGGTTCCTAACGGTCCTGAAGCGCTGGACGTATTCTGACACTGTTTCCCCACGCTTCTGTCGTACTTGTGCTAGATCGGCAATGCCAGCCTCGGAAGCCTCTGAGTGATATTGCACGTGGAACTGCTCTTCCAACTGCTTCCAAGTCCAGATTGAGTCTGGTGGCAGTGACGTGTACCACCCAAAAGCCGATCCTGTGAGGGACTGTGCGAAGAACCTCACGCGCAGCTCGTCTAATGCTGAGATCGTGCCCAGCTGTGCCAAATATCGGCTCACGTGCTCGATGGAGCTGGAACCATCTGATCCATTAAACTTGGTGAAATCAGGGAGCCGATATTTGGGTGGTAGCGGGATCAACTCGTACTCATTGGGGTACGGCTTGGAATAGCCGATTGTCCTCCTTTTCGGCATCATGCCGAACTGGTCTTTCAGGGTCGTACAAATCTGATCCGCGGTGATGGCTGCAGGCGTTGAACTCTGAAGATTCGCCGGGGTGGCATACTTAGCCAGCCATGCTTGCTTTTCCAGCTCTGAGCCAACTGCAGGAGCTGAGCTCTGGAGGTTTGTCGGAGTGGCATACTTAGCTAGCCACGTCTGTTTCTCAATATCTCGTTCCCGAAGTTCCTCCTCGCTCGTTCCGAAGCCCCCGCCGTTGCAGCCTGGTTCGAGAGCGTCCAGTTACTGCAGTCCGGCACGTATGCGCACGTGTATCCGTGCGGGATCTCCTTAGGCGCCTCATGCAAGAATTGGTAGTCACTAGGGTCACCACCGATCTTGTAGACGACGTATGCCGATGAACTCGGCACTTCTGGTGCTGCCAACGCGAACGGCAGTGGTGGACGGGACTGGAGTGGCATCTCTCCTCGGTGAGTCCCCAGAGCTGGTCCTGACGGAGAATATTGATGGCTCATGATTTCCTGGATCACGCGCAGAGCGACACGCTCCAAAGTGTTCACCAGGCTCTCAGAATGGCGGTGCAGCGAATGAGCCACCGTGAAGTTAATCTCCTGACGCAGCCGACCCGGTGCGTTCTTCCGACGGGGTGGACAGGTCCACTCCATCGAGCGCGCTCAGGTGAGAACCCTTTCCACCCGATGCCGTGTGAGCGGGTTCTCGTGAAAAGAGCCGATGAGGTCGGCTTCGAGGACCGCTTTGATCTCGTCATGCTTCTTCTTGAGCTCCTCGGTCAGGTCCTCGTACTTGACTGGAGTGCCTTCCGCCATCTCAGATGTAGATGGCGATGCGGTTGATGTCGAAGATTATCCCACCGGGCGTGTGATGGCGTGTATTTCACACGTTCGTTGGGCAACCCGAAGAGGAAGGTATGATGCGCACAGCAACAAGTTTTCCCTCAGAAAGAAACCAAGGTTTATCGAACCAGGAGGAGCCAAGAAGCACGTTGAAGGTTGATGGCGGCGGGATGTAGTGCGGCGCAACACCGGGGATTCCGCGCCAACGTGGAACCTCGCACAACACAACCAAAGTACTTTGCCCCAACGAAACAAGTGAGGTTGTCAATCTCACCGGCTTGCTGTAACAAAGGATTAACCGTATTGTGTGGAAGATGATTGTTTGCAGAGAAAATAGTAAAAACAAGTATTGCAGCAGATTTGTATTTCAGTATTAAAGAGTGGACCGGGGTCCACAGTTCACTAGAGGTGTCTCTCCCATAAGATAAAAGCATGTTGGGTGAACAAATTACAGTCGGGCAATTGACAAATAGAGAGGGCATAACAATGTACATACATGACATGATAAGTATAGTGAGATTTAATTGGGCATTACGACAAAGTACATAGACCGCCATCCAACCGCATCTATGCCTAAAAAGTCCACCTTCAGAGTTATCATCCGAACCCCTCCAGCATTAAGTTGCAAAGCAACAGTACAATTGCATTAAGTATGGTGCGTAATGTAATCAACAACTACATCCTCGGACATAGCGCCAATGTTTTATCCCTAGTGGCAACAAGCACAACACAACCTTAGAACTTTCGTCACTCGTCCCTGGTGTCAATGCGGCATGAACCCACTATCGAGCATAAATACTCCCTCTTGGAGTTAAAAGCAAAAACTTGGCCGAGCCTCTACTAGTAACGGAGAGCATGCAAGATCATAAACAACACATATGTAATAACTTGATAATTAACATGACATGGTATTCTCTATCCATCGGATCCCGACAAACACAACATATAGAATTACAGATAGATGATCTTGATCATGTTAGGCAGCTCACAAGATCCGACAATGAAGCTCAATGAGGAGAAGACAACCATCTAGCTACTACTATGGACCCATAGTCCAGGGGTGAACTACTCACTCATCACTCCGGAGGCGACCATGGCGGTGTAGAGTCCTCCGGGAGATGAATCCCCTCTCCGGCAGGGTGCCGGAGGAGATCTCCGTAATCCCCCGAGATGGGATCGGCGGCGGCGGCGTCTCGCAAGGTTTTCCGTATCGTGGTTTTTCGCCTCAGGGGTTTCGCGACGAAGGCTTTAAGTAGGTGGAAGGGAAGAGTCGGGGGCCTGACGAGGGGCCCACACCACAGGGCGGCGCGGGCCCCCCTTGGCCGCGCCGCCATGTGGTGTCGCCACCTCGTGGCCCCACTTCGTATGCTCTTCGGTCTTCCGGAAGGTTCGTGGCAAAATAGGCCCCCGGGTCTTCGTTTCGTCCAATTCCGAGAATATTTCGTTACTAGGATTTCTGAAACCAAAAACAGCAGAAAACGAGAACCGGCACTTCGGCATCTTGTTAATAGGTTAGTTCCGTAAAATGCACGAATATGACATAAAGTGTGCATAAAACATGTAGGTATCATCAATAATATGGCATAGAACATAAGAAATTATCGATACGTCGGAGACGTATCAAGCATCCCCAAGCTTAGTTCTCGCTCGTCCCGAGCGGTAAAACGATAACAAAGATAATTTCTGAAGTGATATGCCATCATAACCTTGATCATACTATTTGTAAACATATGTAGTGGATGCAGCGATGAAAACAATGGTAATGACATGAGTAAACAAGTGAATCATAAAGCAAAGACTTTTCATGAATAGTACTTCAAGACAAGTATTAATAAGTCTTGCATAAGAGTTAACTCATAAAGCAATAAATCAAAGTAAAGGTATTGAAGCAACACAAAGGAAGATTAAGTTTCAGCGGTTGCTTTCAACTTGTAACATGTATATCTCATGGATAATTGTCAACATAGAGTAATATAACAAGTACAATATGCAAGTATGTAGGAATCAATGCACAGCTTCACACAAGTGTTTGCTTCTTGAGGTGGAGAGAAATAGGTGAACTGACTCAACATAAAAGTAAAGAGAATGGTCCTTCAAAGAGGAAAGCATCGATTGCTATATTTGTGCTAGAGCTTTTATTTTGAAAACATGAAACAATTTTGTCAACGGTAGTAATAAAGCATATGAGTTATGTACATTATATCTTACAAGTTGCAAGTCTCATGCATAGTATACTAATAGTGCCCGCACCTTGTCCTAATTAGCTTGGACTACCGGATCTTTGCAATGCACATGTTTTAACCAAGTGTCACAATGGGGTACCTCCATGCCGCCCGTACAAAGGTCTAAGGAGAAAGCTCGCATTTTGGATTTCTCGCTTTTGATTATTCTCAACTTAGACATCCATACCGGGACAACATGGACAACAGATAATGGACTCCTCTTTAATGCATAAGCATGTGGCAACAATTATTATTCTCATATGAGATTGAGGATATATGTCCAAAACCGAAACTTCCACCATGAATCATGGCTTTAGTTAGCGGCCCAATGTTCTTCTCTAACAATATGCATGCTCCAACCATGAAGGTGGTAGATCTCTCTTACTTCAGCACAAGACTGACATGCATAGCAACTCACATGATATTCAACAAAGAATAGTTGATGGCGTCCCTGTAAACATGGTTATCGCACAACAAGCAACTTAATAAGAGATAAAGTGCATAAGTACATATTCAATACCACAATAGTTTTTAAGCTATTTGTCCCATGAGCTATATATTGCAAAGGTGAATGATGGAATTTTAAAGGTAGCACTCAAGCAATTTACTTTGGAATGGCTGATAAATACCATGTAGTAGGTAGGTATGGTGGACACAAATGGCATAGTGGTTGGCTCAAGTATTTTGGATGCATGAGAAGTATTCCCTCTCGATACAAGGTTTAGGCTAGCAAGGTTATTTGAAACAAACACAAGGATGAACGGTACAGCAAAACTCACATAAAAGACATATTGTAAACATTATAAGACTCCATACCGTCTTCCTTGTTGTTCAAAACTCAATACTAGATGTTATCTAGACTCTAGAGAAACCAAATATGCAAACCAAATTAGCAAGCTCTAAGTATTTCTTCATTAATGGGTGCAAAGTATATGATGCAAGAGCTTAAACATGAGCACAACAATTGCCAAGTATCAAATTATCCAAGACATTTTAGAGTTACTACATGTAGCATTTTCCAATTCCAACCATATAACAATTTAACGAAGAAGAAACTTCGCCATGAATACTATGAGTAGAGCCTAAGGACATATTTGTCCATATGCTACAGCTGAGCGTGTCTCTCTCCCATAAAGTGAATGCTAGGATCCATTTTATTCAAACAAAACAAAAACAAAAACAAACCGACGCTCCAAGCAAAGTACATAAGATGTGACGGAATAAAAATATAGTTTCAGGGGAGGAACCCGATAATGTTGTCGATGAAGAAGGGGATGCCTTGGGCATCCCCAAGCTTAGACGCTTGAGTCTTCTTAGAATATGCAGGGGTGAACCACCGGGGCATCCCCAAGCTTAGAGCTTTCACTCTCCTTGATCATATTGCATCATACTCCTCTCTTGATCCTTGAAAACTTCCTCCACACCAAACTCGAAACAACTCATTAGAGGGTTAGTGCATAATAAAAATTCACATGTTCAGAGGTGACACAATCATTCTTAACACTTCTGGACATTGCATAAAGCTACTGGACATTAATGGATCAAAGAAATTCATCCAACATAGCAAAAGAGGCAATGCGAAATAAAAGACAGAATCTGTCAAAACAGAATAGATCCGTAAAGATGGATTTTATTAGGCCACCAGACTTGCTCAAACGAAAATGCTCAAATTGAATGAAAGTTGCGTACATATCTGAGGATCATGCTCGTAAATTGGCTTAATTTTCTGAGCTACCTACAGGGAGATAGACCCAGATTCGTGACAGCAAAGAAATCTGGAACTCGCGCAGTAATCCAAATCTAGTACTTACTTTACTATCAAAGACTTTACTTGGCACAACAAAACATCAAAACTAAGATAAGGAGAGGTTGCTACAGTAGTAAACAACTTCCAAGACACAAATATAAAACAAAAATACTGTAGTAAAAACATGGGTTGTCTCCCATAAGCGCTTTTTTTAACGCCTTTCAGCTAGGCGCATAAAGTGTATCTCAAGTAACATCGAGAGATGAAGCATCAACATCATAATTTGTTCTAATAATAGAATCATAAGGTAACTTCATTCTCTTTCTAGGGAAGTGTTCCATACCTTTCTTGAGAGGAAATTGATATTTAATATTACCTTCCTTCATATCAATAGTAGCACCAACGGTTCGAAGAAAAGGTCTTCCCAATATAATGGGGCAAGATGCATTGCATTCAATATCCAAGACAACAAAATCAACGGGGACAAGGTTATTGTTAACCATAATATGAACATTATCAACTTTCCCCAAAGGTTTCTTTTTAGCATTATCAGCGAGATTAACATCCAAATAACAATTTTTCAATGGTGGCAAGTCAAGCATATCATAGACTTTTTTAGGCATAACGTAAATACTTGCACCAAGATCACATAAAGCATTACAATCAAAATCTTTGACTCTCATTTTAATGATGGGCTCCCAACCATCCTCTAGCTTTCTAGGAATAGAAGTTTCAAGTTTTAGTTTCTCTTCTCTAGCTTTTATGAGAGCATTTGTAATATGTTTTGTGAAAGCCAAGTTTATAGCGCTAGCATTGGGACTCTTAGCAAGTTTTTGCAAGAACTTTATAACTTCAGAGATGTGGCAATCATCAAAATCTAAATCATTACAATCTAAAGCAATGGGATTATCATCCCCAAGGTTGGAAAAAATTTCAGCAGCTTTATCACAAGCGCTTCAAGTAGCTTTAGCAGCTTCAGTAATTTTGCGCGCTTTGCACTAGGAGTAGAAGCATTGCCAACACCAATTATTTTACCATTGATAGTAGGAGGTGCAGCAACATGTGAATCATTAGCATTGCTAGTGGTGGTAATAGTCCAAACTTTAGCTACATTTTCCTCTTTAGCTAGTTTTTCATTTTCTTCTCTATCCCACCTAGCACGCAGCTCAGCCATTAATCTTATATTCTCATTAATTCTAACTTGGATGGCATTTGCTGTAGTAACAATTTTATTTTCAATATCCCTATTAGGCATAACTTTCGATTTCAAAAGATCAACATCAGAGGCAAGACTATCAACTCTAGAAACAAGAATATCAATTTTATTGAGCTTTTCCTCAACAGCATTTGTTAAAGGCAGCTTTGTGTACTAATAAATTCTTTAAGCATAGCTTCAAGTCCAGGGGGTGTATTCCTATTATTGTTGTAAGAATTCCCATAAGAATTAGCATAACCGTTACCATTATTATAAGGATATGGCCTATAGTTATTACTAGAATTGTTCCGATAAGCATTGTTGTTGAAATTATTATTTTTAATGAAGTTTACATCAACATGTTCTTCTTGGGCAACCAATGAAGCTAATGGAACATTATTAGGATCAACATTAGTCCTATCATTCGCAAGCATAGACATAATAGCATCAACCTTATCATTCAAGGAAGAGGATTCTTCAACAGAATTTACCTTCTTACCTTGTGGAGCTCTTTCCGTGTGCCATTCAGAGTAATTAACCATCATATTATCAAGGAGCTTTGTTGCTTCACCAAGAGTGATGGACATAAAGGTACTCTCCAGCAGCTGAATCCAATAAATTCCGCGAAGAAAAATTTAGTCCTCGCATAGAAGGTTTGGATGATCATCCAAGTAGTCACTCCATGGGTTGGGCAATTTTTAACCAAAGATTTCATTCTTTCCCAAGCTTGAGCAACATGTTCATTATCCAATTGTTTAAAATTCATTATGCTACTCCTCAAAGATATAA